>NC_140960.1:50953708-51176208 GCF_014529385.1 Adiantum capillus-veneris
TGCCTTGATGTTGACCAACCAGCAGTGTGGGTGTTCAATTCAATAAAAGGAACCCACCCTAAAATTAGGCTGTAAGTGTTTTGTATCAGAAAGTGTTTCTTATAGATATCCATGTAAATTTGAAGCCTCATGCTAACATCTTGACATTGCTTTGTGCAGTTGTATAAAGAGGTTGTTGCTTGCCTATGGCAAGCTATGTGGAAGGTATGAACTATACAAGGCCCCAATCAAAGAAGTACCTGTCCCAAATCAAACCGATGGGAATTCTTGCGGCTGGAGATGTCTTCTCCATGCAGAATATGTCCTGCAAAGATACTTTGCATTAAAACCTTTCATGACTAAGGTACCCATTTGGCAATGCATTCAGTTAGTTTTGGTTTAGTCTATAAAAGAATTCTCACCATGTGGTCTTTCAATTTTGCAGAGTGCTTTAAAAAACTACACATTTGATTATTTGCAAAGATACCGGGTAAGTTTAATACAACACCTGCTTACTATGTCTGGCCCTAGAGAGCTTGAAGATAGCGGCTTGGATGAGCGCACTATTGATCTTACAAAACATGACGTGCCACCACGACAAACCCCTACATCCGATACAGTGGAATCGCAACGGGCCGAGGGTGTCATATCTGCAGAAGATGAAAGAGCCGAGGATGAGGAAAGGTCAAATGAGCATATGGAAGGTGCTAAGGCTCAACCGGAGGAGACAATGAAAGAGACAAGTCAGCCAGTGGAGGAGCCAAAAGAGCCTATGGCTGAAACCCAAGATGAGGAAAGCAGGCCTATAGATGAGCAAAAAGATATGGATGAGGAAAGCAGGCCTAGGGATGAGCAAAATGATATGGATCAGGCAAGGATGTATGAGGCAAGCCGATCAACCTTGAATGAGGCAGAAAGAGCCATGGGGGAGACCCCTGATGAAGATGTGAATGATGACTATGAAGATAAAGCGGAGGAGAGCAACAACGACATGAACACTACAGAGACCCAGTATGGACCCTTGCTACCTGTAGATACGGTTGTTCCGGTAATGTCTATTCAAGTATGGCAAAATATGTTCAGCTTCTAACTACTTATATGTACTTGTCAACTTTTACAGAGGTTGATTATCTTGGACGTCAATGGATTGCTGCTGATGCGGGTGCCTCTCGGTGACAGAGGACCCTTTGAGGATTTGCAAACATTTCGGATGGGAACTTGTCGAGTCGTGGTTCGTCCAGGAACCAAGGAATTTATTCAGTTTCTTCTTCCGCGCTTCAGAGTTGCCATATGGTCTTCAATGCAAAGGCAAAACTTGTCGCCACTAGTTGCAATAGTTTGCAGTGTATGCCAAGCTCACACGTCAGATTTTGCCTTTTTGTATGATCAAAGAAAATGCGTTACCGTTGAGGGCCACTACCACCCTAAAAAACCAGGCTTACCTCTTTTGTACAAACCGTTTAGCCAAATCGGTGTACCCTTTGATGCAACTAATACACTACTAATTGATGATACTCCTGAAAAGGGAGAACTTAATCCGCCGGGAACAACTATCTCACCACCTTCTTTCGAGGGGCATTCCTTCGATTTTTACCTTGAAGACATTCTGATTCCATACTTACAAAAATTGTATCTCAGTCCATTGTTCACGGACGAGTTTGTACTTTCTAATGAATTAAGATGATTCTTCTATCATGTCTTTGTCTTGTCTAACATATATATATATATATATATATATATAGATAGATAGAGAGAGAGAGAGAGAGAGAGAGAGAGAGAGAGAGAGAGAGAGAGAGAGAGAGAGAGAGATTTGACGTGGTAAAGAAATGTATTTCAAGCACACTTTTTCACAAGGCACAATTGAAAAATGAGATCAATAAACTTCATGTCTTGAAAGTCATTTGTATACACTTGCGTTCACAAGAATATCTGTTACATTGACACTACTTCAACCCGACCATCCAACTCTTTGCACAAAATATCTTTTTCCCTTCGTCGCATCACCTTACGGCCAGCTAAGAAAAAGGAAAAATCTGATAGGTCCTTGTCCATTGACTCTTCAATGATGTCATTTCGCAAATGTTGAAGACTGCATAGCTCCCTTATTGTAACCACCAATAGTACGCCATGGTCTTTATCAATCACTTCCACATCCACAGTAGGATTATCTTTCAAACCTGCAGAAACCTGGTCCATAGGAATGTACTTACCGTTTAGCATTTGTGATCGCATATACCAAAATGGGAGTAACCGTGATTGGCTTGCAATCATGTACTTGACAACTAGAGTATCAAGCGCGACCTCGCACCGTAAACCAATCTCTTCCTTTGCATACCATCCTTTGTCAAGAAGTTTGTCACAGGATGACTGCTGAAATGACTTGCACATGAACATAGTTTTTGTAACTCGGATGTTGTAGCTATGAAACAGCTCTATGAAGAGTGCAACAGGACAAAAGTTTGCAATTCTAACCAGTTTGGTAGGAATAGAGCTACGTAGAGACCTTTGTATATCCTTGTAGAGCTTACTTCGCATTGCCTCCACCATTGTTTCCTCGGGAACTGGCCAGTCCACAATGTTCCAATCGGTTGGTAGAGGCACTTTCACCAACATGCCATTCTTATTCCCTGAGCTGAGTTGGTAAAAGTGGTCATAAAAAAAGATTCCCTCATCAGCCAGTCTTTTGCTGCTCCTCTCTGAGTACTGTAGAGAACCAATGTGGGCATGTACAACATGGAAGAGGCCTATTGTGCACTCCACAGGTTCCCATTGCTCATAAGAAGAGGGATAAACATCTGCAATATATATAAGAAGAGTACAAATCAATAAGTACAAATGACAAATCTAATGTAATTGAGCTGTGAAGAATGGAGACATTACTCATAACAAGCGGGAGAAACATTGCAAAATATATAAGAAAAGTTATAATGAGAGTATCAGTAAGTTCACATGTCAAGAGTACTTACAATTGCAACGTGGTTGATGTATATCTGATACATTTCCACCGTTTGCTATCACCTCTGGATGGGTAAACACATACTGAACAAGAACTTCCTTTACAGATCTTTTGCCGATTTCAACTTTGAAATCCAACACCCTGGCCTTCCATGCTGAGCGGTAAACGTTGATACCACTAGACCTCTTGGGTCTTCTTGGTTGCATGAGGACCCATGAACCTTTGTTTATCCTTTGTCCAACCCATTGGTTCTCTGCACTTATTGAAGCTGGTATTGTAATTGAGGATATGCTACTACTTGGCCTTCTAGGCAAAGTGCAGTTGTTGGTTGTTGGTGTGAGAGATAGTAAACACCTGGAGGCTCTTGGGCGAGAAGACGTGGACGCCATAACTCTCAGAGAAAAGCTTTAGTGGAGGGAGATTCACTTTGAAAGCATTCTAATGGAGGGAAAGTGTTTTAGAATTCCAATATCTTGTGCGGGCTTAATGGTCACCCTCCAGTACGTTAATGACCATAAGAGAATATCAGAAGTGGGACCACACGCAAGCACCTAAAAGCTCGGTAAAAGGAAGGAAATTACTATGCTACAATCCTAGTTTCGTGAAAGTTTTATGCTATTTTCCTATTTTTTGAGTCTTTCCACGTACTTTCCTACGTAACGTAGCCTTCATGCTCATTGGACGCGCTCTATTTTTCTCTCTCTTCATATGGCCCTCCAAATGACCTCTGAAATTTCCTAATGTGAGGTAATGTGCTTTGTAGCCCCATTGTTGAAATACCACACATGTGAATCTGCAGTAAGTGACATGCATGCATCATGGACAACAGGATTGTAAGTGCACTCTGCACTAAAAGCCCATTCTGCATCAACATCAGCATTACAGTCTCCTTTCACAGAAGACTCAATAATGGATACATTTGTAGTGGAACCAGCATTTGCAGTGGAACCACTCTCTTTCTTCTTAGCCTCTTTGGCCTTCAACTTAGGACTTTGCTAAATCAAGTGATCATTAGCTTTACAATAATGGCAACGCATCTTCTTTTTGCCCTTAAGAATAAAATTGCCAGATGAAGTGCTGCCAGCAGAAGCATTGGGAGCAGAAGTTTTGCCACTCATAGCAGAACCATAAGAAGTGGCTGCATTGCTATTACCACCCTTTCTTTGAGAAGCAATAAAAGCCTGTTCAACTGTATGCTGTCTAGTCCTGTTTTTTTTGGCAAGTAACTCTTGCAATAGCAATGTGCATAATGCATCAAACTTGACAACTTCAAGATTTCCTTGGGTCATAAGTCTCCAAGTACTAGCAAAAGTCTGGTAAGAATCTGGTAATGTATCAAGAACAGTATGCACAAGGGAATTGTCTGAAATGACTTCACCTCCAGAAATAAGTTGCTCATTGATATCCTTGACACCAGCAAGGAAAGTTTCCATATCATCTTCCTCATGCATAATCTTTGACTCTAGCACTTTACGCAGCAAAGCAATTTTAGCCTCATTGTGACTTGCATAAAGACCAACCAAAATATCCCAAGCTTGTTTTGTAGATTTTGCTGAATGAATGTGAGGAACAATGGTGCACTTCACAGACAATGCAATCAATGCATGAGCCTACGCATCCTTTACATCCCAACGAGATTGTTTTGCCGTAGGCAAAACAACTCTAATAGCAGCAATCCTTGGAGCAATACCTGCCACATCCTCAACATCGCCTACATCCTCAGAAACAGGACGTACATCGATGCCCTACACAATAATCTAGATGTCCTTTGACACAAGGACATGTTGCATCATGTAAGCCCACATAGGGTATTGTCCCCATCCAATCTGTTTTCAACAGCAAACATCTTGAACACATTTGTGTTGTTGTCAGCCATGGTAAATGCTGCACCTGATGTGAAAACTGTCCAAAAAGAGGAGAAACAAAGCGGGAACAACACGTGCTATATAGCACAAACCGTAGAAGACTTTAAGGCACCTGCTATGCAGAAAATGGCACTAATAAAAATTTTGCACAAAATGACAAAATAGCTTGTGCAGTACTACCTGTAGTAGAAACGAAGGCCGAAATGAGCCCGTATCAGTAATCTGAGTAGACTAAGCTCTACAAGCACTCCCAAAATTTTTGTCGACCTACAAACGCTCGCCAAAGCTCATTGAAATCGAAGAAAATGAGCAGGCGTGTGCTGGAGCGGCTCGCGACTAAACCCGAGAGGATGCAACCTGCTCTTATACCAATTGTTGGAATTAGGGTTGCAGAGAAACGCACACAGCTTGGAGAAGATGAAAGAAGCTCAAGGCACACAACTGAGAGTGTATTACTTAGTGTGAAAATGGAAAGATAGATAGACCTAGAATGATTGGGCGTATATACAATGCATGGGGGAAAAAACCTCCTAAAGAGGGAAAAAATGCCCCGACGGTCCTATTGTGTTCACACACATCACTACGACATGTATATGGTAACAGACTTCACACTCGTGGGATTATCCAAACTCCCCAAGCGCAGAGAGATCTTAGGAAGCCTCTTGTAGAGACTTCCAAAAGAAAACTCTCTCCGGTGAGAGAACATGAGAAACCCTATGAAAGAGAAAGAAGTGAATTTCCAAATTCTTTGGAGGATATGGCTCCATGAAGACTCGGGTGTCGAAGATCCCCAACTCCTCCCAAGAGGAAAAAATTGTCATATAGTCCTTCTCCTTGTCATTTTGAGAGGGAAGAGAGGAATCAAAAGAAGAAAAAGGCGAGAAAGAAGACACCTTCTTTTCCATCTTCATCTCCATCTTCATCATCTTCCTCCTCTTTTAATGAAAGTAGTGGTTTTTCTCCTAAAGAATACAAGAGGGGAGGACATCACAAATCATAGATTGCTTGGAAAAGGTCCTACAAGCTTAAGAAGTTCAAGGAAGGAGGAAAGAGCATCTCTTTTCTCACCTATGATGGCACCTTTGGTGTTACATACAAAGTCTTGGCCTTTTATCGAGCAAATCAATGTAGCCTTAGGAGATGAGGACTTCACAGAGTTCTCCAAGCTACTTCATGTAGCTATGCATTTTCAAAAGTCTGCTTGACAATGGTGGGCTAGTTTACGAGGTAATGGGGAATCTCCCAAGACATGAAAAACTCTACGAGTTTCCATAATGAAGCAATTTCCTACAAGCGACACCAAAGATAATTTGCTTACCGAATGACAAAGTTTGAAGCTAAATCCCAATGACTCTATCCACAAGTATGTGGACAAGTTTTGGGATTTACATCTCAAAGCTGTCGTCTACCAAAAGATAGACTTCGTCGAACAAAAGCAACAATTTTGTGCTCGACTACTTGTAGATATGTGAAAGGACAAAGGGTAGATTGGCATGTGGTTCTCCTCCCAACCTCCCTACTTATAGCCCTTGGCCCTTGCAAGTAGGTCCCCTTAAGGCATGCCTAACCCTCGGCTCCTAGCCGTACTGAGCCATTTAGTCCCAGGACCTTGGCGTGCTGTCTGGTCCTACCATTGTCTTGACATTACTCCCCCCTTGGAGAAGCGTTTTCGTCCGCGAAAACACAAGTGATGGTATCTTCATAAGAACACTAATTTTTTCCATCGTGACATCCCTCATGGATCCAACGGTTCATTTGAGTGGAACACGGTTCAGTAGGAGGTTCAATGAAACCAAGAGTAACATCTTGATTTTCTACATTGTTGTCCATTTGCAACCATCTGATGGTACCGGTTCCTATCCAAACCTACTGTGTAGACTCCATTTAGAATGCTCATGAGCATGGTAAACGAGTTTATCACATCAAAGATGTACCAAAAAGAGTACCTCTTGTCACTTTCCGTGAAAGTAACCTTTTGACATAACTCATCAGCCAAGTTTAAGTCCTTGACTTGTTCCCAAATTTCATCATCAGTAAACAACCCCACCCTAACGAGTGTTCAAGGTTGAGAACCTGACTTATACATGAAGAGACTAAACCTAGTAGCAAACATGCGTTAACTGATAGTAAGTAAACTCCAACAAGACCAATAAATGCTTATTAAATGGAGTGCTTGGTGCTAATGTACGCACTTTGCATATCCTTTAGCCCAAGATTCACTTTGTAATCTGGTTATCCCCTTGGATAACTGACAATACTGAGGTTTTTTCCCCATGATTTACAGACAACCCTCCCAGATGGCCCGCAAAAGGGGATCACAATATCACACAACATTGCTGAGCAAACAACAATGTCTTGATGAATAGCCATCTTGGTTAATGTGAAAAATACACAAGCACCCAAACCAAGCCATGACCTCTATTGGTGATTGGTAGATCCAAAAGTAAGCTCAGAGAGATAATGCACATAGAGTGCAAAATCCTTCATAAGCAACAACTTGATGAATATGCATGCCGCTCCAAATCAGTCTTTGCTAAACACTAGGGATCATAACACCTAGTGTGCATGCATTTAGCAAAAAAAACAGATCCGAACCTGTATGATCATCCTTGCCAATACTTATGGCGAATGTGATGTGCCTAGCACACATTAAAGAGGAATGTAAATAGTTCTAAAAAGAAACTAAATGCTTTTAGTTGCAATCTTTTGCAAGCCTTGCTAAAACGTCTGAACCATAATAGAAGGTGAAACAGTGATAACTTCTAGGTACAAACAATGAAACTTTTTCATTAACAACTTAGAGCCTTGCTATATGTATAAAGAACCATCTATAATGTTGTTTAGCAGTACTTGTACCTGAACAAGTCATTCTAAGTATCCGACAATTTTTGGCCACCGAAATTGCTTCTGATACGTCGTGCTGAAAATGGTCTAGAAAACAGATTTGACCAGCATCTAGGGACTTTGTCGTGACACATACTTGAAATAATGGGCACTAGTGTCAGTCCAGAGACTCATATTCTCTGCATGTGAATATGTCTCATGTAAGGATGTTTAAAAAACAGCATCCTTCAAGTACAAGATGTACTTGTGTGTGGAGGTAACTCTAAACACTCTGCAGCAAGAGTGAGAGGGACGCTCATTCATTGCTCCACACTGGCTAAACCGAATTCCTTGAGTCCCTACACCATGTTGTATCCCATGTGACAACATGTGCCAAATCGAATCCTACAAGTGGATTCATAACAACATAATGTACATTGGACACTACGGCCCCAAATACTCGTTTTGACATGCCCATGGCATGGCCCTGGGGATTGAACTAAAAGTTCAGTTACGCACAGGAGTACGTCTCCCACCTGCGAAAAACCAAGAAACATTGCATTGGAAACCCTGGGTGTTGCCTTCGCAATCCAAACCGGTAGGGTAGAATCTACATAGTCAACCCCTTGGTAAGACCCTTTGTAGAAACTGCTCAACTAGTAGGTAATGGTAACCAACATAGTCAACCATGTACAAAATGATGAGAATCAACTTGAAAAGTTGAAGTTGTCCACTACCCCCTGGTAGAGTGCGGACTTCTTTCCTTCAAAGTACAACGAAAATAGATCAAACTGTGATCCTCAATGCCTATGGCGTGACTTAGTAAGCACCCATACAAGGTCTTACCCCAAAACAATGCGTCCATAGACACTCATAGTGCTATAGAGAAAGCAAGAGATCCACACAAGTGTAAAGCCTAGCTCTTATGCACAGCCATGCCGTCACAATGGGTTGTTGCATCTAAATTCCATGGTAGTGCGACACTGAGTTGAATTTATGGTTATCAAAAACTCAACTCGAGTGTCACACTGAAAACATGTCGTGCAAAACTGACACCATAAACATCCATATGACAAGAATCTTGCTTGTCCATTAACATTGTTGTGTACTCCACCGGGTAGATCTGTTTGATCTTAAGAACAATCACCTAAGGAATGCCAATAGTTGGGTCGTACCTGAGATCTGACAATGACTCGTAGCGAGTGTGTGTGGCTCATAGTCATTATGGCAATTAGTGTTCAATCAATGAAACGATGAAGACTAATGTAGAGGGCGTCTTGCCCAATATCTAGCTGAGAGTTAGAGCACCTTGGCTCATGCTGACTCCCAAACAAAACATGTATCAAAAACTACGTAGAAAGTTTTCATTATTCATGGAGAGAAATAAGAAAAAGAGAGAGAAAATGCTGGGCTGAGGAACTTTCCTTAAGTGACGACTTTGTATATGTTGTGCCCAATCTGTGTGCTCTGACGCATCTTATTCCTGACTTGCAGCTTATCCTATAAGCATGCAACAATCTGCATGTATAACGCTCTCATTGAGAAAGGGAACAGAAACACAAGCCACATCTTGACCCATCGATCTTGTAGTGGTCGTGACGATAAGAGGATGACGTAAATAGGGAACTTTGCCTGTGAAATAAGTCCTATTTTTAGGCTCCTTTTAGTGTTGTTGTGTGTTCACAACAACCAAAAATCATGCTAAACAATCCATCACTTATCGTGTCCTTGACAAAGTTGCGAGTGAGATAGCAGAAGCGTAATTCATTAGGTGGTAGAATTGAATCCACCTAACTAGCATGCCTTGCATGTAGAATTGTAAGCCCTCGCCAAGAGTGATGGCCGCAAACGTGAGAGCCAAAATAAAAGTGCCTTTTTGGTTTCACGTAAAACTGTCAAAGCACTTTGCTTTGCACCACATACAATATTGTCAAATAAATGTGAAAACATGGAAAACCAAGCAAAACTGAAAATTGTCTAACCTGGTCATCCCGTTGTAACCAGTTGTCTGGAAATTTTGAAGGAAAAACTCGCTGGAAGATGGCTCATAGCCATAGCTGTTGCGCGAGAGAGAGTTGTCGTGTATATCATATACACCCTCTTTGCATGTAATGAAAGAAAACGCTGACAAACTGACAATTTCCTCCAAGATTTTATGCTCATAGCATAAGCCAGACGAGAAAATTTCAATGCAAGATGCCGAATTGGAAGCCTTGCTTCCCTTAACAACTTATCGACTTCAGGTTTCTGGTAGTGTGCTTGATTCTGACGCCTAGCCAGATGAACTGTGCACGGGAGTTAGCATATGTATCATATACACCTGCATGGAATTTAAAATCATGGCAATTTTTTTCCCAGTTCGTATGCTAAAAGAATATTCCAAACTGTGGAAAGTGCGATGCCAAATACCAAAAGGGAAGCCTTGCTTCACATAAGTACTCATGTAGGTCTGATGCGGATAGCAAACAGATACTCTTGTCAGTTTACTCTTGCCAATTGACAAGGGCATTGCAATAGAAAGTCGACCTTGTTGAGCATTCACAGCTAATCGAAAAACCAAAAAAAAATCGTGCAAAGTATGTACCTTGTTCCTGATTGGCTGGATTATTATAATCCTGAGGATTTGTAGACGGAGCTCTGCTCCCAGGATGGCGTAGAAAACTTGTTGAAGCACGCTTGTCGACAATATGTGGGTCCCGTCATTGTCTGATTTCATGAATGATAGACAACTCTCCTAGGAGCCATGTCCCGCAGTGCATTGTCCTTCGTTGCCACCGCTGCTTGTTGATCAATCTTGATCCTTGTGCTCCATCTAGACCTTGGTCAAGTCAAGCCACAAGCACATCCCTTGGATTAAAGCTTCCTTAGAGCATCTTGAGAACATGCTATTTGTCGATTTTGCTTAGAGAATTAGGCTAACACTTTGTGTTGCCGAGTACATGTATTACTAGGCCAGTTACGGCTTTCAGCAAAACCGCCCAAAACACACTTTGATTTGCACCTTGCATTCCCTGCATGTCTTTGGTTTTCCAATGTCATTCTTGCACCTTGCATGCTTTGCATGTCTCCCTTACTGGTGGTGCTAAGTACTTGCCGTTCTCTATCGACGATCGTATGCCCAACAAGTGCCTTGGAGTTTCCATTAACGACTGTCTTTAACTGTTGCAGCTCGCAATACTCGAGCTTGCTGATCCTTGGCTGTATGGGAGTGGCCTTCATGTGTAGAGTAGCTTGCTATCTTCAAAACCAAACTCCGGGGGAATAGCCTATTGTCCAAGAAAACCTAACTTAAGTGACCTTGTGTGAACACCTTGTAGCCATGACGGATTGCATGCGCCACGCGAAGAAAGGGGAGCCATGGCGCGCAGGAAGGTTGTCAACACGAGGCGTCCCAATGACAAACTCTCAATCACCTTCTCCAGCACCTCCAACGAGCCCCACAATGATCGTTTTCATGCAGGTCGACGAGAAGACCCTCCTGCCTAGCAAGGGATTCGACACACACCACGGCCCCGACCACCTGCTTAGCTTCCTTGCACACCACGGCTGCATGTGCCTCGACCCCGACCCCTTGCTTAACCTCCTTGACCACCACGGTTGCATGTTCATGCGAGACATGCACATCTTGTTCCTCAAGAAGTTGGAAAGAGAGAAGAATCCGGAGAGGTGGAGGCCATGCCCCATGTTGAAACCGAGAGAGAGAGAGAGAGAGAGAGAGAGAGAGAGAGAGAGAGAGAGAGAGAGAGAGAGAGAGAGAGAGAGAGAGAGAGAGAGAGAGAGAGAGCCCGTCCCCCTCCTCCATAGCTCGCCCCTCCTCCATAGCTCTGATACCAGTGAAAGGACAAAGGGTAGACTGGAATGTGGTTCTCATCCCAACCTCCCTACTTATAGCCCTTGGCAAGTAGGTCCCCTTAATGCATGCCTGGCCCTCGGCTCCTAGCCGTACTGAGCCATTCAATCCCTGGCCCTTGGCCTGCTGCTCGGTCCTACCATTGTCCTAACAATATGGCCGAGTATGTTAATTCTCAAAGGCCTAGGACCATCACTGAGGTGATTCACCATACTATGGTCGCTTCACAAATTAGTTTCCAACAAGGGGCTAAAAGTAATTTTAAGCCCATGGAAACTAAAGACCGAAATGAACCTAGAGGGAAGAACAATGCTCAAAAATATTCCCAAGGCAATTCTAGCAGCAGCAACAACAACAAGACCAAGGACAAAGGAGTTTACAAAGGTAAAAATAAACTCTCTCTTGAAGAGTTAGAAGCTTTTCCCAAAGACCATAAATGTTTCAAGTGTGGGGAGCAAGGACATGGCTATCGTTCCTACCCCAAAAGAAATGCACACAATAAGACTCCAAGAGCTTCCATGGTCAAAGATACAAAAGAGGATACTCATTGCAAGGGATCATCCCTTTCCTATGCTTGGGGAAAGATGAGGGAGCTTGATGTCTTTATTCTTTTTGACCCTGGCTCTACTTACAACTGCATATCAACGGAGTTGGCCACTAAGCTGGGTGTTGGCGGATACGCAACAATGGACATCAGCACAGCGAGAACTCACCTAACAAGATTTATCAGCTAAGGACGAAGCTCAACCCGCAGGCGCGTGGAAGCAAGCATAGGGTGTCAACCTACACTCGACCAACTATTGACTACTTCCTACAGAGGTCTCTACCCAATGTCTAAGTTACAACCTTCAAAAGTACACAGGAGGAGATTTCATACAACGCTTCCAAGAGCCGAATACCTAGCAGACGTTCTCAAAACGCTACAGAACTTGAGGGATATCCTATTAACACCAATAGGCCACTCTCCCTAAGGTCCGTGACCCAAAATCCTACCCAAAGACACCTAGTGCAAAATCACGTAGGATGTCTGGCAAGTTTTTGCAGGTCATCATTTCTGAAAACTAAGGTGCCTAATGTGTAGCTCTACTCAATACGAACACGTGGATATGCTAAAATGCAAAAACAGACACCATATGCTCACCGAATCACCAGAAATAGCTCGCGGGTCAATCTCGTGAAGCCGGGCCGTACACACGCAATGTGGGTGTTGGCGCATAGCTCTCTCCGGGGGCAACACACTGCACTTCTCTGCACTCGATTCCAACCACCAGTGTGCGCGTAGCGTCAAGATAAACTCTCCTCTCTCTCGTACACAGAATACGCTTCTCACAGACACTTTTTTAAAACTCAACAAAAAGGTCCCTTCATTAAGGTCAAAGTTTGGTATAAATACCTTCCAAATACAATATCTCATTTTCCAAAGTAAAATCCTATCTAGTCTACTGGCAAAAATAATACACAAAATTGGAAACTCTGCAAGCCCCAAGTGTTTACAAATGAAATTACAGGTTTTTTTCCTTAATCAAGGAATGAGTACATAGGATTTCTTTCTTTTCATATTCCGCCAGTCTCTAGTTGAGTGTGGCTACCAGTCTTCTGCTAACACTCCCCCCCTCCTAGTTCATGTTGTCCCCAACATAACAGTAGAGCTGCTACTTCAGTGGAGGCTTTCGTGCATCTTAAAAAGAGACTCATACCGTGCATGCTGGGCCAATAATGTAGGGCCGAATATATCTGTATCGATGGTGAAGAAGCCGGTGTAGAAGGCTTCTTCAAAGGCCTGGAGGTGGTATGAGGGCAAGAACATTATTCGTTGGTAGAGGGCATGTATCACCTCATGGGAAGGTTGTGCAGACAATTCATAAGAACATCTATATGTATCTTGGAAGAAGAATATGCTGTCTATGGCTTGTCTTGATTTAAAGACCTCAAAGACTGCCATAAGGGTTTTACATATCTTCCTGAGCATAATGCAAGAGAGATCAGGCAAGACAGTGAACAATTTAATGGCGCCCGTTAGGGTTTTCACCATGTATTGTACACTCATTTTATCGCCTGCCTTCAAGCCTGACAGCTTTGGGTAGTTGAGCCACATGGGGTGGCTTCTCTTCAGCAATTCATGCTCCTTCCATGTCCGCATCCTTGGTAGGGGGCAAAAGCTGAGGTTGTCTCTGATCATTTTAGGCGCCTCTACCAAATGAACTAAATACTGAGGGTATTTAGTGAGCCATGCCTTCCTCCATCTTGGTTGGGATTCTACAATGAGTTTAACCCCTTTTGTATTGGTGACATCTTCATTGTACAGTGGCACTGTGGGCTCCTCTTTGATCCTCTTGTTGATTGTAGTAGCCTCATATTTGAGAAGAAGATAGGGGAGAGAGGGTTGTAGCCATTCATGTCGAACGACATTTGCATCTAATTTCTGAATGGTCATTGACTTTAATATCCTCTACTCCCACTGCATTGCTTCTTTTGCGGTGTCCTTTATAGCTGCTTCTATGGCTTTCTGTAGATTGTCTTCTTCTTCTTGTGTCAGATCTCGGGGATCTTATAATGATCCCTCGGGAATGTCCTCTTGTATTATGGTGTCCACCGGATCTGGCACATTCTCTATATCAATTCCTTCCGTTGCAGCCGACCCCTAACTTTGTTGACGTTCCTCACTTGTTTGGCCCTGAAGTTCATCCAGCTGCTTCTGTAAATTTTCTTTTGCTATTTGAGCTTGTTCTGTCACAAATACTAATAGGTCATTGAGTTCTGCATTGACCCTATCAGCTTCTTCTAGCTTCTGTTTTATCTCAGTATTCTCTGTTTGCAGCATCTGTGAATTATCTTACAGTCTTTTCTGAAGCTTCATCAATTCTGCCTTCAAAGATTTGTTCTCATTTTCCAATCTGCTTTGTATCACCATTGATCCTTCCGCCATCATCACTCTCTGCTTCTTTTCAAGCGTCAGCTCTTTTTGAAGTTCTATCATTTTTTCTTCAAATGCATCTCTTTCTTGGCTCGTGCTAGTTGCAGCTGCAGCTCTTGCTCTACCCGGCGATGCTCTCAACCTTTGAACAGTTTGCTCTTTTACTTTGATATGATCCTTGAGTTCAATTACCTCATCTTGGCTAGATTCATATGAGAGTTCAGCCCTGTCCTTAGCCTCTTTCAAGCTCTTCACTTGCTTTGACTCTTCCGCCAACTGTAGGGTTAGCTCATCCCTTTCCTTCTCAGTTTCAAAAAGAGCATTGCTGACTTTCTGGTACTCCTCTTCAGAGGTTTAGCAGATTCTGATTGCTTTCTCGGCTTTGATTTTCTAGCTCTTGACATTTTTGTAGTGTTACTTCTAATCTAGCTTGCATCTGTGCTTGGCCATGCATCTGCTCCTGGTTTTGCTTCTGGAGTGTTTCCACTTCTGATTTCACCTTTTCTTCACTCAATAGCAGCCCTTCGTACTCCATTTCTTTAGCCATTGATCTGGCTCTCAATCCTTACAGTCTTTGTATAACTTCTTCCCAGTCTTCCTCTTGTGGTTGCAAATCCATGGTGTCTGTTGCATTCTCCTTCAGCTCCACCAAAAGAGGGCTCAATGCGGATTTTTCTGGTTTAGGTGTTGATGATTGAAATGTTGTTTGAGCTGCCTCCTCTCAGGTGTATCCAGCAGCTAACAGATCCAGGAATATTCCATAATTTTTTGCCTCAGGATCTTGCTTCTCATCTTTTGGTTCGATTTCTGCCTTCTGCTCTTTCTCTTTGTTCTCCTCTTCCTTGGAGTCTTGTTGCCCATCAGGTTTGTTCAACTCCTCAGTTTGTCGGGGTTGAGGAGGACTAGGAGAAGGTGGTGATGGTGGAGGACTTGACTCTCAACTTGATGGTGGGGTTGATGGCTTCTTTTTGAAATCTCGGTCAACTTTTGTTTTCCTCTCTCTTTCTTCCCCTTCCTGCTCTTCTAGCAGTTGCCGCCTCACATCATCAACCTCTTCGTCAGTAAAAGGTATGACTGGAATGTTCTCAGCCGTCGCATCTAGGACCTCAAAATTCTTTATGTAGTCTTCGAAGCGATCCCTATTTGTCCTTCGAGAAGATCCAGACATTGCCTCAAGTGAGGGCTTCCAGTGAATGTTGTTCCAATTGCCGCAGGTGGTGCAGTGTACTTTTGAGGCCTTTTGGTGCAAATATGGAAATACTGGTTGTAAAGTTGGCACATGGTTGCCACCATTGGATTTGCAACATCCTCGAAGGTGTAGTTCTTCTTTATTTCCTTGTATACCTTTATCTCTTCTCGCCTCTTGTTGACACTGTCTCCTGCATTAGAGAGGTTCAAGGCATTTGCGACCACTTGTGGCGTGATTACAATCACTTTGTTCATTCCTTGCAGATCTGTTACTTTGGCTATGCCGTTTTCTTTGATTGTGGTGATGAATTCCCAGACTCTCTGAATGTCAATTCTTGCTGCTGGCAAAGCCTCAAAATAATTGTGTAAGTCCAGCTTTTCCAAGAGAGACACTATTTCTGGCTTTCTCGTGAACTCATTGAGTTCCTGTGGTATCATTGGCAGCTCTATGGCATTGCCTTCTGGGTCCTTGAATAGACCTTGGTATATCCTGATGTTCGTTTGCTTCCAGCAAGTTGCTTTGTAACCAAGTGGTAGTAGGCTTTATGGTTCCTGCTGGTATTACAAATGGCTCCACTTCATCTAGGTAGTCTTTGTTGGTCATTCTTTTCTTCTTTGCTGGTGACTTAGTGGCTGCCATGGATACTCTCATATCTAGTAGTCGTCGGATGACAGTGCGTGGCGTATTGGCTGTTGGTAGTCCTGTGCGCTCTAGGTGGCTAGAGCTCTCTCTCTCACAAGTGAATAGTAGAAATGAGCTCTCAGTAGAGTGAAAAAACCTTATAATGGGGGGCCCAGAACCACTTTTCATGAAATTTTACATGTGCTCCTAACTTTTCACGAAACGCGGTTTAGGCTCGAAAAGTTCTCCATTTGGACTCCATTTGCCCAGTTTCTGAGATTTTGACGATTCGGTCAAAATCTGGCCACAACACACCTCCCGCTTCATTTTCATAATTGCACCCCCACTGCACCCTGGGTTGTCTTCCAGTCACTAATCATCCCCATCTTTTTTGTTTTTCATTACGATTGCATTTCACTTGCTTTTTGTATTTTTGAAGTTTTTTTTGCCAAAAATTAGTAAATCTAAAAGGAAAATAGCAAAATCAACCCAAAAAAACCCCAAAAATCAAAACTTCACCCCGACACACTATGTACACTTACATGTAATTTTTATGGCCGGATTTCTCCGTTTTACGAATATTTTGCGCAAAAATGGCTATTTTTACATATATACGCATACTTATCGGCCCCAATTTGGCGTTTGGCCTCATATATCTGTAGATTAATACTATATAAGGGCATATGTACTTTGGTTAGTCCAAAAAATTTCAAATCAAATGTAAATCCCTAAAAAATAGTCATTCTTGCTTTTTACGATCATCGAGTCCGCATTGAGAATGCCTCCCCCCCTCCTAATCGGAGTCCTCCCGGATGACAAGGTATCACCTTGGGGTATGTGTTGTGCATGGGTTAAAATCGTACTAATGCACGGCCTTGTAACATGGCCCTACCTGATGCATACTCGGTCAATGCATGTTAAATTGAATGCGGTGCGAGAGGAGGGAATAAGCAAGATGCTTATTGGCATTCGACAGCGAGGTTTCCTATTTGTTGTTGGTTTGGTTGACTGATTTTCTTTGCAATTAAAAGTTGTAATTCTGCCGCTCGTTGTTTGATCGTCTTCTTTGCGAAGGTGCCCTGGTTTTCCGCTGCTGTAGGTATGGCCGTTATGGTCTCCGTGGAGAGAAGTGTCGTGTCTAATGTGGCCATAATATTTTTCTCTTTTGCTTTCCATTTGTAGCTTTGTTTTGCATGCGTTGGTAGGTTTATGGCCTCTTTTTTTGGTCATGATGGCTGTTCTGTTGATCGGCATCCACACAGATTGATTTGTCGATGTCGTTTGTCTGGCTGCTGGTTTTGCTTGTACTGAAGGGAGTTGCTGTAGCATCACTTTTGGGATCCAACTGCGTGTCTGTTGTTTTTGGCGATTGAGCATGTTTTTCGGTATCCACATCTATTTTATGATCCTTTTCGGTGTTTGTTGAACATTGTTGTGCTGAGGTTGTCTGCTACTGCCTTGTGGTTTGTAGGCTCGTTCACGTCCATCCTTCCGTACCCATATCTGTTGTTTGCTTATTGCTGACCTTGATTTATTCCTTGTTGCCTGTGGTAGCTTCTTCTTTGATTGAATGTGGTGGACGATGTCCTGTTTATCCTTTTTAGGTGTCTTCTGCTGATTAAGTGTCTGAGCAAAGGCTACCACTTGGTGTTCTTGTGCTTGTTGAATTATGACCGTATTCGTACTCCTATCTATCTGCACATTGTACTCTTTCTGCCATGGTTGTCCCAACAACATTGGATGTGGTGTGCACATATTTTCAACCACATAAAACTTGTGGGGATAAACATTTTGATGTACTTGTACATGCAATATCGTCCAGCCCAATGTGCTTAATGAATGTGATGTCGTGCTTTCCAATGCTTGTTGAGTAGGATGGAGTTGTTCTTTTAGCTGGAGCTGGTTATATAATTTGCAATAAATCAGATTTGCTTGAGCTTCGGAATCAAGCAATGCCCTTGATTCAACTTGATTTCTTCCCACTTTGACTGTAATTATTGGTTCCACTGTGTCTTCACTAAAATTTGTTAATCGAATAGCATTTATTCGCAACGGTGATCCAATTTGTTGTTGTTGTCGTAGAAGCCTTCTTTTTGCAATGCGTTCTTTTGCTTCTACTTGTGCTTCGTCTCGTATTCTCTGTTTCTCCTTCATCCGTTGTTTTTCTTGATGGATTTGTTGAAACATATCCCGTGTTAGTGGTAAATGATACTTTTTTAACTAACACCCACTAATCCAATTGGGCATTTCTTCTCCTTCCAATGTCGCAAGTTTGACAGCTCCGCTTTGTGATAAGTCACTAATCACAAAGGGTCCCCTCCCTCGCTTTTTAAGTTTTTTGGCATGTTGCTTCAAAGTATAAACAAGTACATAATCACCTGTTTTGAACTCTTTCGTATGCACATGCTTGTCAAAAAACTCTTTTTGTCTTCTCTTCTTAGCATAGATCGAAGCTACAGCTCTCAGTCGAAGTTCATCTAGCTTTTCAAGATCATCTATTCTTGAAGAGAGCTCATGGCCTCGGGGCGGTCACTTTTTAGAATGTGTATGATATCACGTGAGTTAACCGGAGAGGATTATTAAAAGACCAAAATGTATAAAAATGTGTACATACAGAGGGGGGTGGGGGTTTTTAAAATAGGCTCACAGTGTAAGTATAGTATGTATATTGGGGTATTATTAATTACCTCTTGAACACACGTGATATAGGGGTCTTTTGATAAGTGACTGCCCCGGGCTCATGGCCTGTCCATTCTAAGCGTTTCGCTACTCGTAGAGTTAGAATCAAAAACTCTATGGGTAATATAGCATTTAGACTAAACACCATGTTATACGGTGTTGTTACAATCGATGTTTATAAGCTACCTTGTATACCCATAGTGTTGAGTATAATTGTTGATCCCAGTCTGCCCTTGATTCTGATACAATTTTAGTCAAAATAGTGCATAGTGTTTTATTTGTGGCTTTAACTTGTCCATTTGCCTGTGGATGATATGGGGCAGATTTTCTATGTATGACCATGAATTCCTCTAACAGGTATTCAATGACTTCATTAAGAAAATGTGTTCCTCGATCACTGATAATTTGACATTCTCATACAAAAATTGTGCAGTGGTTCTTGCGTCTGCTTTTTGTGTTGCTTTGGCTTCAGCCCATTTTGTGAGATATAGTCCGTAGCCACAATGATATATTGGGTATGGGTGCGATATGCAGGGGGTGAAATAGGCCCCACAAAATCAATTCTCCATTTTGCAAATGCTCGTGCTCCCATCATTGGCCGTAGTGGCATCTCATCTCTCTTTATCGGCACCTTAGTGTGCTGACATGCGTCAAAACGCTTTACAAATTCCTTAGCGTCCATGTGCAATGTAGGCCACGATATCCCTGCGATTAAGAAAATTTTTGCTGTCTTATTGCCTGAAAAATCGCCTCCACTTATTCCTCCATGTGCATGTTCTAGAATCAGCAGGTATTCACTCTCACTTGCACAGATTCTAAGTTGATTGTCCTTTCCTCACATGTAGAGTTTTTTTTCAATTAAAGTAAAGTCTCGAGTCTCCAACTCTATAGACCTTTTTCGCGCTTTTGTTATGTTTTCAGGAAATGTCCTTGTTGTTAAGAAATCAATGATATATCGACTCCATGCAGGTGCAATGGTTACCTGAAACAATGTTGCGTGATCCACCGGTCGTTTGGCACTACATATAGTACAATTGTTAACATAAGCATGTGTATCAGCATACATAGTTGACCAATAAACTCCTAAGTGTTTCAATCTTTGGTGTGTTTTCATTTTTGAACAATGAAATGCACAGTCTTGGATGTGTGCTTCTTCAAGATACACTCGAATTCCTTTGGATTTATACATAATCGTAGAATTTGGTCCGAGCCTATATGGTACAGTCGTCTTGCAATCAACTTAAAGTTTTTTGTTTATCAAAATGTTTGTTGTTTGGATTCGTCTTCTTTGTTATCAAATCTACCTCCAAAGGAAAGAATGCTAACAATTTCCTGAGACCATTTGGGTATCATTTCAATATTGAAAAGATAAGCGTCAGGTATGTCATCATCTACTCCTTTAGGAGCTTCCCCGTTTTGTAGTCTTGAAAGATGATCCACACGTAGATGAGTTGTACCTTTTTTAACTACCACTGTGAAGTCAAACTCTAGCAAAATAATAAACAAGCGTACAATTCGTCCAGTATTGCATGGTTTATTTATTAGATACAAAAGAGCTTGATGATCTGTGAAGAACACAAATTTGTTTGCAAGCAAGTAATGCCGAAATTTGTTTACAGCATATATCATCCCTAATCCCTCTCTTTCAGTGGTGGTGTAGTTCTTTTTTGCACTATTTAGCTGTCGGCTCGCATAACAAACTGGGAAATCCATTGTTCCGTCTCTAGGTTGAGCTAGAATACTCCCAATTGCGTATGTAGAGGTATCAATGTGAACATGGAATATCTTTTCTCAATCTGGTGCTTTAAGTACATGTGCTGATACAAGGTTTTCCTTAAGCTTTTTAAATGAAGTTTCACATTCCTCAGTCCAGTAGAAACTGACTAATAAGCGATAGAGTGGTTGTGCAATGACCGCATATATATATATATATGAATCTTCGATCAATGTCCCATGAAAGATTGTATTTGTTTGGCATTAGTAGGCTTGGGCAAGTCTGCTATGACTCTAATTTTGTCTAGGTCAGTGGTTATGCCATTTCTTGAGACAACATGTCCTAAGATGCGACCTTGCCTTACCATAAAAATGCACTTTTCCGGGTTGAGACAGATTTGATATATTCTGCACTTCTCAAATACCTTTTGTAAATGGTCAATGTGTTCTTCTCAAATAAGAGAGTGGACACAGAGATCATCCATATATATTTCTAAAAATATTCTTAGGTATTCTTTGAACGCATGAGTCATTAACCTTTGGAAGGTGGTTGGGGCATTGGTTAGGCCAAAAGCCATAACTCTATATGCATATATTCCCCATTCTGTGGAAAATGCTGTTTTGTGTTGATCCTCTAATGCAATTGCCAATTGGTTGTACCCCAAAAACCCATCTAAAAAGGAATAGGCCCGTTTTCTTGCTACCCTCTCAAACACATGTTCTGTGATTGGCAATGGATAGTTATCCCTTATTATTGCCGCGTTCACCTTTTTGAGGTTCACACACACACACATGCAACTTTCCGTTCTTTTTGGGGACTACCACAATGGGTGACACCCAATCTGTATGCTCGATTTCATAGATGAATTTGGCATCCATCAGCTTCTCAATCTCTTCTTTGATTCGTTTAGCAAATGTGTCATTATATGTGTAAGGACGCTGTTTGCTTGGTTTGGCATCTGATTTTAAAGGAATTGTATGTTGGCATATCGATGGATCAACTCCCTTGAGGTCTTTGTAAGACCATGCAAACACATCTTTATACTTCTTGAGAAGCTGTGTTAGCATTTCTTCTTCCTCCGACTCTAAATCAGTTGCTATATAGACAGGCTTAGGCTCTTCGCCTGGCGCAGCGAGATCAATTCGTTTTGCATTTTCCGGCCCATCTTAAGATTCTTGGTTTATTCTTTTCCTTACTGGTCGTGTCATTATGATTTTTCTGTCTTGGATGGTGAATTTTTTATAGTGGGAAGGTACATTCATGTTTCCTTTTTTTGAATCCTCCTTACCTTCGCTTTCTCCTTCGGTAGTCCATACTTCTCGTAACGACCATTTAAGTTCTTGGTATTTCTTTTTACGCTCCATTTTGGTCCCCCACTCTGGATCTTTTGTCTTTGCCTGTTTTGATTGTTGAGATTTTCTTGATTTTGTTTCTGTGTTAGTTTTCCGTGCTTGTTTTATTTTCTCATGTGTCCTTCCCCTTCGAACTCTTGAGAATCTCCCTGTTATTTGGTCGTTTACACAATCCTCTGCCTTGACAAGCATTAGATAGTGAGTTTTATCTTTTATCCTAGGCATGAGGTTTTCTCTAATTTTGTTTTCTGCTCTTTTTTTTCTATAGCGTTCTTGGCGTCTAGGATGTTGATTTGCAAAATCATAAAACTTGATATCTGTGGTTGTCTCCCCATGCTTGCCTAAACTGTCTGAACACTCGTTATCTGCATCGTTACTTAATTTCAGATGCTCAGAGGAGTTATAAACCTCTTCCTGTTCTGGTAAGTCTACATTCTCATCCCCTGCTGGTATAAAGTTTACCATGTAATAGGGTAGCACATCATGCCATCCTTATCGCAAAATTTTATCGATAGGCTATCTGAAATGGTACAGACATCCAATGTTGCTGGTATGTGTTCCCATTCCAGAGGTTCTAAGGCATCTTCGGGAAAAGGTTCCGGGATATAATCCTTGTCCTCAATCACTCTTTTTAAGATGCATTCCTCTCTTTTCAAGCTTCCACAATGTGAAGCTCCGCACATCCATAGCTCTTTTTTCTGCCCTAACCATGCTGGGAGTTCAGACCCTGCCAATGTAGCCAAATCAAACTCTTCCACTGGTATCTGGTTCACATCCTTGTTGTAACTATGGTCTTTTAGGTATATTTTGGTTGTGGTCTCCCCACGCCTGAGGTATATGTGGTCATAACCCCCCCCAATCCTGGACCATCTTTAATTGTCTCATGAATGGTCTTCCCAAGATGATCTCGTAATTGTTTTTTTTGTCGAAATCAACTATTGCAAATGTATGCTCATACTCAATTCCACAAGAAGTTACAATTACTTTTTCCAAAAGTCCTAGAGGCTTTTCCATGAACCCATCTGCCAGTTGCAATTTTATTATGGTTGCTCTCAAAGCCGGTTGGTGGCGATAGCGACTCCTGCTCCACTGTCAAGAATAGATTTGGATACTACTCCCTGGAATTCTACTGGTAGTGTGGTATTTCCATCTTCTCCCTCGCAATATTCTCCAACCTTGTTTAAAGGTACATGCCTAGTGTTTAGTTGAGGCTTGTCCAATTCTCTGATCCCTTCTTGAAGCGACGAGGTAGGGTCCTTTACTCCAAATTTTTCTAAGAATCTGCCTATGTGGTCTACATGTTTGGTCGTAACCTCAGGAGTTCGGCTAACGTGATTGTGCATGCCACAGGTGTGGACAATAACTCAATCAACCCTTGTGAATCCATTACTCTGTTAGGAGATGGTCTTTGAGATGGGATTGCTCTCACCTCAGACTTAGCTTCATACTCCCCTAGGTAAGAGGGTAGAGTTTTTAGCGAGTCTGGTTGGCTATGCCCCGAACTGATTGACCCCTGGTCCCCCGCTTGTGAATGCATATCAAAGTTCATTTGTGATCTTGCCTCAAATTCTTCAATGGGAGGTAAGATCTCATTTTTCTCCTTCCCAGTGATATTTATTTGGTGGTTCATCCTGTTAGCTTCATTTGCTTCTCGGATTTTCTTCCACAGGTCATCTAGACTGTCACAATCCTTACCCATCCCTACCAATGTTTTAGGCTGAAAACCATCAATTGTTATATCTGTTGTATTTGGCACTATGATAGGTTCTCTCCTAGACTCAGAGGCAGTCGTGAGTCCCTCCTTCGTGTCTACTTGTTTCTCTAGAGTTGGTGTGAGAGGGGTTGGAGCTGGCACCTCGTGCCAATTTGCAGGTTTACCAAGCGGGTTTTCTATCAAGGATTGGGTTGTTTCAATCATCTTCCGACACATTTCCAACCTCTGTTTTTCTAGTTTCACATATGGATAAGTCATCCATCTTTGCTCTTGGTTTTGGTTGTTTTTTAGTCTGGCTTCGTATGCTTTTAAAAGTGCGTCAAGCTGCTCATTTACTTTTTCTACCAGCACTGACCCTCGCGATCCTGCACTTTTGGGTTCTACTATTTCCTTGGTCCCTTTGGTTGTGGCAGCGTGTGAACTTAAACTAGTTAGATCCTCTAACCGCTCCAATCTATCCTTTGTGTGTTTTAACTCCTCGGATAGAGCCGTTTGCTCTCGTTCTCTCCTGGCTTTCATACGAGCCTTTCTCGCTTTCCAAGTGCTTCTTTGATTTTCATTCTTGCACTAGGAGCATAGGTTTTGGCTCTTCAATTATGGGTTCGTTTGTTCTTCTTTGATTCTGTGCCCTTGTGACTGCCTGAATAGGTATTACTGTTTTGTTTTCTGACCCTCCACTGGAAGGCACTGCTTCCAGCATGTTCAAAGTAGTTTTTGCTCCTTTGCTCGGGTTCTTAGGGCAATCAGGAATCAAGTGAGTAATTCCACACTCGGTGCAATATGCGTTGACTCTAATGATTTCATCATGAGGACAGTCCCTTAGCCAATGATCTCCGCCACACTTGTAGCAGGGTCCCTTAGGCTGTTGAGGTGCTCCTTGAGCTCCTCTCTGTTGGTAAGCATGCCTCTGCCCACCCATGCCTCTATTGGCTATGAACAATAATGTTCATTCATCCAAGCTGTATCTTTCTTCTCTTGCAGCCAGGGCAGCTGTTGGTGGTCCTGTACTTCCAATCATGCTCCAAGATTCTTGCATTTCAGGTTCTTCCGGTGGGTAATAGACAGGATTTGCTGCATATCCATTGGGATTTTTGTAATATGCATGCACAGGTATCAAAGCCTTTTCTTCTGGTTCGTTTACCGTTGGTGCGTATCTTATGCCGACCGATCGTACTCCTGGTAGTGTTGGGGTATAGGCGTCTGTGCCTTGCCCGACCGCCCAGAGTCTGGGCACCCACTGACTTGTATACCTTATACATAGCATAAGTGTATAGGGGGCTGCTCACTCTTTGAGTCTCCCCACCCACATCGTGTGTGTGTCTTCTTCTCTCTCCCTCACTCTCCGTCTATGGTGCTCCCCGATCCCCTTCAATTGGTATCAAAGCGTAGGTGCGGAGGGAGCGCGTGTGTGCACAGTCACGACGACAGCGGAGAGCCAGTTTCATTCCCAAAATCGCGTCCACGCGTGCGCGCACTTTCAAGAGTGCAAACAGGGTTTCGACTTTGACATTGGCAAATTCAGCTTTTCGAGAGCGTTTCCAGCAGATGTCCTGACGTTTCACCCCCCTTTCGAAGCCATTCGAGCCATCAGAAACCTCATTCGAGCTACGGTTCAGGAGCTGCATTTATCAGCCCTCTTTTGGCAGTTTATGTTGCGTTTTTGGGTCGAAACGGAGGTTTTTGGCATAGCTTTCACACCCGGACTCGGATACATGTGATCCAGGAGTCTACCTTGGGGTTTTGGCACGCTCCAGACGCGCTCGTCATATCAGAATTTTAAAATTCTGAACGCTGAATTTTCTGCAGCAGTAGTTGTTTATTGTGTGTCGAGGATTCCACACATGGTTTGCTCTCAGATGTGAGAGTGATATTTGTTGCAAGTTTCCTCACAGGTGGGAGGATACGATGTATGCCTTATGTGGTTTGATGCTTAGGGAGACTAATGTGATTGCATTTTGAGCTCGGCAATGTATGCCTCGAGCATGTTTTTTGGCAGTCACAGGTAGAGCAGATACTTGTGTACTAGATTTGCAGGTGTTTGCAATGATGTATGCAAAGTGTGGAGATTGGTGCATGCATTTGGAGTGCCGTTTGATGCGCTTTGGTTGCTCATGGTTTTGAGCGTGCAGTCAGTTTGGTTACTGGTTTTGTGGCCGTTTTACTGACGAAACTCTGGCGAAATTTTCCCAGGAGTTTTATGCGCATCATTTATGCAATCTAGGTAGAGATTGCGGATTGCACTCAGCATTTGCGTACGGTGTTCTCTGCAGGTGGGAGATTTGTGCGTGTGTATGCATCGATACCGCACATTGAGGGCTTGGTGATTAGCTCACGGGTTTGACAGGCGTACAGTTATCTTGGCACACTCACAGGAGTGAGTATTGTGATGTATGCTTATGTGGCTACGAGCTAGGTAGCCGGATTCGAGCACTAATGGCTTGAGTTTTTTCAGCAGGTTTCAGCTACAGGTTTACAAGTTTACAGGCAGGTTTGAGGTCTTATTTGGGCGCTGAATTTTCAGCCATTGTTTCCTCTTTGCAGGTGTCCATGTATGGCTCAGTTGTAGGCTGATTTGGGACACATTTGTGACTTGTTTATGCAGCTGTTTAAGAGCTGAATTTTGGGGTTGTTTTGGGACTGATTTGCAGCCATATCTTACAGCCATATTTGCAAACTTTTGTTGATGCGATTCGAGCCAGTTTAGGGCTGATTTGGTTGACATTTGCTACTCATTTTTTGGTTGCTCTTTTGCGAGCATTATGGCTGATTTTTCATTTGACTTCCAGCGTTATGGTATGACACAGTTTGATGGTGCAGATTTTGTTGCTTGGAAGGAGCATATGCTTGTTGCATTGGCGGATTTGGGGCAGGATAAACCCTTGCCTGGTTTATCGGCGAAGCCCAAGTCTATGCGTGATGATGATTGGCAAGATCTTGATGAGTTAGCCATGTCTACGATTCGTTTGCATCTGGTTGAGTCTGTTTACTGGTAGGTCTCGAGGGAGACTACAACTCATGCTTTATGGCAGAGTTTACATGCTATGTACGCGATATCCATGTCTACAGGGGAGTCTAGTCCCACTTCTATGTCCATGGGAGAGATTGGTCCCACACGCAAGTCTCGACGGCATAGAGACTTGACATGTTGGCATTGTGGACATAGAGGGCACATTAGGCGTCGATGTTTTAGGCGTTTGAGACAACGGAGGCGACAGATGCGTGATGCAGATTTGGGCATGACAGATGCTAGTGAGATCAGTACGGTGGTTACTGAGTATGCTTGTGACGGCGATGTCACATTTACATCTAGCTTGTCTTCAGACGATCTTATGTCTACGGATTGCATATCGGATTGCACATTGTCTTCACATTGGTTACTAGATTCAGATG
This sequence comes from Adiantum capillus-veneris, assembly GCF_014529385.1. Taxonomy (NCBI): domain Eukaryota; kingdom Viridiplantae; phylum Streptophyta; class Polypodiopsida; order Polypodiales; family Pteridaceae; genus Adiantum; species Adiantum capillus-veneris. The sequence goes on from NC_140960.1 coordinate 50,980,755, forward strand.
CTACTTTCCATGTCACGTCGCATCGTGAGTGGTTTAGCACGTTTTCTAGTGGGAGACTTGGTTGTGTGCACATGGCTGATGGTTTTTTGTATGACATTGAGGGTGCACGAGACGTATGTTTGTCCTTGCCCAGTGGTATGAGATTTACCCTGCGTCATGTGCATTATGTGCCAGATCTGAGACGGGATTTGATCTCAGTCAGACAGTTACGGGATAGTGGATGTCAGATTTCGCTACGAGAGCGAGATTTTGTGATGCATTTGGGTTCGCTAGTGATTGCGAGAGGTGCCAGGAGTGGTACAGGTTACCCATTGCATGTGGATCACGAGAGAGACGGTGTTGTCTCTGTGATTATGCAGCCAGGTAGAGAGCGACAGAGCAGGCGAGTCTCTTTTGCTCATGGGTTGCAGGGTACTTTGCATGGAGTGCAGAGTAGTGAGCTCGTTGTGCACACAGTTGGGGCACAACTTGAGCAGTCACACAGAGAGGTGACAGAGTCAGACATGCATGCTTTGCTAGTGACTGAGCAAAGCAGAGAGTCAGTTGTGCGAGATACTTCTATGCAGGATAGACAGGTAGAGCGGTCTTGCTCTAGTGAGTCACGACAGGAGGATGTTGTGCAAGAGTCTATGCATACGGAGTTAGAGCATGAGAGCTCTAGTGAGTCACAGCAAATTGAGTGGTCATGTTTGCAGTGGATGATTGCAGAGGAGACTGAGATGTCAGCGATTATGCAGTCATTCCTTTCTATGCTCAACAGTGAGCATGGGGATATAGTTGTGCAGGATATGTCTTCCAGCAGACACCTAGAGTAGCTGGTTTGCTCTGAGGTTGCACGGCAGGTTGATGCGTCTTTTGCGGGCAGTCAGGAGATGCATGTGGCTGACACGCCTTGTCAGTCAGAGATGCCTATTACCAGGGATATATATGTTGATGTATGCTCCGTAGAGCTAGCAGGGCCCGCTAGCATTGCATCGGCATTTTATTGGTCTCATGTATGAGATGTTGATCTTGAGACCGGATATCGCAGCTGTAGTGGGAGCATTTGCAGTTGGGGTTGTCAGTCCTTTGTTGACTGATGATGGCATAGTGCACGAGGGAGATATGCAGGTATTGCGTACAAACTTGCAGTACGTGTGCGGTACGTCTGGTGGTGTATGGACTTACACCGGAGCAGGACAGCCGGATGCACACGATCACAGCCAGCCAGTGGGCATTGGTTGAGAGCGGTTTTCTCTCACCTTTTGTAGTCTTTAGACTAGGTTCCCTTGCTTAAAGGCACAGTCGCCTTTAAGTGGGAGGTTGTTGGGGTATAGGCGTCTGTGCCTTGCCCGACCGCCCAGAGTCTGGGCACCCACTGACTTGTATACCTTATACATAGCATAAGTGTATAGGGGGCTGCTCACTCTTTGAGTCTCCCCACCCACATCGTGTGTGTGTCTCCTTCTCTCTCTCTCACTCTCCGACTGTGGTGCTCCCCGATCCCCTTCAGGTAGGGGTGGTTGTTGCCCCAATACTGGTTGTGGTCTTTCAACTCCTATAGGTCATGGTAGGTTACCTGCTTGATACCTAGGCATCGGTGGGATTTGAGGAGATGCTACCTGAGCTTGGGGAGCATATGTTCGCTCTCTCACATATCCCTTGTTATAATAACATTCCTCCGTCACATGGTTTGTCCATTTTTGTTCAATTGCACACCACTTCAGCTGCTTAGCCTGAGGCTTGGCATACATATTAATTTTTTTTAGCACTTCCTCCACAAGCTGTTCCTGGCTTACAGCCACTTCTCCTCTCGATGCTGTCTTAGCGGACTTGCTTCCACTTTGTTGTGAGGATGAATTGTCATCAAGTTCCTTGAATTCACCCTCCTTGTAGACCGCACAATTGTCTACAAGATAACGAGTTTCCTTAGTTAACTCATTTAATGTTGTGCTCCTCTTCATATGTAAGTCCTTCTGGAGATCTGCGTTTCTCAGTCCTTGAATAAATATAAGCATAAGTCTGGACTGGGTTGGTAGTTCTTCCACAGGGCAAAACTTCACATATCTTTTTAGTCGTAGGGCTGCCTTTCGCACAAATTCCCCTTCTTTCTGTTTGAATTTATGGATTTGTGAGATGGTATTATGAGCTATCCCCCTTTGTGAGAATTCCTCAATAAATTCATCAAAAACCTTCTCCATAGACTCAAAATCTCTACGCTCCACGGAGTCAAACCAAGTAGCGGCATCCTCTTCTAGGGTAAGTCCAAACCCTGCAAATTGAGTAGGGAAGTCTAAAACTTCTTCAGCTCTAATTACACGCACGAAGGCTGCTACATGATCCCTAGGATCTCTGTTTTCTATATATTTCTTGTTTACCCATTTTTGCACGTGAGAAGGTCTAATTCTACGATGGTCTACAAATCTCATCAATGGTTCTCCTCGTCCTACTCGATATACCTCCTCTGGCCTTCGGTAGTGGGAGGGTTCCTCTCCCAGAGGTGCTCCTAAGCCATAATTTCTGACGGTTCTCGCAAGAGGTCGTTCATCTCTTTGAACTTGTTCTATGGGTTGTCTTTCGGGCTCTGCCGAGTCTTGAGTTTTTGGCTTACTCTCACCTTGATACTGTGAATAGAGTGGTGGTTCTTGTAATTCTCTTAGTCCTCGTGCGGCTGGATAACCACCTCTATTTCAGTCTTGTTCTAATGTCGCACTTTGTTGAAGCCATGCCTGCAATGATGGTTGGGTTGCCTGTTGGTTCTGGTAGTTGATGGTCTGTTGTTGGTTAGAATGTGATGTTGCGTTGTACTCCTCTGAAAATGGATTTGTTGACTTGCTAGGGGTATAGGTGGACCTTGGTACTTCTTTGGGGGCATATATTGATGTTTCTGGAACTGTTGCCTTATCTACCTCCTCTCGCAGAATTTGTTTGTATTCTTGCCCGTACCTGTCAACAAAAATGATATCCTTCCCCATAGAAATTTCATAAGAGAACAAGTAAAGAACCTTGTCATTGCTTAATTCATTTGGGAAGGGTTCTTTGCATCGAAAGTAAGAGACTACTCCCTTGCTCTCATGCTTGTAAATTCCCACATTCTCATTATAGGTGAGACTTTGGTTGTTTTTTATCATACATAAAAAGAGCTCCAGGTCGATCAATTTTTGGAGGCGGATCTTGAGTCTCTGAGACCATTTTTCCTTTTGCTACATTATCTCCATACCTGTTATAATCCTCACGGTTGCTAACTATTAGATAGTGGTTCCCCTTTTCATCTCGGAATCTATCTCCATCATCATAGACTTGAATTATCTCTAGTCTCTGAGAAGGCTGTTCCTCTATACAAATACACTTGCGTCCCCGATAGTCAGAATAAGCTAGGGCTCCCCGAGAGTTTGTTCCTTCTAAGAAGATTATAGTGAACTTGGCAGTGTTCAAAGGGTTTTGGGAGGTGCTTCCTCCTAGCATTGGTCCTTCACCGGAGAAACATCCTGGCTGTTGACTAACCATCATGAAGAAGGACTTATCTGATGAAGTGTCAGTATCACTACCTTCCTCAATGATTGGGGCTAATGGATCTAGCCTTGCTTGGGTTACACTTTCCTTAGTGGACACTAAGCTACCCTGATCACCTGCCACTTTTTGGTCTCTAGGAATGTGTCTTCCTGATCTTAAATTCATCAAACTTAGCAATGCAATTTATCACAAATCCAACCACTCACCTGGCAAGGGATCAGTTTCCGCACAACTTCTTGCCTTGTTGTTGAATATACATGTACACAAGCGTTTAATTTCGGCAATCAAATCAAAGCATTCAACCACTAGAGGTGGTTTTAATAATGGTTGGTATAATTGAAGGGTTAATCCCAACCACTACTGTACTCTATACACTTCTGATGCTCTTGATTAGGTCTGCCGATTTAGGACTGTACACCACCCAAGTGTTTGTCAATCTAGAAGTAAAGTCTTAATTCTGTCCTTGCTCCATCAAAAAGGTCAAACAAAGTCCAATTTCACTTCTAAAAGAAGTTCTGGAACCCCTAAGTCAATTAGAACCTCCAGGTATGTCAACAGTTTAATTTTGTCCAAAAAATGACCCTGTAGACATCCTACGCGTAGGATGTCTTTTTGCTCTGTTTCAGCCAAATTTTCAATGTAGACTTCCCTTAATGTGCTGAGCTCACTACTGTATTTATTTTTTGGTTTGGACACCTTTAAGCTGGTCAACTGATCAGAAATCTGTTCCAGGAGCCTAATGTCCGTTCTGATGATTTCACCAATCAAATCAACTCCAAATTGGACCAAACTTGACTAGGAGGCTTGTCTAAGGCTATATGAGAGCTTGGTATGTCTTAGATAGGATTTTGGACTTTTCATCATGCATTAGACATACTACGCGTAGGATGTCTTCTGCAACAGAATTTAGCCATACTTGGTCCAAAGCCTTTCTTTTGATGTGTTGAGCTTCCTGGTGTGTTTAGATTTGTGTTTGAATGTCAATAGACTCCAAACTTAGCTATTCTAGCCTTTTTCAGTCAAAAATGCTAAAGTCTGCTTAAACTCCAATTTTCTCACCCAATTGAGATGAAACCTTTCACATGTATTCAATAAATCATGTAGATCATGCACATGAAGACATCCTATGGTTTTGGTCTTCAAATAATGCCTTGGCACAATTTGGGTAGGATGTCTGGCAATTCTTGTCTTTTAGCCACAATTTATCAAGATATGGTCAATCTTCCATTTTCCAGGTGAAAATAGGGTAAAATCTACTTTCTTAACACTCTGGTCAACTCAGATTCTTCAAATTCCTGCCAGATCATCCTGTAGACATCCTACGTGTAGGATGTCTTTATTCCTTAAAATTTAATTTCTCTCTGTCAGTGGGCTTCCCTATGCTCTGCAGTTCTCTCAGCACTACTCACAGAAACTTTTGGACTTCAATTCAGCTTCTAAACATAATTTACCCTCTTTTACAGCTCTTTGATGAGCCTAACAACAAATATAACATGCATGAAGTGCTGCAGATCATAAATCATGATGCCCTACTTACCCTACTCCTACTCATCATGTGAAATGGTGAATTTGGTGTCTCGGTTGCTTCCTGGCCTCTCACGGACTCTCAAGCTATCTTCTCACCGCATCTACCACTCCAATTCCTACTCTCCACACCACAACCTAACTAATACTACCTAAGCCGAAGGATCTAGGCTAGACACACGCTCCCTAAACTCCTCTTAAGACTTAGAAAGTCCATCATGTGAGATGGTGATTTTGGTGTCGCGGTTGCTTCCTGGCCTCTCACGGACTCTCAAGCTATCTTCTCACCGCATCTACCACTCCAATTCCTACTCTCCACACCACAAACTAACTAATACTACCTAAGTCGAAGGATCTAGGCTAGACACACGCTCCATAAACTCCTCCTAAGACCTAAAAATTCCACCACCCTCTGATCCTATCTAAATGTAAAATAAGACTCTGGCAAGCCAGAGAATCCCTATCCTCAAGGACTAGTCTCAGTCACCTACCTAGGGTTTTTGTCCCCGACAGCGGCGCCAATGTTGGCGGATATGCCACAACGGACATCAGCACAGCGAGAACTCACCTAACAAGATTTATCAGCTAAGGACGAAGCTCAACCCGCAGGCGCGTGGAAGCAAGCATAGGGTGTCAACCTACACTCGACCGACTATTGACTACTTCCTACAGAGGTCTCTACCCAATGTCTAAGTTACAGCCTTCAAAAGTACACAGGAGGAGATTTCATACAACGCTTCCAAGAGCGGAATACCTAGCAGACGTTCTCAAAACGCTACAGAACTTGAGGGATATCCTATTAACACCAATAGGCCACTCTCCCTAAGGTCCGTGACCCAAAATCCTACCCAAAGACACCTGGTGCAAAATCACGTAGGATGTCTGGCAAGTTTTTGCAGGTCGTCGTTTCTGAAAACTAAGGTGCCTAATGTGTAGCTCTACTCAATACGAACACGTGGATATGCTAAAATGCAAAAACAGACACCATATGCTCACCGAATCACCAGAAACAGCTCGCGGGTCAATCTCGTGAAGTCGGGCCGTACACACGCAATGTGGGTGTTGGCGCATAGCTCTCTCCGAGGGAAACACACTGCACTTCTCTGCACTCGATTCCAACCACCAGTGTGCGCGTAGCGTCAAGATAAACTCTCCTCTCTCTCGTACACAGAATACGCTTCTCACAGACACTTTTTTAAAACTCAACAAAAAGGTCCCTTCATTAAGGTCAAAGTTTGGTATAAATACCTTCCAAATACAATATCTCATGTTCCAAAGTAAAATTCTATCCAGCCTACTGGCAAAAATAATATACAAAATTGGAAACTTCTTCAAGCCCCAAGTGTTTACAAATGAATTACAGGTTTTTTTCCTTAATCAAGGAATGACTACATAGAATTTCTTTCTTTTCGTATTCCACCAGTCTCCAATTGAATGTGGCTGCCAGTCTTCTGCTAACATTGGGCATACAAGCTTTCGAGATGGGAGATAATATAACTACCGATGGAGCTTTTAAGGGACAACAAGCCTCCGTTACTCCCTTGATTGGGAAATTGAAGCTTCATGTATAAAGCTACATCGACAAAGAGAGCTTTTTAATCACCCCTCTCCAACAAGCCTCCGTTACTCCCTTGATTGGAAAATTGAAGCTTCATGTCCAAAGCTACATAGACAAAGAGGGCTTTTTAATCACCCCTCTCCAACATGAGGATGTTATCCTAGGGGCACCATGGTTCAACCATATGGTTGCCAATATGAAGTTCCCTGGAAGGAGAATTTATTTCACCTACACGGAAAAGAACATGTATATAGATGCTAATGAGTCGGGTTGTACTATACCTCTTGTAAATTCCCCTGCTTTTGATAAGTCAATGAAAAGCTTAGTTTTTCCGTATACAATTTTTGTCAAAGTATCCATAAATGATCCTAATGTTTTACCGAATCAAAGTGGTAGGAATCAAGTGGAATTAGAGTTGTCGAATTTCCTAAATGGATTTCAAGATGTTTTTATCAATGACATCCCTATGGAGTTACCTCTAAACAAGGTAATGATGACCATACAATAGAGCTTCTACCTGGGAGCTCACCGCCTAATAAATCTCCTTATTGAGTTTCCCAAGCTGAACAAGAGGAGATTATGAGGCAAGTACATGAACTTGTGGATACGGAGATGGTGAGTCCTAGTTCCTCTCCCTTTTGTTCACACATCCTATTAGTGCAAAAGAAAGATGACACATACCGTATGTGTGTTGACTATAGAGCAATGATTCAAATTACTATCAAGAACATATTTCTTGTACCTGGGATAGAAGATCTGTTTGATTAGCTACAAGGCTCTATCTACTTCAGTAGGATTGACCTTAAAAGTGGCTATCATCAAATAAGGATAGTGAATGAAGATATTGTAAAGACTGCTTTCCGCACAACAATTGGTCTTTATGAATATCTTGTCATGCCTTTTGGTTTGACAAATTCTCTGACCACATTCAACCGCTTAGTGGAGACAATTTTTTAAGCCCTATCGCAATTTCAATGGAGTGTTCTTTGATGATATCATCATCTCCTCCAATTCTCTCGAGAAGCATAAGCAACATCTCCAAGTAATTCATTATTTGAGGGAGAATAAACTTTTCATTAATCAAACGAAGAGTGAATTTTTCCTTCAAGAGATTCAATACTTAGGTCACATTATCTCTCAAAATGGTATTCGTATGGATCCAACAAAGTTAGAGGTAATAAAAGGATGGCCTAATCCAAGGAATCTACATGAACTACGAAGCTTCATTGGTATGTGTGGATACTATAGATGCTTCATAGAAAAATTCTCACAAATATCAGGACCATTACATGACTTAACAAAGAAGAACGTTAAGTATACATGGACCGCAAAAGAGCAAAATATTTTTAACAAGCTCAAAGAAAATCTTACCTCTCAACCTGTGCTTACAATGCCGGATCTCTCAAAATCATTTGGGGTCCAATGTGATGCTTGTGAAGATTGCCTTGTAGCAATCTTGCTTCAAGAAGGGCATGCCATAGGATACAAGAGTCGAAGACTCAATTCCGATGAGCGAGTGTTAGGCATATACGAAAAGGTGCTACTAGCTGTTCTACATGCCCTTGACACATTGAAGCATTATCTTTTGGGGACTCCATCCATCCTAAGAGCAGATCACCAAATTTTAAAGTACTTCATGACACAAACCAAGCTTTCTGACAAACAAATGAGGTGGATAAATTTTCTTTCGCAATTTGATTCTCATATTGCTCATATTACTGGCAAGCACAATCAAGTAATCGATGCACTATCAAGACGAACAAAAGTAAATGCAGTGTCTATAGTAACTCACAATGATCTATCTTCTATGATAGATGAGTATGCTATTGACCCTGGTTTCAAGGATATAATGTGAGCCCTTGCCTTAGGAAAGAAAGAAGAACTGTTCACCTTGCAGGATGGTTATCTTCTCCATGATAATAGGCTATGTGTTACTAACTCCCTTCGTGAGAAAGTAATGTATGAATCACATGCTCCTCCCTATGCATGGACATAGAGGGCTTTAACCTACTCTTCAAGGACTAGAGACGTATTTCTATTGGCCTACCATGAAAGTAGACATACAAGAGTATGTTTCAAAATGCGTGGTATGCCAAAAGACCAAGTATGATAGAGGGAAGCAACTTAGGTTACTCCAGTCATTTCCAATTCTTAATTTACCATGGGAGAGTATATCCATGTATTTTATCTTTGGATTACCCAAGTCTATCCATGGGAATACATGAATATGGACAATGGTCGACAAGTTTAGCAAACAAGCACATTCTACACTTGTCAAAAAGACTATTAAGGCACATCAAATGGCAACCCTCTTCATATCACAAATTTTCAAACACCATGGCTTGTCAACATTCATAGTGTCGGATAGAGATTCTCAAATAGTGAGATAGCTAACCTTTATGATTCTAGATCTACTCAAGACCTATGTCACGGAAGTAGATCAACACTCACAATGGGAGAAGTACCTACCTCTTGTAGAGTATGCGTACAATAACACTGTCCATACTACTACAGGGAAGGCACCCTTTGAAATCATTGAGGGAAGACCCAAAAGTTCCTTGCTACTTAAGGTACAAGGGAAGATCTTCGCTTGCTGATTGAGTATAGCCGAGAATTACAAGAATTTTTTCAAAAGATTAAGGAGGCTATACCCATCTCACAACAAAGGCAAAAAGATGATGCTAACAAGCACATCAGGGCCTTAACTTTCAAGGAAACTATTTGGGTCCTACTCAAGTTTCCCAAGGCTCGATTGAAGCAAACGACATGCAAAAATCCTACGGGCCACCAAAAAGTATTATACTAAGCTAGCAGAAAGATACTATGGTCCTTTTCAAATCTTAAAACCAATCAACGAGATGGCCTATCAGCTAAAATTTCCCAATCATTGGCTCATACACAATGCTTTTCATGTGAGTCTACTTAAGCCTTACAAAGGAGAGCCACCAAAAGAACCAATAATTGAGGATCCACCCGATATCGAGGATCAAGAAGAGGTGCTCCAGCCTGAATCCATCCTTTGACATGAAGACAAGGTACTAAAACATGGTAAGACTATCCGACGGTATCTTATTGGATTCAAAAATTATCCTTTTGAAGATGCTAGATGGATGCAAGGAACACAGCTTAAGGATCGTAGGAACCTTGTCAATGCTTACAATGCTACACTAGAGTAAGCAAATGTGATTTTTTTTTTTAAAGAACAATGTTTTTGTCTTATAAGACTAGTTCTCTTTTTATTATGCACAAATTTAAGTAGTATGCATGCTTAGAATCTTGTTTGTGACTACGACGTCTCCCAAATACCAAGTAGAAATTGTCACTTTACTTTGGGAGTATGATATGGACTAAAGAGTAGACATGCTTGCGGCAGCTAAGTCTCCCAAGCACCATATGGATTAGTTATCCATTCTAGAATGATGTCATAGGGTAAAAAGGGATCCTCTATCCACTAAGAAACATAGACTAATGACTAAGGCTTTATCTTCTCTACCTCATAGTCGAGGATGATTATGGTTTCAAGAGAGAGGTAAGGTCATAAAATCTAATATCTAAATATCCCAAATGATTTTCTCATATTTAATTGATCGTCTAATGTCGGAAAATAAATGGGAACAAGAGTTAGAATATAGATATGTACTTTTAGACCTACCTCAGCACGGGACTAAAGGGAGAGAAGGCTACATCTCATGAAGGGTCCAAAAAGAGAGATGATCTACCAAAGAGCGATGAGCAGGTAATGGAGCTTAAAAGACTTTAGCGTTAGTTTCATTAAAGACCTCCAAAGGTTAGTGTTAAAAGTCCTTAGACCTAAGACCTTTAGGTACTTTAGACCTTAGGCAAGCTACGCATATGCTTGAGGTGCTTGTCATGCTTGAGTTGACTAAGGTGCTTGAGGTGTTTGTCGTGCTTGATGACCAAGGTGCTTGAGGTGCTTTCCATGCTTGATGACCAATGTGCTTGAGGTGTTCAAGACAAACTTGTGTCCTACAAAGGAGGGGACGAGCCCTAAATCTAGGAGCATGAGAGATAACACACACACACACACAAGGCAAGCCCAAGACTCAAGAGACAATAAGGACACATGCCAAGCACCTACCCATGTTGCCCTCATGGTGTGCTTGAATCCTATTGGCTGGCTTTAGGGAGGTCCAATGAGAATTTAGATGCATGTAATTATTTAATCAAGATCTCTCTCTCAAAGGGAGAAAGAAAGACACTTGTCCAAATGCTACCCCTATTTCTTGAAATGAACATAGCCTATGATTGGCCAAGCCTGGTAAGGGCCAGTAGGGATCAACGCGAGAGAGAGAGAGAGAGAGAGAGAGAGACCAAGGCAAGGCTAGGGTTCTCATTTTGGCCAAGCCTGGTAAGGGCCAATAGGGATCAAGCTAGAGTCAAGAGAGAGAGGGGTCCACCAAGGCAAGGCTAGGGCTCATTTTGGCTCATTCACACACTCACACACTCTCTCATTGTGTTGAGCAAGAACTCCATCTCCTTCTCCAAGCTTGAGAAGTAGAGAGCCTACACCAACACCTCTTGGCTATGGAATGCAAATCCAACCAAGAGTCATGCTTCAAAGCAATGCTTGCCATCTTCTTTAGCTTCATTACTATGCTATGCTATGATTTATGAGTAATGATATATGAGAAAACTCTTCTTTCTCGTATGTTACATCTTCTTCCTCTTCCCTTCCCTCACTCCCTGCTAGCTCTCTCCACATGTTTGAAGGTGTTTGAGGTCTTGGGATTGAGAACGGGTACAAGCTAATTTTTTTGCAAGGTAGTTACGGGCATAAATTTGGTGCATGAAGTTTACCATCTTCATTGCACCAACAAGGCCTCAAGGAACACAAATCATGTATTATAGCAAGTCTCTCTTCATGAGAGAATCTATAATACAAAAGCCTTTTGGAGGGGGGATCAACTCCAAGTAAATCCGGTCCTCAATTGTTGTCAATTTCTCTAATTCTCTCTCTTTCTCTCTCTCTCTCTCTCTCTCTCTCTCTCTCTCTCTATCTCTCTCTCTCTGCCCGTATCCAAGCAGTAACCCTAGCAGCTCTCGCTTCGCTGACCTCCCCCTAGGCGAGGGGCTGCCCTGCGGGGGGTGTCCCTGGCTCTATAGTGTTGCCCTAATCCAGCTCCACCCGAGTAGCTCTGCATCGCAGCTCCAGCAGCGCCGCCGCCTTGTCCCACCACTGTTGCACCACCCCCTTCTCCAGCGGCATCCTCACGGGCTCCCTCCCATACCCTCACATTGTCCCTGCATCCCCTCACGAGCTCCCTGTTCCACCCACGGACTCCCTCCCATACCCGCCTCCGTCTCCTCGCTGTCCAACGTTTCACATTCTCTTTACCCTCAAGCTTACACAGTGCCATATTAAAACCCCTAAGCGGCCTTTCCCATCCGAGCCTATAGATAGCCCACTTCCGGGTCTTCTAAACAACAGCGATGGCCACTTGAGCTTCATCCCACAGCAAACTCACTTTCGCAGGGGTTGTAGCAACACCTCCGAAGCAGGACAACATCGTTAGCCTTCAAGATGAAGTCGGAAAGCTTCGCAAGGAGAATGAGGAGCTCAAGCTAAGACTTGCTGCCATCGAGACACGGCTAGCCGCAATGGAAAACTGCAAGAAAGAAGAGATGGAAGTCAAGTTCAACAAAACAAAGGCGGAAGTGGAGACCATACTCACAAAGGAGGTCAAAAATCAGGTGCACGAAGTAATCTTTCGCAAGGTCGAAGATCGTGTGACATCCACGCTACGCGAGCGACAACGACAAGAGGACATCTCCATCAACGTTTGCATAGGCGAGCTCCCAAGTGACTGGAAAGGGGAGGGAGATCACAAGTTTCACGAGTGCTTTGCCCGTATCCAAGCAGTAACCCCTTTGGTACAATGGGATCCAGCAACAATCACCTTTCTTACACATGAGCATCGCACCAATCACGCAATCCTCGCTTTCAAGACCAAGGCGGATCGAACTGAACTCCTTGAACAATCAAGGCTCCTCAAGGATACTAAAATTTGGTTTGCAGAAGATCTCACACCCGTCCAACTCAAACAAAAAAAGACAAAACTCCAGAAGATGCGAGAAGCACACACAACAGGGAAATGGGCATTCTATCGAGGAGGTAAAGCCATTATCCAGGAGTTTCGAACTCCCAAGCCGGCTCCCTCCTCACCTTCCCCTTCTTAGTTTTGTTCATTTTAACTTTTCCTTTGACACCTCTTTTGGACCCTCAGTCCTTAACTGAGATGTATCTCACGATCCCCCTGTTTAGAAGAACCCCTTTGTAATGTTTTGATTTTGGTCCCATGGGTCATATCTGACCTCCGCGGACGATAATTCAATCTATCTATTTCTCTCTCTCTCTCTCTCTCTCTCTCTCTCTCTCTCTCTCTCTCTCTTACAAGTATTGTTCATGCCAAGCTAACTAGGTATGATGTTCATTTTGCTATCTCTAATCAAGTCCTCTCCTTATGCTCTTTAAGAATTCTCTTAAGGAAATGCTCACTCTTGTTACTTTAATTCTGCTACAATCAATGTTATAGCCATATTCCGTTACACGATTTAACAATGTAATTTTTTTCAATGCAAAGCAATACATTTGCAACACAAAATCCTTGATTCAAAGAGTCAAGTAGCCACCTGCAAGTATTGATGCAAGAGGACTCCGGTTCCTCGAAGTTTTAAAACAATATATTGTGTTTGTACCTTGACCCCTATGGGTACAAGTGAGCATAAGAAGTGTGTTTCTTCCATAGGGACACTTGCCTATTTGATGGTGTACACAAGAGAAAAGTGACAACCACAAGGTGAGCCCTATATCCTCAGAATTTTATACATTAATTATGCATTTTACTTGTGCTATTATTTAATGTCTTAATGCTTACAATTTTCAAAAGGTATGTAGAAGCTTGAGATAAGGACAATTGTGTCATTGTTCTACGTAGCTACAACGAGAGAAGCAATGTTCATCGATCCCACCGCCAAGCCGTTATAAATACCCTGTGCCACTAGGTAATAGAAGCATATACCCAAGTTGAAGAACTCTATGGATAAAGTGGAAGAGTTTCTATGTTTAAATGATTGCCATGGAGGAAATTATTCATTATTGTTACAAAAAAAGCACATAGAGCCCACAAAGGTTGCTATCCATGTGGAAAAAGGAATGACACTTCTAAGAAAAGCTCATTTGGGCTTTTAGGTCGAAACGGTTTCTTCACTAATTCCAGTACTCAACAAATTATCTATGGGAGCCAATGCTCACATATCTCGGTTTGGAGTGTAAATTTCCCGGTGGAAAATGAAAATCCCCATAGTAATTCCATTGGACCCTGATTTTCAAGGTTGAAAATTAGGCATTTTAGTTATATCCTGGAGAATACACCATATTTTGGCATTACTCCCAATTGTTTGACTAATTTTTCGAGCACTGATGGAAGTTGTTGATAAATTTGTTCAAGTTCATAATTGGCCATGTTTCTAATGTTGAAGTTGTCAACCAATGCAAGAAAGTGTGGGCTAGATTTGACTAAATGTTCAAGTTGATGGGGCCTACCCTTGGCACTATATTCCATAAGGTCTCGAATGAACGCCAAGCGGTGGGATTGGCACCAAAGAAGTAGGGCACATTTCCCATGGCACTTGTGGTCTATTGGATTGGTTTGAGTTAACTTTTGCTTGAGACGTTTGAAGTAGCAAGGGGAGCATGAAAACCCATGTGGGCATGTGGATAGGGAACTTGTGATCAGTCCCAGTGCTTGAAAAAAACATTTTTCCAAAAACATAGAGGTAAATTGACAAAATTTGAAGGTTTTGACACCGAATTACACTAATTTTTTCAAAATTTTTTGCAGGTTTTCTCACCTTCAAATATAAAAGTTAGAGGTAAATTTCAAAATTTGTAGGTGGGATTACACTAAACCTAGGTTTTTTTCGAGCACTGGTCCGAGTTTACTTTTGCTTGAGGCGTTTACTTTACAGGAAAGTGACATGGCATGTAGGCACTTCTGGTCCGTTGGATTGGTCCGAGTTTACTTTTGCTTGAGGCGTTTACTTTATAGGAAAGTGAAGTGGCAAGGGGAGCAAGAAAACCCATGTGGGCTGACATTGGGGAGGTCGAGGTTTGAACCAGGGTTGGGGGGGGAGGGGGGGGCATGAATACCATAAAGGAGCTACAATAATTACAAGGGGTTTTGATAGAGTTCACAAAGACCTCACAACTACTTGGGGAGTTCACAAGGACTATCAAAACTACTTGGGGAGAAAGCAACAGAATACACTATGTGCTGAGAGGAGGCAATATTGACTTCTCCTAATTTTGAACCCTGAATTTGCTTTTAGATGGGTTCATGCTTCTGTTTGTAGCTTATTGTGTTTACACATGGTGCATAATTCATGCATAATTCACAAAAGGCAGGACTCTCAGTCTCGCATTTTGGGGCGGGGGGGGGTGGCGGTCGGTGTGTGTACAAAAATACCCATCTGGTTGCAGGCATGATGTAAGCAAATGTTTGAAGCAAAAATTTACTTGGTTGTTTCACAACACTTTTGTTAGGAAGGTATAATGGAGAGCAACCCAAAAAATCACCCTTCGCAAAATAACTGATAAAACCTGCTCGTCTGACTACGAGGGATAGTAGGGAGTTTGTAAGGCTAAAAAGACCGTGCGGCCAAGGATGCAAGTTAAGCATTGTTTCAATAGGATATTTACAAGCATCGAAGATATCGAACCTCCCTCATGTCCCCAACTAGGCCATACAGTACATAATTACATAAATCACAACCCAAACTGCAGTCAATACACTACTCAATCAAGAACTCAATTCCTACAAAGCGCCAAGGTTTTTCTTTCACAAAGGCCAACTCTTGATGGAGGTTTTTCCTTTAGGAGCAGGACTCTCACTTTCAGTCAAGGAAGATATTCATGGGGCTCAACACAACCTGCACTAAGTTGCTTTGCTGTTCACATCATGCCTTAAATACACATAATTTTTCTATGCAAAACGTTGCCCACTCTTACTTTTATGCCTTCAATGGCAATGCTTTACCTCCAAGAATGCTATGGAAACCCTGCTTTGTAGGATCCAACAGCTGCCACCATGGTTATCAGTGTCTGAACTTTTATTGGACTGAGACACAACCTCAAACTTGGCCCTCGACAAGAGTATCTCACCCAATTCTAGTACGTGGATTATTGCCATGCACAAAAATGCCATCCTTGAAACGAAAAAAAACCACCGTACATGCATAATTCCTACCCACAAAAGAACCACAACCACCGTTTTCCCGACATAGAAGCACTACAATCTAACATGCCATCAAGCCTCCTCACAAATCTAGTGATATCTCCACTCTCATCATTCAGCAGCGACATTTTAATTCCAGGCAGTATTTTTTATTCTCATGCGTTCGATATTGTCCGCCTCTTCCTGCATGCCAGCAGCTGTATAAATGTCACTCATTAAGACATAAGCTGCCGCATTACATCTCTCTAGTTGTACTGCACGCTCAAAGGCAACCCTTCCAAGCTTCACATTTCCCCATTTTTGACAAGCACTAAGAAGAGAAAACCAAACTGGAGAATGATCAGACGATGGCA
Organism: Adiantum capillus-veneris; assembly: GCF_014529385.1. Classification (NCBI taxonomy): domain Eukaryota; kingdom Viridiplantae; phylum Streptophyta; class Polypodiopsida; order Polypodiales; family Pteridaceae; genus Adiantum; species Adiantum capillus-veneris. The sequence continues at coordinate 50,996,936 of NC_140960.1, forward strand.
TCATCTTAATTACTTCCACAGCTTTGTCGAAAAGCCTTGCTCGTCCAAAAAGATCAACCATGCAAGTGTAGTGTTCTTTGTTTGGTGCAATGCCATATTTTTTCTTCATGTTATCAAAATGCTTTTGTCCCTCATCCACAAGGCCCGAGTGACTGCATGCATTGAGCACATTAATGAATGTGATTGCATCTGGGGAAATGCCCTCCTGTTGCATCCCTTGAAAACATTCTAGAGCTTCCTTGGCCAGACCTTGCTGAGCATATCCTCCTATAAGAGCAGTCCACGAGACTACATCCGGAAAAAAACCCTCACCCCGCATTCGCTGAAAACAGCTCATTGCTTCTTGTCCTTGCCCCTCTTGGGCATATCCTGTAATCAATGCACTCCAAGAGACAATATTCCGAATAGGGAGCTCATCAAGAACTTGTTGTGCTTTGAAAAGTGCCCCACATTTGGCATACATGTCGACCAAAGCGTTGCCAAGGGTGACGCTTTTTTCCAAGACCCCCCGACTCACAATCTCATCGTGAATTCGTTCACCCATTTCAACGTCTTGCATTAAGCCACAAGCCTTCAAGACGCAAGCATACGTGATTGCATCTGGAGAGTAGACCTCGCTTCGCATCCTTTGAAAACAGCCCAGAGCTTCTTGGCCCTTCTCCTTCTGGACATATCCTGCAATCAATGCATTCCAAGAGACCACATTCCTGAGGGGAAGCTCATCAAGAACTTGTGCTGCTTTGAAAAGCTCACCACATTTGGCATACATGTCGACCAAAGCGTTGCCAAGCATGATGGTTGTTTCCAAGAGCCCTTGATTGACAATCTCATCATGAATTCGTTTGCCCATGTCAACGTCTTGTATAATGCTGCATGCCTTCAAGGCGCAAGCATAGGTGATTGCATCTGGAGAGAAGACCTCGCCTCGCATCCTTTGAAAACAGTCCAGAGCTTCCTGGCCCTGCCCTAGCTCGACATATCCTGCAATCAATGCACACCAAGAAACTACATTCCGGTCAGGAAGCTCATGAAGAACTTGTCGTGCTTTCAAAAGTAAACCACATTTGGCATACATGTCGACCAAAGCATTGCCAAGTACGACATTGTGTTCCAAGAACCCCCGGCTAACAATCTCACCATGAAAATGTTTGCCCAGGTGAATGTCTTGCATAATGCCGCATGCCTTTAAGAGGCAGGAATAGGTGAACGCGTCTGGAGAGAGGCCCTCGCTTTGCATCCGATGGAAACAACCTAGAGCTTCATTGCCCTGCCCATGTTGCACATACCCTGCGATAAGTGCATTCCAAGACACGGCATCTCGGAAAGGAAGTTCGTCAACGACTTGTGCTGCCCTGACAAGGGCACCACACTTGGCATACATACTGATCAACGTGTTCCCTATGTAGGTGTCCTTCTCAAGTAATCCACGGCCACGAATATCAGCATGTATCCTGCTGCCTCGGTACAAATCCTTCTTCTTAGCACATGCTTTTAGTGACGCGATGAAAGAAAGCCTCATTACTTTCGGGTCCTGATCATTCTCTTCCTCTCCATAGCTTCTGCTAACACCAGTCCCGTTTTATTCCCCGGGGTGGGGGGGCGGGGGGCGCCGCTGCGAATCGAACTCACACCTTTACCACCGGGGAATGGTTTACAAACATAAACTCGTCTTGCTTGGTGGGCCTTGCTATATAATATCTATAGAATACATAGGACATATGCAAATTGATATTTAGTATCTAGCACTGAAGGAAACAAGAGCATGACTAATTTGGCAAGGGCAGCACTATGTGAAAGGGATATACGTTTGAAATAATGTTTATGGGAGGAGACAAAGTTAAGCGCATCAATTATTCGAGATTATAGGGATAATTACAGTTGAGATTATATCGAAGTGAGGTTGTCTACTGATGAATGTTTTTTTCTAGTATACGTGCTACATATAAATTCTTGCAAACAAAAAGTATTTTAAAAAGAAAATTTTCATCGAATGGTTGGTAGCATAGAAGGTGGATGTTGACTATATTTTGCCTTTCTTCTTTTGTAGTTATTAGTACAATGAATGAGGACAGCGATACATGTAACCTCACCTTCTTTGTTTTGTGCTATGGCATCGACAACGCATGTTGCACCGTTTGCCACACCAATTGTCAAGTCAGTGTTTAGTGATCATGCAGCACATGCCAATTGCGATCAAATCTAGCACGTTGAACTTAAGCTCTAGGAGCCACTACTGAAGGACATTTATGTTACCTCCCTTCGTCTTTATTTCAACTTTTGTAATGTCAGTTTGATTGTGCAACTTATTCAAGGCCAGGTTTTTATAGTGTTGGAAGTCTCATCCGTGAGTACAAATTATCGGAGTAGAGTTGTTGATGCAGTCATGCATACGGGCTTCATCTATAATACATGTATTGAAGGTGCAATTGATCTCATCTACAACTGGTTTTCTTTCACGAGTAATGGTCAAGAACTACAGCAATTCAGGGCCCGTTGCATGTCTTACAGAGCATGACATCCTATAGAAAGTTGCATGTAGAAAGTGGACCGAGCTTGTGATATGGCATGTGTTACAAAGCTCCCATGCATGACTACAAACTAGGGGTAGTTGGGCAAGATCACCAAGAAAGAGAACACATTTGTTGTTGAAGGGGTGTGCCAATGTATCCTTGTTATGTTAAGATTTTGTCTTACGATAAGGTAAAATGTCATTTGGATTAACATGGATAGCTCCTCTATAATTATATTATCTGCCTTTATAACATGGATAGCTCCTCTATAATTATAATATATGACTTTTCTCAATGCAAAAAATTATAAAACAAGCAAATAGATAAAGCATAAATGACCTGCAACAATAAATGAGGTGCTTTACTGACCTGCAATGTTGTACTGCTGCATTTCGATTGTCCAATCTACAGGCCGATTTTTGAGTCGAGCTACAAAAAAGCAATATGAATAGTTAAACATATCGTCTTGCAATGAAACTTCATACATTGAAAGTGCAAAGTATACAGTGCACGTCATACAGAGGTGCCATACAGAAGTATGGTGGAGAGTTGGCACTGTGGTCTCTCCAAAAAATTATAAGAAACGGAAGTCGTGCCCTGCCCCCTAGCATTTGTGTGTTGCGCCAAGCAAACGCATGCGCATGGAAAATTGGATGTAGATAACAAACCTTGCAATGTTGTCAAGCTAGAGTCACGCTTGCTATATGTGGTTTCTACCTCAACCGCCTATTGCACAAAAGACCTTTGAGAAGATGTGAATAGATTATCAGTGCCCCAAGGAAAAATGAGGGTTTGTGTTGGCGACAATACCAAACTGATGTCTGTCATCTGCAGCCATCTAAACTTGCTCCGATAGCTGCTACACATGGACCTTTGCTCATAGGATCCGCCATCGAATCATGGTTATTAGCAAGAGAAGCTCTTTACAGGAGGCCGCAATATTGGCCATATTGTCTATAGAGTGTCTGCTATCCCACCAAGTTGTTGAATGGACATGAGTGAACTGCTCTTGGAGGCTAATAGGTGCTGACATATTGGTATGCTTGTCTCCAAAAATGCCATTACTCCGCAGTCCGTGTACGTGAGCTTCTCTAGCATCAAATCTCTTTGCGTGAAAAAAAGAATTAGCTTCTGCTTCTGCTCGTTGTCTATTCTTTTGGTACTGTAAGCACCTGCATGATTTACTACTTGACTTCCACTACAATGCTGTTGCATCTCCTTGGAGCTACACATTAACCAACTCTCGCGGACACCATATTCTGCATTGAATTAGTCATGAGAGATGTTTTTGTTTGTCTGCAGATTGTTTCGAAATTCTTGCCTCATCAAATTTTCTGATAGGCTATCAACAAAGTTGGACGAGGAGTACGACTGAAGCCAACGGCTCATCAGACCATGACTTGCACTAGTGGCAATATTCCCCAATGCCTTTCCCTCAACATTGAGATGTCTGCCACTAATCCCCTTACACACTCTGCTAAAAGCGCAAGCAACTAGCACTAAAGCCACTGGCTTATAATTACTTGAGGATAACCATCAGACGCTTTGGTGTGATCGATCCTGCTATGATTTTTTGATCTCATGTCCTCTTTGAGGTTTACTCATTCCGTTTCTTCTGCCTCTGCCGTCTGCATCGCCAACAACCAGATAGCAACAGTAGAAAAATGTGTTAAACGGGCTTGGAAAGGCAATGAGTGTTGGTGATTCGACTCCAGATTAGGCCAACTGATCATTGATTGAAATCTGATATATTCTATTTAGAACAGAGACCTCTACCATGGGTTGATCGCATGAAATATTTGAGGGCTCATCACGTTGGCAAGCATCCGAAGTACCCTTCAGCTTGATGATCTGTGACTGCAACGCAGCTTGATGATCAGCAACTGTGCTTTTTATTCACCTGGTAGCTTTTCACGTCGAGTTTGGTAGCGATCTTTTTTTAAAAATTTATATCTAATGCCACGTGGTGGATGCTATGTTCAGATATCGGAATGGAGCATAGAAGAAAAGCATGGTGGCCGTCTGCAAGCTGTGTCTTAGGCCTACCCAAGAAGCCATGCCTACAGCACTGTTGTGTCAAAGTTTCGTTACAGATCCCTCTGGTCGAAATCGTATGTTTCGCGCCTAGGTGCCTTTCCCAGCCAGGTACTCAGACCCGCCATCGCATTCACCCTGCCTTGTCAGCAAAAAAAATTACGGCCCTCCTTGGCATCGCATAGAGAGAGAGAGAGAGAGAGAGAGAGAGAGAGAGAGAGAGAGAGAGAGAGAGAGAGAGAGAGAGAGAGAGAGAGAGAGAGAGAGAGAGAGAGAGAGAGAGAGAGAGAGAGAGAGAGAGAGAGAGCTGCAGATCAACCCTCTGGTCAAACATTTCGCCCCCAGGTGCTTCTCCCAGCCAGCCACTCAGACCTGCCATCACATTCACCTTGCCTTGTCTGCGACCGCAGCATTTTTTTTAAAAAAGAGATTTTGACGGGAGAGTTTGACAGGAGCTTTTTTAATGCCACGTGGGGGCTTGTGTGTTCAGATAGTGGAAAGAGCACCTTTGGCTCACCAAGTAAAAAGCAGGGTAAAGCATGACGCCAAAATTGTCCATGCTTATTTATTAGGGAAAAATACCAAAATACCCCTCTAATTTGTGGAAATTCCCAAAATACCCCTCAAATTTTAAAAGTTCCCAAAATACCCTTGTATCTATTTTGGTTGGATTGTTCATGATTTTTTAATTATTCCTTTTTGACAATTGAGATCCATTTTTGCGTGCTTAGCATGTAATTTGTCACAAATTACCTCGCATAATAAGGCAATTATGTCTAAAGATAATGAAGGAATTAATCTCCAAAGCCTGCATAATCAACTCAATTTCTAGATTTAGCATTTTCTATTGATAAGCAATGAGTCTTCTTATGAAAAGCTACAATTTTTTAAATCTTTGGAGAAATTTAATTTCACAACCATGGGTATTTTGGGAATTTTGGAAAATTTGAAGGGCATTCTGGGAATTTATGCCAGAATATTGGGGGTATTTTGGGAATTTTTGAAATTTGAGGGGTATTTTTGGGAATTTTCACAAATTAGAGGGGTATTTTGGTAATTCTCCCTATTTATTACCTTGATTGTGTAATATCAATTTGGAGAATGCATCAAAGCTAGCTATGCCATGTGGTAAGAGTTGAATGGCTCTTAAAATAGGAGAGAAGTTGGTCTCAAAAAAGGACAAATAATTTAAAAAAACGCAGACGGAGAGAGTGAGAAAAGCAATGGCGTAGAAAAAAAGGAGATGAAAGCATTGGGCCAAATTTGATCCACCATAGCATATTATGAAGGCAAGGACCACGGCCAACGCGTAGAGAGATATTGAGAGAGAGAGAGAGAGAGAGATGAAATGAAATGATATATTAACGTCTTCAAAAGGCCAAAGTGACCTATGAGACGAAAGAGTTTACAAATGGTGAATCTGATACAATGTCCGTGTAAAAGATTGAAAACTGAAAACTAAAAAACTGAAACTGAACTGAGCTAAAGTGAAATGGAACATAATGAAATGAAGTGAAATGAAAGGCTGAGGTGCTAGAATCAATATCCTATCCTATGATATCCAGTATCAGTCTTTGGCGGAGCTCATCAATGTCCTCCTCAGTGAGTACTCTTACTGGGCATCTCCCATGTCATGCCAGAATAGTCTGTACCCTCTGGTGCAGCTTCCATCGATGTCTCGATGACCCTTGCAATCGTGGGCGTCTAGATTTTCCCTGCTCAGTGGCCCTATCAGTCATTGTACCTTTGGTATAGGTGGACTCTGAAGTCTGTTGTGATGCCTGCTCATCTGAATGTCGCACATGTAGTCTGAAAAAATCAGTGATCTCCCTCTGTGAGTGTCTCCTACTATCTGGTTTCCTCAAGAAGCTCTCCCTATGTCTGCGCAGCTCTAATAAAAATAGCTCAAGGCATCTTTGATCTTGGTATCTCATAACTTTGGCTAGTGGTCCAAAACCCTCTCCGAAACGGCCTCGTATCTCATAGTAGACTAGGCAGTGACAGATGTGTGTCTCTTTCTCTATACGACATAGCTGACAAATCCTTGCCTCTTTTGGTACTCTTCTAAATCTATCAGTCTCAATCTCTAGCTTATGTGACGATGTGTACATTTGTCCAATAGCACATTGTAAACCATGGGATAGCTGAGTGTCCATGTAGGCGGGTCTCATCACAAAACCATCTTCGTAAGCTCAAGGAGATGCTCTTTGTAGAAAGCCATCTTCGTGGCAAGCACACACATAGGCTCTACCCATGTCCTCCTAGTGTCTAACTGAATCAAGTGACGATGTGACGATGTGCACATCTGTCCAATAGCACATCGTAAACCATGGGATAGTTGAGTGTCCATGTAGGCGGGTCTCATCACAAAACCATCTTTGTAAGCTCAAGGAGATGCTCTTTGTAGAAAGCCATCTTCGTGCCAAGCACACACATAGGCTCTATCCATGTCCTCCTAGTGTCTAACTGAATCAAGTCCTGTTTGATGAGTTGAGTGATCTCGGTCCGTGTGAGAGACAAGGAGGGTGCGTCCAACAAATATTGGAAGGGAAGTAGTCTATTCATGTCAAAATCATGCAACTTGAACCAAGATGGCATCTGTGCATACCAACAAGAGGTGTCTCCCTGTGAGGCAAGTTGTCGAGAAGACTCCAAAGCTAGATGGACATATCTGTCTCTAGGGAGATCCCATATATTGTGCATGAAAGAAACGTATCTAGTGAGTGCCTCGATGACCACTGGTGGAGCATCGAGCTCTGCACAGATAACTACATGTGGTACAAAAGGCTTGGCCCTTGTCACCACAGAAATCATAGATACCAAAGGCCTCTCCATGCACTTCCATCCATCAGTATTCCCAACTCAGCTATGGTGGTCCATTGATGGCCCCCAAATATGCACCCCATAAAGCATAGGTGATGTGACCAAAGTATCGAAAAGCCATAGTTTTGTTCAAGGTTCTGAAACTGAAACTGAAACTGTGTGAGAGAGAGAGAGAGAGAGAGAGAGAGAGTAAAACGCAGGAAAGAGCAGTTTTGGCTCTGCACTGTGCAGTACAATGCAGGAAAGAGCACAGAATCTCTCCGCTGTTTTGAGCAGCGACGGCCTCTCACCAGATGCGTGAGCATGAAAGGATTTTGTACTTGGAGCGAGGGCGTGATGAGAGGTTGTTGATGGAAAGAGCTTTTCGGATCTCTCAAATGCCTCCCAGAGAGAGAGAGAGAGAGAGAGAGAGAGAGAGAGAGATTGTGGCCACGGGCAGGGCCAGGAAGGGGCCAAGAAGCTCTGTGCTTTTGTCAGTAGATGGGATGCGAGGGCGAGAGAGAGATTTTCTATCAACGGGCAAGGCCAAGAAGCTGTGCACTGGCAAGAGAGATAGACCCCAATGGCGTTGCTTTTTCCTATGTACTAAATTTGATACAAAAGGGCAAACAATTTGCGTTCTTTACATGAACCCCTCACAACGTTATTGCATTGTGTTTGTCCAGGTTCTGTCACATCGTGTGAGCCCAAGTAGCTTGATTAGATCCGAGGCGCGTAGACTATATATACGACCTGATATGCACCTCATTGAAGAGACTGTGAATATGAGGACTTTGACTGTACATTTATTTCGCAAAAACTAATACTTGTCTACATCAATGCATTGGCACCCGTTAGGTGTCTAACAAAGCCGAGCATCGCACTCATGTCTACCTCCGGGTTTGAAATAGATGAAACAAAGTAAAGGTAACAAATGCTTATCATTATGCTAAATTTAAAATAGAAAACATGTCCATCTAATATCAGAGAAAAAGCATAAGTCCCCCTTCAAGGATAAAAGTGGTGAGGGAAAGGTACATTTTTTATGGTGTTATAAACAATGTGGAGAATTGTGCCAACTCCACACCATACTTATGTATGGATTTTTTTCTCACAAATGCACAAACGTTTTGCACATGATCTTTTTCCACAACACAATAGCATTTTGCACACGTGATGTATCGGATTGCATAATGTATATGTTGATTGTTAATATCTTCTCACCGTGGAACTCCTAACACATATGTTTCTTTCCAACTAGGGCATTTTTCCTTCAAGCTCTGCCATTGTCTGGTGGTGTAGATTGTTCATCAACAGTGAAATACTTCGTGTTTGTCATTGCAACATCAGGGTTCACTCTTGTATGCCTCTCACTCAACGGGTGCGCACATTGTTATTGAATTGTAAATTTGAGTTCATTTCTGTTGTAGAGTAGATGCGAAGGCCTTTATAATTGGAAATGTCGTGGCCTCCCATTCACATGCTCTTTATCCGTTGGTATTGATTGTCCTCTGGATTGTAAATGCCTAAGTCATATCCACAACGAAATAATGCTTGACGATCCACCTGGAAAACATACAACCGTACACTCAATTGCAGGTCTTGAGGAAAACTATTAGAAAATTTTCAACATCACATCATAAACACTTTCATATCATAAACTACCCACTCCAAAGCTCGTCTCACGTAGTTCGACACCATCCATTGATTTGGTCGCTCATGTCATCATGCTCAAACAAATGGCTTTCTGGTAGGCAACCTCGTAGGAGTGCGATCGCCATTAGTCCCTGTACTCATCTTGCTATCCCATGCAATTCAAGTGACCATCCCCATAGCTCATATGTAGAGACTTTTTGAGCATGGATCTAGTCTCAATTTGCTCCACTGTTTTATGTTTCACATCAAATAATTGGCAAAATATGATTAGGGCCATTGTTTTCTTGATTTTCTTTCCCTTCTCCTTAACTATAGGGCTACCGTCATTACTATAGAAAATCTAAGTTCACGTTTGGACTTTGAAGTGATAAATGCTTTTGTCGTCACATCATAAAGTCATTTCACTTATAGGTAGAATAATTCCTGAACAAGCACTGGAATTGAAGAAACGATTTCACACCCAATTAGTGCGGATAGTGGATGCCATCACGCTGGACGACATAACATCGACCTTGCGAGATGAGTGGTGCTTGGAATCGTTGCTCTTTGAAGTTGTTCAATCAACAACCTCCAAGTTTGAGGGGGCCAATATTGGTAGTATACGACACCTTCTCCTTAGTATTTTTGGGAACATGCCAAAGTGTGCTGCGAACTTGCAAGGCGACTTGCCAGAGAGCATAGAAATGGAAAAATTACAACATTGGTATAGCTGCTAGAAGATTGAGAAGGAAAAATCCAATCTCGCAAGGAACATTGACACCCAAAACACCTTCAACAAGAAGTTTTGGAAGGAGACTCTTGGAGATGGCATAGCTTGCATGTCCAATGTCCATGTTCAAAAGACTGTGTTTAACTCATTTTGCTCTGTCGCATTGGGCATTTCATTCAAAGCTATCAAGCGCGAAAGGAAAGTAGGGCCAGGCTCATATGGAGTTGCAATAAATGCCTTATGGAACGAATTTCTTTCCTTCCATCTACCAAAATGTATTGTTGCAAGGAATTCAAAGGTCAGGCAAAGGAACAGTTCAAGTCTTTTGCCATCGAGAGCAGTGTCGACCTCAACCATTGGGGTATTGTGCGTGCCCTTGCACACACTCATCAATCACCATGTGTGCTTCTGTTCCCTTACTTTAATGGGCCTTCCCTTGGCAATATGGTGGAGTGTGTGCCTTCACATTCTAGAAGCATCAATGAAATTTTGGTGGCCCAAGGAGAGGAAGGTAGCAAGAAACCAACTGAACTTGAGCTATGGAAATGCAAGCTTATCATGAATCATGCTTCTTCTTTGATTCATGCACTAGTCCAAGGTTTAGCATTTTCCCATGACAACGGTGTTATTCACAATGACCTTCACCCTTGGAACATCATGCTTGACTTCACCGGAGAAGGAATACCACGTGTAGGCATTATAGAATGTGGTCTTGTCCTTCGACCACCATATGAGAGAAGGACAACTAAAATTTTCAAGTGCAAAGAGCATGCCATTAGTCCGTGGGGGTCAACTGAACTCTTGGATACCAAATCCCCATGCCCTTGGAGCAAATTAGATGATACGTGTGCACTTGCATGGGTCATCAATCAAGTCTGCATATTCTACAAAAAATCCTACTACCACTACAAGATTGACTTTATGTAGACAAGAATCTCTATTGAAATTGAAGTTATACAAATCATAATCAGTAACGACTACCTACAAGACAATCCCTCCCAAAGGAAGACGCTCATTGAATCATATCGAGTGCTGGAGCGTCTTGACATGCACCCCAAGTAGTGCCTGCGTACCCTCTTTGAAATGTGTGTTTCTTTCTTACACAATGTCTAGAGAAGTCATCAAACTTCCAACCTATTTTGATTTGTTGCAACATTGTGCTTCGGGTTCTTCATTCTAACTTGTTTGTGAAATTAGCATACCTTTCTTCGGTATTACTTGGATGTCTCACTATGGGTTACGATAGTATGTTGAACATTTTTGGTTCCCAAATTTCAATATATTGGTCCCTTCTGATTTCAAGAAGAATAATTTGTATATGTTGCATGCACAATTATATGCAGACGTAGACGCTCACAATGTCACTAACAACTACACACTGTGCCAAACATAAAAGATGTAGGCAATGTGCCACATATCAAGCTATGAGTAGGTGAAAGAAAATTCTTTGTCCTATTGCTTCTTCATGGTTTAACATCCATAGTGTTTATGAGGCTTGGAAAGAGGAATGCAATGTCACGACCCACAATATTTCCATCTGTGGAGGCTATGGCATTTGCAATCTTTCAAAAAAACATGTCTAGTACAAAAGCGTGAACAACACACATATGAAGTTGGCAAACACTACCTTATTACAAATAGCTAGAATGCATAACATCACAACAAATTGGACTTGTTGTCTAGCTTGTCAAAAGAGTCCAAGAACAAGTAGCGTTGTTCCCACTGTCGTACTCCTATGGAAAGTGCACATGAATATTCAGATTATCACAATTCATCTATATCACATTACCTTCTCAAGTATGCAATGAAACTTGAGCCCCTTGGAAAACTGAACCTCTCCACAGATGATGCTACAAGGCTCGGACTTCACGACTTGGACAAAGTCGAGCTCCAGTTGATTGCAACCTCAATATTGTGGAAGCCAATCTCTGCAAACAGAGGCAACAATCAATTTTCTGAAGATACCTATTATCACAAGGAGTATGCTAGTTGAATACATTGACTCCTCACCACCATCACTTCAACAATCAACTCCCTGAAGATACCTATTATCACAAGGAGTATGCAAGTTGAATACACTGACTCCTCTCACCCCACCATCACTTCAACAAAGGTTGCTATCTCGCAGCTAGACTATAGTCATGCATTCAATTGATTTATAATGTGCAAGGCCATTGAATCTTGAAAGTTTCACATTCTATAAGTACCACAAAAATCTTAAAATTCTTAAGCCAAATGGACATGGGGGGATATTTTTTGGTGAGCATTTTCTGGCGATCTCTTTTTTGGAATCCGGCGAGCAGATTCCAAAAAGATTCTTTCCTCTCTTCTTAACTTTATTCACTCTCCTAATCCTCCGTCTCTCTCTCTCTCTCTCTCTCTCTCTCTCTCTCACACACACACACACACACACACACACACACACACACACACACACACACACACACACACACACACACACACACACACACAAGGAGAAGTATACACCTAAATCAATTTACATCAAGATTAGTGCTAACAAAAAGAGAGATTACAGGTTTTATAACCCAAGATAATCCAAAACATCTTCGCCAAATGTCCAATTCCTACCCAATCTATATCAACTTCGTCAACTACAATACATGGCGGAAACTGTGTCAGAAAATTGTATAATCTTGGGCTTCACTCTAAGTTTGGATATGTGCATTCACAGGTAAGAGCATTGTAGACGTGTACTTTGCTTAGCACGGGTTGATGTTTGAACATGTTTTCATTTTGGCTCAATCCAAGAACTCTAAAGAAACTGAAGTACAAGTGCTTGCAAGCCAAATAAGATTTTTCTTGGCCTCCCTATTGGTGAAATCAGGGCATGTGCAATAGGGCTCATCCTTGATGTGCACCTCATACACCCCCACATGTCCATCTATTGTGTGATGCTCAAACTTGAAGACTTCACGTGCTTTGTTTACAATGCATTTCTCTTCAAATCAACTTAGACTTTAAAAAAAGAGCGAGAACAATTTTCTTAGCTGCCTCCTCTGAAATGGAAGTCCAAAATTTGACTCTTATGCCATTTATTAGTATTGAACCACTGCTACTTGCTTTTGTTGAAGTGGAAGAGGAATCACGTCCACCCCTGGGAGGAGTTCGCATTGTTGTTGCACTCTCTCGATCTCTTCCAACTGTCTCCATTTGAAAATCCTCCTTCAAGTAGTACCTCAGTTTCTTCATCTGTGAGATTTGTTTCTAGATCAACCGGCCAAGTTATTGGAGGAGGAGCTGGCCTTGGTTCTATATTATGATCCACCACATAGAAATGAATAACATGTATGGGACAGAACCAAAACCATTGTCTAAGTAGACCATTTGGATGTTTTCTATACCCCTCAAAGGATGATGCAGGAGTACCTTTACTACATGCCACAATATTTTGTCCACATCTTTTTCCACCGATGGGAGTTCCATTTCATGTCACAAGACTCTCGAGAGGGGTTCTTCTAATTGTCCATAGCTTCACTGATCTTTCTTTCCAAAACACAAAACTTTGTTTTCTCTTTGGAATTCTCACTCCCATCTACTAGCCCTGAATCCCCGGAAAATAATCTTCCTTGGCCTTTCGTGTGTTGTGCGATCTCGTGTTTTTGCATTGTACTGTGGCCTATCTGTCGATTCATCCTCAACATCAATCACAATTGATGGCCCTCGCTTTTGCCGAACGGTTTCTTTGTCTCCTTCAAGCGGGGTGTGAGCCTTATACATGGGTGTTCCATATGTAACCTCATTTACTTCTCTTATCACTTGTGCTGGACTAGAAGAAACTCTTTCCTTGAGCCTCTCTAGGGAAGGACCCTTTTCAATATGTTTCCCTTGAGATTAAGAAACTGCCTTCATGCTTTGTAGTATTGCATTTTCCATATCTGAAGTACTTGCGTCATACAATGAAATTTTTCTTTTGAACCCTTCGCCTGCAAGCCAGCTACCATGCTTGCTCTCGGCCAAGTTGGTTCTTGGAGTGTTTGCGCCATCAGCACTTCCCTCTTTTGCTGGCAATACGCACCTCCCACCAAGTCAACCAAGAGTCCATTGCATGGATGCTTTTATCCATGCAATTTCCATTTTGCCACAATTGACAAAGTAGTCTAAGACGAGACTGCACTGTAGCTGCCTCTTTAGAGGGAGCTAGATGTCACTTTTCACACATGTCTTTGTGAGTTTGTTGAGATGAAAAGACAATGTGCTTTGTGGTGTGTGCCACCATGCTTTGTCTCCAAAGAAAACATGATCACTCTCGATGTTGTAGAACATTATCTTTGCCACCATTGAACACTGTGCGAACTACATTCAAATTGGCTTGAGCTTTGTCCGCCATGAATCCATGGAAATCTGCTCTCTCACATCCATGACCCTCCATAACTTCATTTATGCACTGCGAGAAAAGAATTTGTGCTTCCATGTATTCCTCTTTCATCTCACAAGTTGTAATAGTGACGAGATCCTGCATGTCATAAAATCTAATATCTAACCAATCCAAATGATTTTCTCATATTAAATTGATCATTTAATGTGGGAGAATAAATGGGAGCAAGGGTTAGCATATAGACGTATGCTTATGAGTCTATCTCAACACGGGGCCAATGGTAAAGAGGTCCAAATGTGAGATGATTTGTCAAACAAAAAGGCTAGCCAATGGAGATTAAAAACCTTAGCGTTAGGTTCATTGAAGACCTCCAAAGGTTAGTGCTAAAATTCCTTTGACCTTAGGTAAGCTAGGGCTGAGCTTGTGGTGGGAACCATACCCAATCTTGAGGTGCTTGTCGTGCTTGCTGACTAAGATGCTTGAGGTGATTGTCGTGCTTGCCGACTAGGGATCTTGAGGTGCTTGTGGGAACACTACCCAAGCTTGAGGTGCTTTGTCATGCTTGCTGACTAAGGTGCTTGTGTTCCAAAAGTCAACAACCTCCCTACTCATGAGGGGGTGAGCCCTAAAGCTAGGGGGATGAGAGAACACACACACACACACACACACACACACACACACACACACACACACACACACACACACACAAGGTAAGCCCAAGCCTCAAGAGGCAGCAAGGACACATGCAAAGCCCCTACCCATGTTGCCCTCATGGTGTGCCTAAAGCCTATTGGTTGGCCTCCCAAGGGGTCCAATAATAAATTAGTTAATTAGATTAATTATTGTTGCATTTATCAAGTCCTCTCTCTCAAAGGGGAAAGGGGGACACTTGGCCCAAGACTACCCTTGTTGTTTGATATGCCTCTTGCATGTGATTGGCTAGGCCTGGAGAGGTCCAATGAGCTTCAAGCATGAGCTACAAGGGGGGGTCATCAAAGCATACTCTCCCACACACACTCTCATTGTGTGAAGTGCAAAGTGCAAGAGCTCCATCTCCTTCTCCAAGCTAGTAGAGAAGTTGAGAGCCTACACCAACACTCTTGGCTATGGAATGCAAATCCAACCAAGAGCCATGCTTCAAAGCTTAAGCTTGCAATCTTCTCCACCTTCATTACTATGATATTATGTATGCTAGCAAGAAGAGTGATGATAAGTGAGGAACTACTTCTTTCTGCTATGGAATGTTTCTTATTCCTCTTCCCTACCCTCATTCCCCGCTAGCTCTCTTCACCTTCGAAGGTGTTTTGAGGCCTTGGGACTGAGGCTTGTGATACTTAATGCTTTTTGCAAAGTTTATGTTATGCTCGTGATGCATGCAGCTTTCTATTTTCATTGCATCACTTAGTTCACAAGAAACACAAATATTGTATTGATTTTCCACATGAAGGTGCTAATGATGATGCCCCCATGTTTGTCAATTATCTTGTTACTAGGTTGTAGCAAGCTATGGGAAACCCTGCTTTGCAAGTCAAAGTACTCAACAATTTCGCGCACTTATGGGATTTCTCTTCCTCTCCAAGGAGGAGAGGGAGAGAGCTTAGGAGGCCTCTTGCAGAGAACCCCAAAAGAAGACTCTCTCCCATACAAGAGGAGGAATCCAAAGAGCAAGAAAGTAATGAATCCCTAAGTTCCTCTAAAGATGTGGCTCCACGAAGACAACGGTCTAGACGATTGCCAACTCCTCCCAAGAGGAAATGAGCAACCCACAATCCTTCTTCTCGTCACTTTGAAAGGGAAGAGAGGAAACAAAGGAAGAAAAAGGCAAGAAAGAGGTCATCCTCTTCTCCTCCTTCTTCACCTTCCTCCTCTTTCGATGAAATCTATGGCTATTCTCCTTGAGAATACAAGAGGGGAGGGCATCCCAAATCTTACCCTGCATGGCGAAGGTCACAAAAGCTCAAGAAGTTCAAAGAGGGAGGAAAGAGTATCTCTTTTCTCACCTATGATGGCACCTTTGGTGCCACCGACAAAGTATTGGCCTTCATCTAGAAATTTGATACGGTCTTTGTAGACGAGGGCTTTACGGAGTCCTCAAAGCTATGCCATGTAGCTATGCACTTCTAGAAATCGGCTCGTCAATGTTGGGCTAGCCTTCGTGGAAACGGAAAAACCCCACAGACATGGAAAACTCTACAATTTTCCATCATGAAGTAGTTCCTTGCAAGCGATGCAAAGGACAAAGTGCTTACCAAATGGTGCATTTTGAAGCTTTTCTCTCATGAGTCTATCCACAAATGTGTAGACAAGTTTTGGGATTTACATCTCAATGCTACTGTCTTTCAAATATAGACTTTGCCAAGCAAAAGCAACAATTCGATGTGGGATTACCTGGAGAGATGGCAGAGTACGTCAACTCTCAATGGCCTAGTTCTATGACCAAAGTAATCCACCACACCATGGTTGCTTCACGTATCAATTTCCAACAAGGGGCTAGACGAAATGTCAAGCCCATGGAAAACAAAGACAAGAGTGATGCAAAGGGGAAAACCAATGCCCAAAATTCTTTCATAGGAAATTCCAACAACAACAAAAACAATAATCAGTCCAAGGAGACGGGAGTTTACAAAGGTAAAAACAAACTCTCTCCTGAAGAGCTTGAAGCTTTTTGCAAGGACCATAAATGTTTTAAGTGTGGGGAGCAAGGACATGGCTATCGTTTTTTTCCCAAGAGAAATGCCCGCAATGAGACTCCTAGAGATTCCACCATCAAAGCTCCAAAAGAGGATGCTCATTGCAAAGGATCACCTCTCTCCTATGCTTGGGGAAAGGTAAGGGAGCATGATTCCTTCACCTTGTTTGACCCTAGCTCTACTCACAACTTCATATCAACGAAGTTGGCCACCAAGTTGGACATTCAAGATTTTGAGATGGTAGATACTATAGTGGCCAACACAACTTTCAAGGGACAGCAAGCCTCTGTTACTCCCTTGATTGGGAAGTTGAGGCTTCTTGTCCAAAGCTATGTTGACAAAGAAGACTTTTTCATCTCTCCTCTCCAACATGAGGATGCTATCCTAAGGGCACCATGGTTCAACCGCATGGCTGCCAACATGAAGTTCCTTGAAAGGAGAATCTACTTCACCTACAGGGAAAAGAGCATGTACATAGATTCTAGTGAGTCTGGTCGTACTATACCACTTGTGAATCCTCCTGCTTTTGATAAATCAATGAAGAGCTCTGTTTCTGCGTACATAATTTTTGTCAAAGAATCCCTAGAAGATCCTAATGTTTTATCAAATGTAAATGGTAGGAATCAAGAAAAGTTAGACTTGTCTAATTTTCTAAAAGGATTCCAAGATGTGTTCATCGATGATATACCTATAGACTTACCTCCAAAACGAGGGGACGATGACCATCAAATTGAGCTTCTACATGGAAGCTCACCGCCTAACAAGCCTCCTTATTGAGTTTCCCAAGCTCAACAAGAGGATATCATGAGGCAAGTACAAGAATTGTTTGACAAAGGGATGGTGAGGCCTAGCTCCTCTCCCTTTTGTATTCCAGTCCTTTTAGTGCAAAAGAAAGATGGTACATATCGTATGTGTGTGGATTATCGAGCATTAAACCATACCACTATCAAAAACAAATTTCCCGTGCCTCGGGTAGAAGGTCTATTTGATAAGCTACAAGGCTGTACCTACTTCAGTAAGATTGACCTTAAAAGTGGCTATCATCCAATAAGGATAGTGGATGAAGATATACTAAAGACCACATTTGAAACAACGTTTGGCCTTTATGAATATCTAGTCATGCCTTTTGGCTTGATTAATGCACCCATGTTCAATCGTCTAATGGAGAAAATATTTAGGCCTTACCTCAAATTCAATGGAGTGTCTTTGATGATATCATCATCTGCTCCAAATCCTTGGAGGAACACAAGCAACAACTCCGAGTGATTTTTCAAGCATTAAGGGAGAACAACCTTTTTTCAATCAAAAGAAAAGTGAATTTTTCCTTCAAGAGATTCAATACTTAGGTCATATTATCTCTCAATATGGTATCCGTATGGATCCATCACAGTTGGAGGTAATAAAAGCATGGCCTAATCCAAGGAATCTACATAAGCTAAGAAGCTTTATTGGTATGTGTGCATACTATAGATGCTTCATAGCAAACTTTTCTCAAATAGCAGGACCATTACATGGTTTAACAAAGAAGAACATTAAGTATTAATGGATTGCTAAGGAGAAAAATGCTTTTGACAAGCTCAAAGAGAAGCTTATTGCCCAACCAGTCCTCATGCTTCCGGATCTCTCAAAGCCATTTGAGGTCCAATGTGATGCTTGTGGTGATTGCCTTGTAGTAGTTTTGCTACAAGAAGGACATGCCATAGCATATGAGAGCCAAAGGCTCAATAGGGATGAAAGGGTCTTATGCCAATTTATAAGAAAGAGATTTAGTTGTTCTACATGCCCTAGACAAATGGAAGCACTATCTTTTGGGGACTCCATTCATTTTACGAGCATACCATCAAAGCCTCAAGTACTTCATGACGCAAACCAAGCTTTCCAATAATAAATGAGGTGGGTAAATTTTCTTTCGCAATTTAACTTTCATATTGCTCACATTGTTGGTAAGCACAATCAAGTGGCCGATGCACTTTCACGATGACCAAAAGTTAATGTGGTGTCTATAGCAACTCATAATGATCTATTTTCTATGATAGATGAGTATGTTATTGACCCTAACTTTAGAGACATAATGTCAGTCCTTGCTTTGAAGAAGAAAGAGGAACCATGCAGGATGGTTATCTTCTCCACGACAATAGGCTATGTGTTACCCACTCCCTTCGTGAGAAAGTCATGTATGAATCCCATGCTCCTCCTTATGTGGGGCATAGAGGCATTCAATCTACTCTTCGAGGAGTAAAGACATACTTCTATTGGCCTACCATGAAAGTGGACATACAAGAGTATGATTTCAAAATGTGTGGTATGCCAAAAGACCAAGTATGATAGACAGAAGCAACCTGGATTACTCCAACCATCGCCTATTCCAAATTTACCATGGGAGAGTATATCCATGGATTTTATCTTTGGATTACCCAAGTCTATCTATGGAAATACGGAAATATGGACAATAGTCGATAGGTTTAGCAAGCAAGCACACTTTATTCCTGTCAAAAAGACTATTAAGGCACACCAAATGGCAACTCTCATCATATCACAAATTTTCAAACACCATGGCTTGCCAACATCCATCGTGTCAGATAGAGATCGTAGAATGACCAGTCATTAGGAAGAGGATGGGGTGTAGAAGGGCCTCTTTATTTGCCATGAGCTTATGGAGGTGATTAACATTTTGACAAATAGGTGTACGCCATGTGTGTAAGAATGGTGGGTATGTAAGAGATGTGTAAGAGTGTTCAAAGGATGCACTTTCCCCCCCAAAAAGGAGGTGGATAATTTTACAATTTTCGGCCTTCCATAACTCCCACATATGATCTCCGATTTGAGGAGAGACCATATATATGCAATCTACGCGTTGAGCTCTTTCCATAGATATGCTACATGATATGGTTTTACCCACTAGATTTTAAATTCAATTTTGGGGGGAAACTTTGAATTCAAATAAAGTAGCCGTTTTGCTTGTTTGAATTCAAAATCTTTCCTTTTGTTACTTTCTCAGTACTAAAGGTTTGACTTCCTTAAACTGCCAAATAAAGAGGCCCTCCTAAACCCCATTCTCTTTCTATTGAATTTTTGGAAAGGTCTCTTTGAAAATCTAGGTACAAGATTGAATTTCTCTTTGGCCTATCACCACAAATTGATGGCCAAAGTGAGATAGCCAATCTTACGATACTCGATCGACTAAAGACTTATGTTACCGAATTAGATCAATGCTCACAATGGGAAAAGTACTTACCTCTTGTAGAGTATAAGTACAATAATATTGTACATACTTTTATGGAAAAAGCACCTTTTGAAATCATTGAGGGAAGACCTAAAAGTCCCTTGCTACTTAAAGTACATGGGAAGATCTTTGCTGCCGATGAGTATAGCCGTGACCTACAAGAATCTTTTCAAAAGATTAAGGAGGCCATATCCATCTCTCAACAAAGGCAAAAATCTATTGTTGACAAGCACAAAAGGGCCTTAACGTTCAAAGAAAACGATGGGTCTTACTTAAGTTTTCCCAAGGCTCGATTGAGACAAATGACAGGCAAAAATCCTACGGGCCATCAAAAGTATTATGCTAAACTAGCAAAAAGATACTATGGTCCTTTTCAAATCTTGAAGCCAATCAATGAGATGGATTATCAACTCAAGTTGCCCATCCATTGGCTCATACACAATGCTTTTCATGTGAGCCTACTTAAGCCCTACAAAGGAGAGCCACCAAGTGAACCAATTAATGAAGACCCTCCCAAAATTGAAGACCACAAAGAGGAGCTACAGCCCAAAGTTATCCTTTGGCTTGAAGACAGTGTACTAAGACATGGTAAGATTATCCGACGGTATCTTATTAAGTTAAAAAATTATCCTTTTGAAGATGCTAGATGGATGCAAGAAATACAACTTAAGGATAATATGAGCCTTGTCAATGCTACGTTAGAGTAAGCAAATGTACAAATTTCTTTTAAATAACCAATGTTTTTGTCTTATAAGACTAGTTCTTTTTTTTTTGCACAAATTTTAATAGTATGCATGCTTAGAATCATGTTCTGATGAAGACGTCTCTCAAACACCAAGTAGAATTTGTCACTCTACTTTGGGAGAATGAAATGGACTAAAGAGCAGACATGCTTGCGACAGCTATGTCTCTCAAGGATCAAATGGATTAATCATCCATCTTGGAGAGATGTCCTAGGGTACAAAGGGATTCTCTACCCACTAAGAAACATTGACTAATGACTAAGGCTTTATCTCTTCTACCTCACAGTCAAGGACGACTATGATTTCAAGAGAGAGGTAATGCCATAAAATCTAATATCTAACCAACCCAGATGATTTTCTCATAGCAAACTGATCATTTAATGTGGGAGAATAAACAGGAACAAGGGTTAGAATATAGACATTTTCTTACGGGTCTATCTCAACACGGGGCCAATGGTAAAGAGGTCCAAATGTGAGATGATCTGTCAAAGAGCAAGGCTAGCCAATGGAGCTTAAAGACCTTAGGGTTAGCTTCATTGAAGACCTCCAAAGGTTAGTGCTAAAAGTCCTTTGACCTTAGGTAAGCTAGGGCTGAGATTGAGGTGGGAACCCTACCCAAGATTGAGGTGCTTGTCGTGCTTGCTGACTAAGATGCTTGAGGTGCTTGTCATGCTTGCCGACTAGAGCTTGAGGTGATTGTGGGAACACTACCCAAACTTGAGGTGCTTTGTTGTGCTTGCTGACTAAGGTGCTTGTGTTCCAAAAGTCAAAAACCTCTCTACTCCATGAGGGGGGGAGCCCTAAAGCTAGGGAGATGAGAGAGAGCACGCGCACACACACACGCACACACACGCGCGCGCGCGCGCGCACACACACACACACACACACACACACACACACACACACACACACACACACACACACACACACACAAGGTAAGCCCAAACCTCAAGAGGCAGCAAGGACACATGTCAAGCCCCTACCCATGTTGCCCTCTTGGTGTGCCTAAAGCGTATTAATTGGCCTCCCAAGGGGTCCAATGATAAATTAGTTAATTTGATTAATTGTTTTTTCATTTATCAAGTCCTTTGTCTCAAAGGGGAAAGGGGGACACTTGTCCCAAGCCTACCCGTGTTGCTTGATATGCCTCTTGCATGTGATTGGCTAGGCCTGGAGGGGTCCAATGAGCTTCAAGCATGAGCTACAAGGAGGGGTTGACCAAAGCAAGAAGGGGGATTCTTGGGGGGTATACTCTCCCACACACACTCACACACACTCTCATTGTGTGAAGTGCAAAGTGCAAGAGCTCCATCTCTTTCTCCAAGCTTGTAAAGAAGTTGAGAGCCTACACCAACACTCTTGACTATGGAGTGCAAATCCAACCAAGAGCCATGCTTCAAAGCTTAAGCTTGCCATCTTCTCCATCTTTTTACTATGCTATTATGTATGCTAGCAAGAAGAGTGATGACAAGTGAGGAACTACTTCTTTCTCCTATGGAATGTTTCTTCTTCCTCTTCCCTACCCTCATTCCCCGCTAGCTCTCTCCACCTTTGAAGGTGTTTGAGGCATTGGGACTGAGGCTTGGAATAGTTAATTCTTTTTGCAAAGTTTATGTTATGCTCGTGGATGCATGAAGCTTTCCAATTTCATTGTATCACCTAGGTCACAAGGAGCACAAAGATTGTATTGTACCAAGTCTCTCTTGATAGAAGAATCTATAATACAAATGCCTATTGGAGGGGGGACCGGCTCCACATAAATCCGATCCTCAACTGTTGTCATGTTCTCTAAACTCTCTCTCTAGCAAAAGTATTGTTCATGCCAAGTTAACTAAGTACTATGTTTATGTTGCTACCATCAATTAAGTTCACCCTTTATGCTCTCAAAGTAACCTCACAAAAATGATTTTTTAAAAGTTTCCTAATTCCGCTACTCTCAAAGTACATAGTCCATCTCCACACTGCTACTCTTCCTTAAGCGTTACTGATTTCTATAGCTTTGAAAAGCAAATCTATTTTTTTCTCATTGCTTCATACCTTTCCAAACCTTCTCCTCCCACTCTCTTTTATTTCATTTCTCTTAAAACTTTTTCCCACACCTTCAAATCTCTTATATTACTTTCACCTTTCATCATTTCTTTGGAAGCCATAAGCACCTTAATTAACAAACAAGATGCCAATTTTAACAAGAAAATAGTCCAAAGAGGTTGACTGTCAAGAAGAAATGACGATTCAAATCACCCAAGAAGAAATTTCTCTGCACACCACTCAAGAGAGAGGTTCCGTGGTTGGAGCGTCCGTTTTGATGACAATGCAAGTGCCTCCTTCAACGGGTGTAGTCACGTCGACGACCATCCTTGCGGAAAACATGGGTAATGATCCTCTTACCGATTTCTTTGGATCCGTGGTTGATAGCCACATCTCATTGGGTTGGATTGATGCACATGTTGTGCCATACAATCACTTGTTGCCTCACATCCCCCTTTGACGTCTTTTGGCTAACCCGACCATTACAACGAATGATGATTGTGTGGCGGAACTAACGACCTCTATAGCCGAAAGAGGTTACCAGTCCACGATGGCTCGTTTTATTGTGTCCAAAGCTTTTTTCGGACAAGATCCTATACCATTCGATAGGCATGGCACTTACGGAAGAGAGTTAGTGATGTCGATCACATTTGATGACCAAATTAGAGACATTCTCGAGCTCTCTCACATGGAGGAGAAAATGTTCATTGTATGGGACGGCAACCACCGGCTCCATGCGTGGAAAGATTAGGCATTGTGGGAGCGGCTGGATGAATTTTCTACACCAAAGGCTAAGTGCACGATTGTGAAGTGCGACCTTGCAGAGATGGCCGAATTTCTCTTGGTTCTCGACATGATCAACGAGTCAGTTTCTTAACACTTCTATTGGTGCACTTGATATTATCAATTGTTAATACAATGTTTCATCTAAAACTAGGGTGATGCGAGTCCATGTGCCTCACAACACTATGCACAACATATTTATAATACAAAAATTAGCGCTTGCGGACCCACAATCCTTATTGGACAAATTCAATGAAGAAGATAGGGCAAAATCTTATAGGGCACTTCGTGGGATGGCAATGAAGTGTTCAAAATGGCTTAGAATACCTATGTCTTTGCTAGTAAAACTACTTTGGAAGGTAATTGTAAATTTATAATACACATGCATTAGGTAAGCACATGGGGTTTTTTCTGGAAATGAGTTTGATTGGGTGATTTGTATTGCAGGAAGATTTTGATGTAATGTATCGGCTGAAAACACAAAATTTACTAGTGAAGGAGAGTAGAGAGTACTGCATGCACGAAGATGATTACAAGGAAATCTGTGATTTGGCTATGAAAGAGAGCGAGACTTTTTTTTTGTAAAAGGGACCAGAGATAGCAGTCATAGCCAATCCTAAAAATGGAATAGATTTTTCCAAAAATGCATCTCTTTTGTGGGTTGGGGAGAGAAGGGTTGCAAAGGGACCCCCTTCAGATTCTTGGAGGTTGCACGAACATGGATTAGTCCTTCAGAGTAAGTACTATCTGCTTTTGAAAGCACTGTTTGCTCTCCTTAATTTATTAAGCATGTTATCCAATGATAAATTGCAAAAAATATTGCATAATTGATATATTGGCCAAGGGTGATGTGTCGTTAGTGGAGGCATCTATTCTGATGCAGAAGAAGTCCTTCTCACAATGATTGAGAATGCACGGATATTGATGGCAGCTTGAAAGGTGAGCGTACTACCACTAGAGTTTGGGGTCTTATCTAGTATTGCCATATTGCTAATACTTGACGTGTAAGGGTTTTTTGAGTGTGGCCAAGAAGATGGAGGCCGAGAACTCCACGTTAAAGAAGATACATGCATGCGCCGCACGTGATTGTGGCATGTCTCTTAGCGATGCACTGCAGGATGTTTAACAAAAGCACTTTGGCAAGGCTTTTGTGCAACGGAAGCAAACCATATGAGCTACCCACAGTGCAGAGAAGCATCCGCATTTCGCTTGTACTGTCCGAAGCATGCTATACAAGTATTGAGCTATACAATATTAAATCGTGTATTATGAACGGTGGAGTTACTCCTCTTGTTTTTTGTAGATGGTGTTTGGACTCCCTTAAAATATATCTTCGCAGTCCATACCCCGAGCATCCCAGCAATGCGTGGGTGGAGTTGAGAGAGAGGAGAGCGGTCTCTATCCTGATGATTGGATAGAGACCGCTCCATATGGTAAGGAAGCTTGGAGAGACTGTCCATGGTTTTTGGACTATGCAGATGACGAATTTCCCAAAGACGAAGCCGAAGCATACAACAGTAAGTAATGTTTGTCTTGTTCAACTAATGTGTTTAGTTTGTTATAGTGTCCTCACTTTTTTTGGACTTGCAACATTGCACAAGAAGGTTAAGGGTAAGGGCAAAAGTGGAAGTGTCACCATCAATCAGCCTCCCACCGATGCCATTCCCCTAGCACAGCCAAGGAACGTCGAAGCCCAAAAACTACAGGGGGGACAGACCTAGACAAGGTAAGAAGAGAGGATGACCAGTCATCATTAATTTTTCAGAGTTCTCGAAGGAGTTTCAAAGTGAAAGGAGCGAGCATGAAGGTGGCGGGTTAGATTATGAGCAAGGTGATTCTGAATGTCACTTGGAGTGACAGAGATCTAGTCCTTCCCAAGATTTGAGATCCTAGGGTCTTGAGTGAACCATATCCATTACTATTGGACGAAGTGAGGGCAGCCACCTAGTCTCTATTTGGCCAACTGAACCACTTGACTCCTTTCCACTAGCTAAGAAATGCCACCACAAAAAATGCTTGTTTTGACAACAACAAAATTGTGGTACCTAACATTTCATTAAAGTTTGCATTTGACATAGTTTCGGCTCACTCTGACGCACAAACGGTAGAAATTTTAAGTGTTGGAATAGTCCTAGTACATCTCGTAGTACTTGCTGATGTATGCCGTCTACAAAAGGCTCTCATGCTCCAAAGATTTCTTCTGAGTGAGTTTATGACACTTTGGCATCCACTCTCTCAATCTTCTTTTTCATGGTATTTGTGTATTGCCGGAGCCTTCAAGTGATCCAACGTTTGATTGGGTCTCTCTCTCACACTCCAACAAAATGGAGCTCGATCAACGGCTTGGAGGGGTGCAACTTGTGTAGGGAGACCTTCCTACACATTGCAAACTTGATTCCGGTATTGGTGGTATACCCGGATGGAATACATTCTCTATCAAGCTCGTTGCCAGTGTGTTTACCTTGGTTGCATAGTTTTTACTATTGGATGGTCCAGTAGTCATGGCATGCCGGGAAGACTACTTGGCACTCATCACTGAAGAGGCCTGCTTGCATGATTTTTGCCATCTTTGCACTATTTTTCTTTGTATGGTGTCACACCCATACCCTGTGATAGATGACTTCATGGATCCATTAAGTTCTCAATCATTTCTTCACGAATGTCATGGTTGGTAGATATTGGTGTGTTTTTTGTTTGAAATAGTACCCATATTGCAGGTCGTGACCCTATTGGTGGTCATCCATCAAACGACATGTGGAGGCTTGAATACAAGTATGGATGGCATACATTGCTATGCAAGGAATAGCCAATGACCCAACAACCACAACAACAACAATAACTAGATCTCACCTTTCCTCGCTAATATTGGAGAAATAAGGCCTTGACACCATATTAGCATATTGTACTATTTTTCCTCCATATCCATCTTATTGTAGTTGTTGTTTTAAGTTTTATACTTTAAACCCTTTTAATAAGAGAAGGTGTTTTTATTGCAGTCTTTAAATGTTGTTCACAATTGAATTTCACTATTATGGAGTGTGAACTGTTGATATTTATTTGTTGCATGTGTACGAGTGCTCACAAGTGTGAAAAAATAGAAGGACACTTATCACGTTGATGGTTATTCTTGTTGCACCAACATATATCATAACATTTGAGAAGACAAGTTGCACGTATGAGTGAGAGAATAGTGTGAGAGAGAGATTTATAAATTATGAATGCTTGAGAGAGAGAGAGAGAGAGAGAGAGAGAGAGAGAGAGAGAGAGAGAGAGAGAGAATCATGATGATGGAGAAGAAGAATCTTGGGTGGTATAATGATCGGAACCATTTACCACTTTTTTTTAACACATACAACCATCATCAAAACACACACATACTTGAGAGAGAGAGAGAGAGAGAGAGAGAGAGAGAGAGAGAGAGAGAGAGAGAGAGAGAGAGAGATAATGATGGAGAAGAAGAATCTTGGGTGGTATAATGATCGTAACCATTTACCACTTTTTTTTTAACACACATACAACCATCATCAAAACACACACATACGCGAGAGAGAGAGAGAGAGAGAGAGAGAGAGAGAGAGAGAGAGAGAGAGAGAGAGAGAGAGAGAGAGGATCAAGAGAGAGAATAAAGTTGAGAAGGGAAAAAGAATCTTCTTGGAATCTGCTCGTCGGATTCCAATAAAGTGCTCTCTCAAAAATGCTCGCAAAAAAAATTACGTCCATGAAGATGCACCTATAGAGGGCTTTCATGAACCAACGCCTTGTCAAGTTCACAGAATACAATCCAGGCCATCAAACAAAGGGATTCTTCTTCAACATCTTGTTACAAACATGACATTGGTACAATCACCAACATCATGAAGAATCAACTTCAAAATTGTTTCCATGGGTGTGGCAATAGGCCGTTTACAATCCTCAAGTCCAAACTTATGTAGCAAGTCTCTATCTAACTTGTCTGACACAAGGCAATACTGCCATCACACAACTTAAAGTGTATGCCCAAGTAATGTAACAACCCCAAATCTTTCATCTTGAAAGTAGCGTTCAAATCATCCTTGAATTCAACAATATGTGCCTCATTAGGACCAATGATCAACAAATTATCCACATATAGAACCAGAATAAGTACATCTCCCTCATGATTTACAAACAAAGTCCTTTCTGCTGGACTATTAAGAAAGCCTTGTTTAACCAAATGAGTGTGAACTTTCTCATACCACGCACGAAGAGATTGATTCAACCTATACAAAGCTTTCTTACATTTGCACACTTTATCTTCTTGCCCTTTAATGACAAAACCACAAGGCTGTGTTACATAAACTTCCTCAAATATGTCACCAAACAATAATATATGATTGATGTACATCCCATCCAAAATGAGCTACCAATGAGTGGGAGAAAAAGTCATATGATAAGTGGGAGAAAAGTATTTTCATAATTTGTGCCTTTCTGCTATGCATAGCCTTTTGCAACAAGTCAAGCCTTCTAGCGATATATCTCACCATCCGGCTTACGTTTCAACTTGTAAACCTACTTTGTACTTATGAATTTTTAAAATCACAAGGTTTTCTATAGACAAGAGCACGGGGTGCTTGTGATGTACACAAAATACCATGCTACAAACAGTAAAACAATTGAATTTCCATACTTGATGAATTGCACATGCATATGATCGAGGCTATACACAATCTGAGAGATAGAGATAGATAGATAGATAGATCGATAGATAGATAGATAGATAGATAGAGAGAGAGAGAGAGAGAGAGAGAGAGAGAGAGAGAGAGAGAAGAAGAAGAAGAAGAAGAAGAAGAAGAAGAAGAAGAAGAGTACGTGTAGGTGCACCTCCTAGAGCAGAGAGCTACACAAGCACAAAGCGAGGAGAGGTGAGAAGAGAGAAGAAGAACATGGGGCAGTGGGTGCAATCCCCCCCTATGCAAGAGTGATCATTTTCCTCTTGCACATATTTATTTATATATTTTTTGAATTCTTTAAATGATAATAGACCATCCACTCAGGCATAAAAGTGACCACAGATTGTAAAGAGCTCTTTAATAACAAGATACACAACAACTTGCTATAATTTGGCATAGTCTATACATCAAGCTAAATTTTGCACACGTATCAACTGCAATAAATGGATATTTATCAATTTCCGTTACTTCCCTCTATGCTAATAAAAAGGCAATTGTCCTCAGTTGCTATGTTACTACTATGCAAATCATGCCTATAAAAAAGAAACAACGGTTAAAATTATGTGTGAGAAAATATTATGTATAAAAATAAAAACTCATAAACTTAAAAAAATAAATTTACTTAAGCCTGCCATCATCCACATACAACATATTCTAGTGTCCCATGCCACAAGAATAGGTAGTATATGTCATATCCTGATTAGAGTATTGGGATATCATTGGTCACAATCATCGCTTAATAATGAAATGCCATTAGTTAATTCCAAATCCAATTCAATAAATATTGTTGACATTGTATGATCATAAACCAAATCCAAATCCAAATCCAAATCTCTTTCATTATATACTTGGGTCAACAAAATCACACTACAAGAAATGGTTGCCAGCCATTGTAGTATGATTTTGTAGTTGGTGTTGTCTACATTGGCAAATTGACATCAATTGGATGTGCTGCCTAAATCAGCAAATCTACACTTGTGCTGCCTAAATTAGCCACCCTGTTATTTATTGGTGTGCTACCTAAATTGGTAAATCTTCACTCGGACTACCTAAATCAACGGATCTTCACAAATTTTTGGTCCAATCTAGACTGGGAAATCTACACTAGGCTAAGCATTTACACACTACCTAAATCGGCGAGTTTGTGTGTCCTATTTGATACCAAATTGGTGTAGATTGGAATAGTGAAGTGTATAAAGTGTTGTCGATCATCCCAAATCTTGAGCTCATGTGAGTACCTTCATAGCTTAATGAAAAATTATCTCAATAGTAATTCTATTTATGCTACCATATATGTGGTAGTAATGTGTGTGAAGACACTTAGGACTGCAAGGCAATTTTTTCCTCACTAGGAGGTTTCCCCCTATGCATTGTATATACGCCCATCATTCTAGGACTAACTTATATGTCCACTGTGTACTATGCAATACACTCTTTGTTGTGTGCCTTGATCTTCACCCTTGTGGGCATAGTCATCAGCATCACCAACAACCGCTTGCTCACTTTCTCTGATTTGGGCTCATTTTGGCCTCCCTTTCCACTACAAGCAATATTGTACAGGCAATTTCATCCTTTTGTGCAAAATTACTATCAGTGAAATTTTCTATAAAACAGATCCCTTACAATCGTCTTTGGGTTGTGCTACATAGCACGTGTTGGTCCTACTTCATTTTTCCTCTTTTCGGGTAGTTTTCACATCAAGGGCAATCACTCGCATGGTCGACAACAACATAGAGATTTTCAAAGATGTTGACTGTTGAGGATAAATTGGATGGAATAACTACCCAATGTGGGCTCACATGATGACACATGTTCTTGTGTCAAATGTTGGAATTAGGGTTGCAGAGAAACACACACAGCTTGGAGAAGACGAAGGAAGCTCAAGGCACACAATAGAGAGTGTGTTACTTAGTGTGCAATGGAAAGATAGATAGCCCTAGAGTGATGGGCGTATATACAATGCACGGGGGAAAAAACCTCCTAAAGAGGGAAAAAATGCCCCAGCGGTCCTAGTGTGTTCACACACATCACTACCACATGTATATGGTAACAAATCCCCCCTGGAGTGATGCGGTGAACGAGAGCTGGCACATGAGTAAAGGGAAGTGCCATGCCCTGAGGACAGGATCAGTCCACAAAGGGGAGTAAGCCCAAAGCTTTGCGGAAAGCTTCAAGCTTCTCACGAGACAATGCCTTTGTGAAAAGATCTGCAAGGTTGTCCTGTGTTGGCACATAAGCCAAGCTGATCTCTCCTGCTGAGAGCCTCTCCCTGACATAGTGGTAATGCACCTCAATGTGCTTTGTGCGAGCAACTGGGTTCCTCGCAACTACCAATGCGCTCTGACTGTCAGTGTAGATAGTGTTGGCAATGTCCTGTCCAACACCCAAATCAGCCATAAGGTGTCTGAGCCATACACACTCAACCGTAGCTGTGAAGACTGCCCTGTACTCAGCCTCACAACTCGAAGTGGCCATAGTAGGTTGCTTCTTGCTCAACCATGATATACATGAACTGCCAAGCATGAAACAAAAACCACTTGTGGACACTCGTGTGTCAAAGCAACCAGCCCAATCTGAGTCCGAAAAAGCATGTAAGTCTGGCGGCAATGATCCCCCCTTGGGATAAAACAAGCCAAGATGTAAAGTGCCACTAAGGTAGCAGAAAATCCTCTTGATAGCCTGCCAATGCTTAGACCCTGGGCTATGCATAAATCTGCTGACCTGTGAGACTGCAAACTGAATATCCGGCCTCGTGTTGCATACATAAATGAGGTAGCCAACAACAGTTTGGTAAAGAGTGACATCAGCAAGATCACCAACATCATGTAGACTTAACTTCAAACCTGTTTCCATGGGAGTGGCAATAGGTTTGCAATACTCAAGTCCAAACTTACATAGCAATGTCTCTATGTAACTTTTTTGACACAAGGCAATACCACCATCACAGTGCTTAAACTGTATACCCAAGTAATGATGCAACAGCCCCAAATCTTTCATCTTGAAAGTAGCATTCAAATCAGCCTTAAATTCAGCAATATGTCTCTCATTTGGTCCAGTGATCAGCAAATCATTAACATAAAGAACCACAAAGAGAAGTACATCACCCTCACGCTTTACATACAATGTGCTTTCTGTTGGACTGTTATGAAAGCCTTGTTTGACCAAATGAGTGTCAGCTTTCTCATACCAAGCACGAGGAGATTGCCTTAACCCATACAAAGCCTTCTTACATCTGCACACTTTGTCCTCTTGTCCTTTTATAACAAAACTGTGAGGTTGCGTTACATAAACTTCCTCAAATATGTCACCATTCAAGAAAGCAGTAACAATGTCTGATTGATGTACATCCCAACCAAAATGAGCTGCCAATGCACATATAAAACGCACAGTAGTCATATGACAAGTGGGAGCAAAAGTCTCTTCATAATCTATGCCTTTTTGCTATGCATAACCCTTTGCAACAAGTCGAGCCTTATGGCGATCGATCTCACCATTCGGCTTGCGTTTCAACTTGTAAACCCACTTCGTACCAATGGCCTTTTTGCTAGGAGGCAAATCACATAAAGTCCATGTGTCATTTTCTATAAGTGCATCATATTCTGATTGCATGGCAGCCATCCAATTTTTTGAATTCTGTGCTTCATCAAAAGACAGAGGCTCCTCAAAATCATGTAAGCTAGACACAGCCAAAGCATAACAATCTGATGCATAAGATGCATGGCGAGAGCCTAAATGAGTACGACTAGACAAAGGTGCATCCAATTTACTGTCACGCAAAGTGTGCACCAGCCATTTTGGCATACCTCTAGCCTGCTCATTTTCAGCCCTTTCCTCATCAAGTACATCATGTACATCTGCATCAGTAATAGGCTGATCTAAAACATTTTCAGAAACCCCCATAGGCTGTACATTTGCCTCATTGGAACTTACATTCGTATTTCCACCACTGAAAAGAGGCAACAAAGTGTCATAAATGTCCTGTGAGCTTACATTACTGTCTCTAGTACATGACAGCAAGGGCTAAACAGAATCTTCCACAAACACTACATCCCGTGAAACCAGAATACGTTTTGTTTGCGGATGATACAACATGTAACCTTTGCTTTCAGCACTCTAACCAACAAAAATACATTTGACAGCCTTATCATCCAATTTTCTGCCCTGCACTTGTGGCACCAAAGCTTATGCCAAACAACCAAAAACACGCATGTGCTCAATAGAAGGTTTTCTATCATGCCATGCTTCATATGGAGTAATAGACTGCAAAGCTTTCGTAGGACACCTGTTAAGTACATAAGTGGCACACATAATGGCCTCAAGCCAAAAAGAATGCGACAAAGCTTGACTTTTGACCATACATCATGCCATTTCCATTAGTGACCTGTTTTTCCTCTCAGCAACACCATTTTGCTGAGGTGTATAAGGCACTGTACATTGGTGTTTTATCCCACGACAAGCCAGAAATGCATTAAATTCATGAGACATATACTCCCCCCCTCGATCGGAACGGAGGGTGCCCATAGTACATTTCGAGACATTTTCAGCCATAGCCAGAAATTGTTTGAAGCACATAAAAACTTCGGTCTTCGCTTTAAGCGGAAATACCCATGCATGCCTGGAGTAATCATCAATGAGAGTCACGAAGTACAAGTAATTGCCCAAGGACGGAGTTTGCATGGGCCCACAAACATCAATATGCACAAGCTGCAACCTGCATGTGGCCCGAACTGACCATCCTTTGGAAATTTAGAACGCTGCATCTTACCCAAAAATACAACCTTCACAAACATGTTTGGCAGGTGCTTCAAGAAGCGGCAAAGAAGCAACCATATCAGATTTCTACAAACGCAGCAAACTGGCAAAATTCAGATGACCAAAACGTGCATGCCAAAGTTTTTCATATGAAATAGCCCTTGAATCTGCAACAGCATTTGCAAAATTTTGTCCACACTTGTCATACAAAGTGAGCTTATACAACGCATGACACAAACGGCCAGATGCAACAATTTCATCACTAAAACTGAGATCATGAACTATACATCTGTCATCCACAAATTTGACTACAAGTCCAAGTCTAGCAAGTGCGGATACAGACAAGAGATTCTTCTTGATCCCAGGTACATAAAGCGCATCAACAAGTGTGAAGGAACTGCCATTAGCAGTAGTGAGCACAATCTTTCCAACTCCCTGAACTGGATAAGAGGCGTTGTTGGCACAAGTGACTGAATTCCCATGAGGGATAGACTCAAGAGAGGTAAACAATTCACGATGTGAGGTAATGTGCTTTGTAGCACCACTGTCAAAATACCACACATGTGAATCTGTAGCAACTGACAAGCATGCATCATGGACAGCAGGATTGTAAGTGCACTCTGTGCTAAAAGCCCATTTTGCATCAACATCAACAACACAGTCTCCTTTCACAGAAGACTCAACAATGGCTGCATTTGTAGTAGAACCAGCATTTGCAATGGAACCACCCTCTTTCTTCTTAGCCTCTTTGGCCTTCAACTTAGGACACGACTTGATCAAGTGATCATTGGCTTTACAATAATGGCAACGCATCTTCTTTTTGCCCTTATCATCAGAATTGCCAGATGAAGTACTGCTAGCAGAAGCATTAGGAACAGAATTTTTGCCACTCGTAGCAGAACCATAAGAAGTGGCTGCATTACTGTTACCACCCTTTCTTTGAGAAGCAATAAAAGCATGTTCAACTGCACGCTGCCTAGTTCTGTTTTTTCTAGAAAGTGACTCTTGCAACAGCAATGTGCGTAATGCATCAAACTTGACAACTTCAGGATTTCCTTGGGTCATCAGTCTCCAAGTACTAGCAAAAGTCTGGTAGGAATCTGGTAAGGCATCAAGAACAGTCTGCACAAGGGAATTGTCTGAAATGACTTCACCTGCAGAAATAAGTTGCTCATTGATATCCTTGACACTAGCAAGGAAAGTGTCCATATCATCTTCCTCATGCATAATCTTCGACTCCATCTCTTTACGCAGCAAAGCAATTTTAGCCTCATTGCGGCTTGCATAAAGACTTGCTAGAATATCCCAAGCTTTCTCAGCTCCGAGGGCCTTGGTAAAGATATCCGCTATCTGCTCCTCTGTGCTGACGTAGACCAAGTCGATGTCGCCCACCAACACTCGCTCTTGAACGTAGTGGTAATGGACCTCTATGTGCTTGGTCCTGGCATGGAACACTGGGTTCCTAGCCAACTGCATGCTGCTGAGGTTGTCACAATGGATGACAATCTGCTAGTCCACCTGCACTCCCAAGTCCTCAAGTAATGTGTGTAGCCAAGCTACCTCGCACGCTGCAACTGCTGCAACTCTGTACTCAGCCTCTGTGCTCGATAAAGCAATCGTAGGCTACTTTTTGCTGCTCCAAATCCAAATGTGGCTTCCTCGGAAGCTGCATGAACTGACTCTCCAAGCCTATTGTGTAGCTCAAGTCTGGCCTCGTGATAGTCAAGTAGATTAGACTACCCACAATCTTCCTGTACATCTTGACATCCTCAACAACATCACCCTTCTCTGCACTCAGCTTTGCATTCACATCCAAGGGAATAGAAATTGGCTTACAATCAGCCATACCATACTTTGACAACATGTCCAAAGCATATTGTCTCTGTGACAGCCATACACCCTCTGGAGTCCTGATCACCTCAATGCCAAGAAAGTAGCGCAACTTGCCCAAATCTTTCATTTCAAACTCTTGTTTGAGAAGACCCTTCACATGGTCAATCTCCATAGCATTGTCACCCACAATAATAAGGTCATCTACATATATGGTAATGACCACAATCCCCACATCACTCTCATGTACATAGAGTGAATGATCAGCATGAGCTCTCCTAAACCCAATACTGACAAGATACTTGGCAATCCTGTCATACCATGCTCTAGATCCCTGCTTCAAACCATACAAAGCTTTGAGAATCTTGCATACATAATCTGGGTAACCTGGATCGACATAACCAGGTGGCTAATCCATATACACTTCCTCTTGCATCTCACCATTCAAGAAGGCATTCTTTACATCCATTTGATGCATAATCCATCCTCTAGATGCAGCCACTGCTATGACAGTTCTCACAGTCGTCATCTTTGCCACTGGAGCAAAGGTCTCCTCATAGTCTATGCCATACGTCTGTGCATAACCCTTTGCGACCAGCCTTGCCTTGTTACGCTCAATGTTACCATCAGCCTTATGCTTGGTTTTATACACCCATTTATAGCTAATAGCTTTCTTGCCACTTGGCAATGGCACCAACTCCCATGTGTCGTTTGCTTCCAATGCAGCCATCTCTTCATTCATTGCATCATCCCAATGCACATTTCCAACTGCATCCTCAAAACATGTGGGCTCCACATCCTGTATCACCTTAGCCATGTAGGCTTGGTGATGAGCTAGATACCCATCATAAGTCAGTTTCTGAACTGGATTTCTGACTCTGTTAGATCTGCACGGTCCTGGGTCACTCCTTTTCCCTCTAGCATCTCCTTGTACTTTCCTTACACCAGGTGTCCTAACAGCCCAAATTCCAAATTCCTCATCAAGACTTTGTTCAGAACCATCTAAATCCATGTCTACATGTGAAAACCTTGATGATGCATCAGCCATAAAGGGAGGTTCATCAACCTTTTCCTTTCCTTTTCGTGATACATTCCCTGTACCTGCTGGTGGAGTAACCTGCGTACGTAGTCTACCATTCCATGGCTTCTCAACAGAGCCACGAGAAGACGACTCTTGTGGTCCACTCAAAACCTGTGACTGTGGCATCACATTTTGTACAACCACATCATCTTTTACATCAGCCCCAATAGTGCCATGTGCATTACTGTACCAGCTGCTCATCTCATCAAAGACTACATCTCTGCTCACTCGTAATTCTCGTGTAGTAGGATTGTAGCACCTGTACCCCTTTTGTTCAAGGGAATATCCCACAAGAATACATTTCTCTACTTTAGGATCCAATTTCCTACGCAACTCATCTGGTACATGCACATAAGCTATGCAGCCAAACACTTTCAAGTGTGCCAAATCAGGCTTTGTACCTGTAAACTTTTCCTCAGGCGTTACATCATGCACCGCAGCTGTAGGTGTCTTGTTCATAATGTACACAGCTGTATTTATAGCTTCAGCCCAGAAATGATGAGGCATGTTCTTCTCATTCATGAATGCACGTGCAACCTCTGCAATGTGCCTGTTTTTCCTTTATGTCTCCTTCTCAATCATGACTTTGAAGTCCCGAAAGTGATCAAACACTTCACTTTTGTTACGCATGAAGTAGACCCATACTTTCCTTGTATGGTCATCAATGAAAGAGACATAATACCTGCAACCATGTATACTTGTAGTATCGGTTGGACCCCAAACATCTGTGTGCACCACCTCAAGTGGCTTTTTACATACATTGCGCTCATGTGGAAATGATCCCTTTGACTGTTTTCCAAACTGGCATGCTGCACACACTTTATGCATACCATCCACCTTGAATTTGGGCAAACCTTTTACAATCTGTTTTGATTGCATGCTGCACAATCTCTGCTCATTGACATGGCCAATGCGTTTGTGCCAAATGTCAACATCACCCACAACACCTGTGCCCTGTGCAAATAATGCAGCTTTTACCTCAGGCATGTCTACATTCAGCGTAAACATTCTGCCCACACATTTGTCCTCTGTGATCAGCTTACAGCCATTCTCGAAATCTTCTACATAACAACCATTCAGATTGAAGCGAACCTGCAAACGTTGCTCAACCATTTGTCCAACAGAAACAAGATTCTTTGTAATGTTTGGGACATGAAGTACATATGCTAAGTACTTTGATTTCCCACTCTTCGTATTTAGAGGTATGTCCCCTACATGAGCAATGGGGTGAGCTGTGTCATCTCCTGTCTGCACATAGCCTGACACATCTGGTTTGCGCATATCTCTAAACCACTCTCCACGAGACGTCATGTGATTAGAGGCACCTGAATCCACATACCAAACATCATCTTGGGTGGAATTCTCTGCAGTCATTGTATTCATTACATGCTGCATAACAAACATGCGCTCGTTTTTGCTGTCATCTGCATCTCTGCTAGTAGATGCATAGTTGCCCTGTTCTCTCTTTCCACTTGATTTTCCCTTTGGACAGTCACGTGACATGTGACCTCTTTCACCACAAGTCCAACATTCTCTGCTATTTGCAGTATGTTGCTGCCTGCTTGATCCTGCACCACGACCTCTTTGACTCCCCCTGCCTTGAGACTGGTTTCCCCTGCCACCTATATTGTTTTGATTTGATTGACCTTCTTGGAATTGGCCCCTACAACCCCTTGGGCCTCGACCACGACCTCTACCTCTACCTATGTTGGAGTTAGAATAGAAGGCCTGTTTAGAATTATTTCTGCCATGAGAAGAAGATGTGTCAAGGTTCTTCTCCTCAAGAATAAGCATAGAAATCAAATCTTGGAACACGGGGATGTCGTCTCTTGTATTCATGGAAGACCTGAAATGTACATACTCATCTCCTAGACCATCCAAGCATGCACGGACAATGTCATCGTCTTCCACTGAGACTTTAATAGATCCAAGAGCCTCAATGATACTCTTGATCTTCAAAGCATAATCATTGATGGAGAGGTTGTTCCTCTTAACCTGATTTAGCTCCGACTTTAGTTGAAGCTTCCTGGCCTTGGTGTTCACCTCGAACACTCTGCCTAAGTTTTCCATGCAATGTCGAGGGTTTCATCATCCTGTATAGATAGCCCATCATGCCATCTGTGATGCTCATAGAAAGCCAATATATCACTTTGCTCTGGCCTTGTTGCCAGTCCCTCAAAGCTTTGCTTTGTTCTGCTGTAGCATTTGCCTCGGGAATCTATGGTTCCTTTTCATTGTCTCCTTCTACATAGTCCTAATAACCTTTTCCTTTTAGGAAATTTGTTATTCTGAACTTCCATGAAGGGTAGTTATTTTTCTCAAGCTTCTCAGTAACAATCTGACTGAAATCGTCAGACATCTTAAAGCACTAAGACAAAATAGCTGCAATCTGCAAAAACCTGCAAATCTGCTGAACCTGCTATCACGGTACCTGTAACGCTTTCTACACTCAACGAGTGTCCACAATCAAGTGTACATACAACCACTGTACTTGTATAGTAAATCTCTGTGTACTTCACTTTGGAGACCTGTTCAAAAACTTGTACGAAACTCGGCATCTGGTCATGGATTGCGAACGAACGGATTGTGATGCTCTTGCTCTCTTAGCCTCTCTTGACTACACCAGGCTCTGATACCATGTAAAGAAAGAGGATGCAAGAGAGCTACACAAGACAAGCACACACCACACAGAGATGGAAAGCTTCTTCTTCTTCTCACAGAAAAGAGAGTACAAAATGACTAAGTGCTAAAACTGAAAAGTAGCACATATGTACATGCGGTCACTAAGTGTGAACTCGCTAGAAGCGTACTAGGCTGGCACTATAAG
Source organism: Adiantum capillus-veneris (assembly GCF_014529385.1). NCBI lineage: Eukaryota > Viridiplantae > Streptophyta > Polypodiopsida > Polypodiales > Pteridaceae > Adiantum > Adiantum capillus-veneris. Next base: position 51,035,628 of record NC_140960.1, read on the forward strand.
TGTAGTCCAGTTGTAGAATCATTGGCAGAGATCCTCCGCGTCGGTCACCTAACGCGCCAGTGAGTAAATGTCGTAAGCGGCCAAGACCCGTAGTGGATGCCAGCTCAAGATGTAGAGCTCGACATCTCAACAGGATGTACATGATCATTGGGATGTTAGAGATGCGTAGCCTCATGCATTGATTGCATTATCTGTGAAGCACACTATTACTCCTCAAATTCACCCAACAAAATCACCAGAATATGCTTGGGATACTGTGGCTGATCTTTATGCAAGTCGCAACAATGAGGCTAAAGTTACATTGTTGCATAAAGAGCTAGAGTCAAAGATTATGTAAGAGAAAAATGACATGGACATTTTCCTTGCTGGTATCAAGGATATTAATGAGCAACTCATTTATGTAGGCAGTCATTTATGACAATTCAATTGTGTAGACGTTCTTGATGCATGGCCATATTCTTACCAAACTTTTTCAAGTACTTGGAGACTTATGACCCAAGGAAACCCTCATGCTATCAAGTTTGATGAATTATGCACATTGTTGTTGCAAGAGTCACTTTTAAGAAAGAATAGATCTAAACAATGATGTGCAATTGAATAGGCTTTTGTTGCTGGTCAAAGAAAAGTAGGTAACAACAATGTAGCCACTTCTCATGGTTCTTCAATGAGTGGCAAATTATCTATTTCTAATGCTTCTGTTGAGAGCTCCTCCTCTAGGAATTCTGGTGAAGGGCAAGAAAAATATGCGATTCCATTATTACAAGGATAATAATCACTTCATAAAGCAATGTAGTTGAAGGAAAAAGAGTCCAAGAAGAAAGAGGATCGTTACACTACAGCTATTTTAGAATCTTTTGGAAGGAGATTGTAATGCTAATGTAGATGCAGAGTGGGAATTTAGTGCAGAGTGTACTTATGATCCTTCTGTCCATCATACATGTATGTCAGTTGGTGGATTCACATGTGTGGTAGTGGTGCTACAAAGCACATTACTTCACATTGTGACTTGTTTACCTCTCTCGAGTGTGTCCCTCATGGGAATACAATCACTTGTGTCAACAATGCCCCTTATCCGGTCAAGAAAGTCAAAAAGATTGTGCTAATTGCTGCAAATGGTAGTTCTTTCACACTTGTTGATGCACTCTATGTACCAAGGATAAAAAAGAACCCTCTTTTTGTATCTACACTTGCTAGACTTGGTCTTGTTGTCAAATTTGAGGATGATAGATGTAGACTGCATGATCTTAGTTTTGATGATGAAATAGTGGTATCTGGGGCATTTTGTGTTGTGAGCTGTACAAGCTCCCTTTGTATGACAAGTGTGGGAAAATTTTTGCAAAAGCAATCTTGAATTCAAAGGCTATTTCAAATACAAAACTTTGGCATGCACGTTTCGGGCATCTGAATTTTGCCAGTTTGCTACGTTTACAAAAATTTGATATGGTTGCTTCTTTCCCGCCTCTTGAAGCACCTTATAAGCATGTTTGTGAAGGCAGTATTTTGGGTAAGATGCAACATTTGAAGTTTCAAAAGGATGGTTCAATAAGGGCTACATGTAGGTTGCAACTTGTGCATATGGATGTTTATGGCCAATGCAAACTCCATCCTTAGGCAATTACCTATATACTTCGTGACTTTCATTGATGATTACTTTAGGCATGCATGGGTGTATTTTCTTTAAGAAGCTAGTCTGAAGTGTTCATGTGCTTCAAGAAATTTTTGGCTATGGCTGAAAATGTCTCTAAATGTACTATGGGAACCCTCCGTTTAGATCGAGGGAGGGAGTATACGTTTCATGAGTTTAATGCATTTTTGGCTAATCATAGGATAAAACACCAATGTAGAGTACCATATACACCTCAAAAAAATGGTGTTACTGAAATAAAAATAGGTCACTTACGAAGATGGCACAATGTATGGTCAAGAGTCAAGCTTTTCCACATTTGTTTTGGCTTGAGGCTATAATGTGTGCTACTTATGTACTTAATAGGTGTCCTACCAAAGCCTTGAAGTCTATGACTATGTATGAAGCATGACATGACAAGAAGCCATCTATTGATCACACACTCATTTTTGGTTGTTTGTCTTATGCGTTGGTGCCACAAACATAGTGCAGAAAATTGGATGATAAGGCTATCAATTACTTTGGTTATAGTACTCGAACAAACATTATAGTTTATACCATCTGTAAACAAAATGTATCTTGGTTGCACAAGATGTTGTGTTTGTGGAAGATTCTATTCAGCCTTTGTTATCACGTACCAAAGACAGTAATGTAAGCTCACAGGACATGTATGACACTTTGTTGCCTCTTTTTAATGGTGGAAACTTGAATGTAAATTCCAATGAGGCAAATGTACAAACTATAGGGGTTTTTGAAAATTCTACGGATCACCTTATTATTGATGCAAATGTACATGATGTACTTGATGTGGAAAGGGTTGAGAATGAGCAGGCTAGAGGTATGCCAAAATGACTTGTGGATACTTTGCGTATTGTAAATTGGGTGCACCTATATCTAGTCATACTCTTTTAGGTTCTTGCCATGCATCTTACGCATCAGATTGTTATGCTTTAGCTATTTTCAGTTTATGTGATGATGAGGAACCTCTTTCTTTTGAATAAGCACAAAATTTAGAAAATTGGATGACTGCCATGCAGTCAAAATATGATGCACCTATAGAAAATTACACATGAACTTTATGTGATTTTCCTATTGTCAAAAAGGCCATTGGTATTAGTGGGTTCACAAGTTGAAATGTAAGCCGGATGGTTCGATTAATCGCTACAAGGCTAGACTTGCTGCAAAAGGTTATGCACAACAAAAAGGCATTGGTTATAAAGAAACTTTTGCTCCCACTTGTCGTATGACTATTGTTTGTTTTTCATATACATTGGCAGGTCATTTTGTATGGAATGTACATCAATCAAACATTGTTACATCTTTCTTGAATGGTGATATCTTTGAGAAACTTTATGTAACATAGTCTTGCGGTTTTGTCAAGAAAGGACAAGAAAATAAAGTGTGCAAATGTAAGAAGCTTTCTATGGATTGAAGCAGTCTCCTTTTGCTTGGTATGAGAAAGCTGACACTCATTTGGTTAAAGGAGGCTTTCACAATAGTCCAACTTAAAGCACTTCGTATGTCAAGCGTGGTGGTGATGTCTTTCTCATTGTCGTTCTATATGTAGATGATTTGTTGATTACTAGTTTGAATGAGACACACATTGTTGAATTCAAGACTGATTTGAATGCTACTTTCAAGATGAAAGTTTTCGGTCTTTTGTATCATTACTTGGGCACATAGTTTAAGCATAGTGATGGGGGTATTGCTTTGTGTCAAGCAAGATATATAGAGACATTACTATGTAAGTTTGGACTTGAGGACTGCAAACCTATTGCAACTCTACTGGAGACGTTTAAAATCGAGTCTTGCTATTGAATGCCTTATTTATGTATGCAATACGAGGCCAAATATTCAATTTGCAATCTCACAAGTCAGGAAAATATGCATAGCCCAAGGTCTAAGCATTGGCAAGTTTTTAAGAGGATATTTCACTACTTGAGTGGCACTATATATCTTGGGTTGTTTTATCCCAAGGGGGATCATTGCAGCCACATTTGCATGCTTTTTGGACTCAGTTTGGGATGGTTGTTATGACACGCAAGTGTCCACTAGTGGTTTTTGTTTTATCTTCGGTAATTCATGCATATCATGGTTGAGCAAGGAGAAACCTAATGTGGCCACTTCTAGTTGTGAGGCTGAGTACAAGTCATCCTTCATAGCTATGGTTGAGTGTGTATAGCTTAGATGCCTTATGACTAAATTAAGCGTTGAAGAGGACACTGCCAACATCATCTACACTGATAGCCAAAGCGCATTAGCAGTTGCAAGAAACCCTGTTTTTCATGATTGCACAAAGCACATTGAGGTGCATTATCACTTTGCCAGAGAGAGACTCTCAGCAGGAAAGATCAACTTGGCTTATTTACCAACACAATACAACCTTGCAGATCTATTCACAAAGGCATTTCCTTGTGAGATGTTCAAATCTTTCTGCAAAGGTTTGGGCTTGCTTCCATTTGTGGATTGATCATGTCCTCAAGGCATGGCACTTCCTTATACACTATGTGCCAGCTCTCATTCACCGCATCACTCCTAGGGGGATATTTCTTACCATATATGTGATAGTGATGTGTGTGAACACACTTAGGACCGCCAAGGCATTTTTTCCTCAATAGGAGGTTCCCCCCCCCCCCCCCCCCCCCCCTCCCTGCAATGTATATACACCAATCATTTTTGGGATAACTGATCTTTCCATTGTGCACTAAGCAACACTCTCTCTTATGTGCCTGGAGCTTCTTCATCTTCTCCAAGGTGTGTGTGTCTCCCTGCAACCCTTATCCCAACAATAATCGATGATTTAAGAAATAGCATGTTTCCACACCTCATAAGAGTTCATTTTTGTAAAGGTGTCTAATGGAGTTTTTCCTTGTCACAAATGGCTTGAGCTTGTCCACTTAGGTTTATTTGCAAAGAAAATAAATTACAAGAAAGGAAAGAAGGTGAGAATTATCACAATAGTTTATTAAACTAGTAGATTGTAGTATAAGTAGATGCTGTGACACATGGTGCATAATGCGGAGATCTTAAGACAAAAAAAGAAATAAAATAAACACTACAATGGTACATTGTATATGGCATTTCAACCTATAGATAAAGAGAATTGAGTGATCAAAGAAAATGCAAATGAGGTTGTTAGATGTATATTAGTAAAATGTACCATGTGATTGTTTCTTTATGAATACTTTGTTTTTAAGGGTATGTATGACCAAGCTTAAAAGGGTTAGTAACACAAGTTATATAATGTCCTTTAATAAAGTCAGATCAATGAGGCAAGAGGATCCCTTAATATAGCATAAATCTAATTTTTATCCAAGGACATTTTAAAATCACTGTATTTTTATATTGAATGTAGATAATAATTACATATCTATAATGATTTTGGACATCACCAACTGTTAGGGTGAGGTAGAGTACAATTTTTAGAATTACATCTCAAAAACCATAACTTGACCATTTTTTAGGTTTAGACATTGATGAGCACTCCACAAAATGTAAATTTTTCAATTTCAGTAATTTAGAGATGCATTAAATTGGTGGAAATTGAAAAATTGGCGTTATTACATTCTTATCTTTAGGAAAACTGGTAAAGTTTACAAGCTTTTGTGTAAATACCAACAATTGTTTTGAATTTTAGCCTAAACATGTGTGGGTTTTGAGTGAGTCCATTTCTCTTTGATTTCCCTTATGTCTCTATTTTCTCCCCAAGCTTTGTTTGAAACCTGCTTGGTAGAAAATCTAGACATCTCCCATTTTTGTATTTTGGGAATATAGCTATGCCCACGTTCCAAAGAAGCACATAGAGAAGTTAAATTCAAAGTTTTTTTTTCTTTTTATACTCTAATAGTTAGAAAGGGAATTTCATGAGTTTTCCATTTTATGGCCCACAATGCAAGAAGATCATTTCTAGATGAGCTATGCCTTTGACAATCATAAAACTTCAATGGAGGTTTTTGGCTACACCATACAAGAAAATGCTAAATTCCTCCTCATGACTAGAGACTGGTGGTGGTACCTTGCGTGGCCTCGCATAACGAGAATAACTAGACCTTTCTTTTACACAAGATTATGGAAACCCAAACAAGCAAGAATAAAAGTAACATATAGAAGATAAGAAATTCAATTATGTACAAGACGATTATGGGAATCACTTGTTAACAAAGAGAGAGAGACCTAGTTTCCTAAAAGGAAAAATTGACAACCAATATAGGCACAAATAGATTTATCCTATCACTTGAAGGTTATTTATACATTTGAATGTGATGATGAATACTTCTCTCTATTTTATTTGGTTAACACAAACCCGTGGTGCATTCAAAGAAAGATAATGCTATCAAATCACACCAATAACAAATAATTGATTGAGCTACAAGACAAACAATAAGTATTTAATATCAGTATTCAATCAGGTGTACGTGCCTAATCATAGAGAGAGAGAGAGAGAGAGAGAGAGAGAGAGAGAGAGAGAGAGAGAGAGAGAGAGATGGGGAAGGTAGATATTTTGAAATGGAGGTGGGGATTGAACTCGAAGAGAAAAGTCAAGAATTATGCACCGTTGGTCTAAGGCTTTAAACATAACTTCTTTAGTAGAGCTGAGTTTCATTGTTGGTACTAGATAGTGGTTTCTAATGCTTGATCATCATCATCATGATTCTTACATGACCAAAAATCTATTCTGATGTCTACATTTTTCATATATTACATGCTTATCCTTGTTTATGATGACATTGAAGAAACTTGCATGCTACTAATATTACAAATCATTGGTTTCAAATGCATGCTACTTAGAGCCACAAATAGATAATGGCTACTGAAATGGTCGTGTTACCACATGACCAGTTGTACAAAAGCATAACAATGTTTATGTTGTGTTCTAGAGGTCATGTGTTGAAGGAAGAGAATGCTTGTCTTGAGTGCATGAATCAATGTAAAACAGGTGCAAGGCAAGACTCTTGTATCTTGTTGCAGAGTGATACAAATTCAAAGTTCTTCTCCATAATATATATATATATGTGTGTGTGTGTGTGTGTGTGTGTGTGTGTAAACTATGTTGGTACTACTAAAACTTGGAAATGGGATTGTTGATGTTTCTATCCACCTCTACAAACACGATCTTGTGGATGCTCTCACTCGTGTTCCAATGCTAGAAAGCCTTGCGTCAGAATATAGTCATGAACTACACTTGCAATGGAGAATGGAACGCTAAAGGTTCTTGTTGTTGAGAATGAAAATCTGAAGAGGACACTTGAGATGCAAACAACACGTTGATGCAACTTGAAGAGGAATTCAAGGAATGTAAATGCTCTCTTGTGGATTTGAATGATTTGAGGAGCGCATGAGCAAAGTGGAGTATGACCATCTATTGTAAGACGAGAAATTTGACACCATGACCTGGGATGTATGTGACACGAAAAATATTTTTACAAACAAGTTCTGGGATTATGTATGTGGTAACAATGTGGTTCCTAATTCCTCTCTCATACAAGCTATGGCCCAAACAAAGAATTTTGAGAATGTGGATGTAGAGGAGTTGAAGGAACAGGAGCGACGTTTCAAAAACATTGTTATTCGTGTAAATCCAGAAGAGAAGATAGAGACACCTCCTTCTTGCCAAGCAACAAAATATGCATTGCAAGGCATATGAGGAGAGGAATAAGAAAAAACAAGGAGATCTTTCATGAAGAAAACGTGCCCAAGGAGGAGGCAAGTCCCTCAAGAAAATAGGAATATGCAACATATGAGGTTGAGTTACAATTGAAAATATTCTTTTGGAATTGCAATGGATACCCATGGAATGCAGGCATTGACATAGATAAACTAATAAACAAAGCCGATGTTGTATTTCTTGTTGAAACTTGGGAGCATGACACATAAAGGATTAATGGGCTGGAGGATTACAATATATATTCATTGATATGGTCAAAGAATCTCAAGCAACAAAGAGACAAGGAGGGGTAGCGTGTATAATTATAAAAGGATTGGAAGATTTTGTATCAATTGTGAAAGATGATAATTTTGTATGAATTGTATCAAACGTTATGTATGGCTAAAAATTATGACACCAAAAAGAGCATCCATATTTGGCATGATTGCTACATTCCTCATTGTCATAATTCCCCGTTTTATGCTTACACGGATAGAGATCAACCTTTTTTTGATTTAGAGGAGGAAATTGCTTATTTTAAAGGCAAAGATGACGTTATTGTCTTTGGGGATATAAATGCTCTCACAAAAACATTGCAACATGATACTCAACGACTTGATATCCATACATCTCAAGGGACCTGGAGGAAGTTCACTTGTATGATCGCACTTCAATGGATGAGAAAGAGATAGACCACTATGGAAAGTTACTTTTACACATGTGTAATAGCATGGGTATGCTCATTGCCAATGGTGTATCTTTGTGGAGTGGAACCGATGGATTTACATGTAGAAAACACAATGGGGATAGTGTGATTGACTATAGGCTACTCTTCAAATCCATCATGTATCACATAAAGAGTTTTATACTCTCTCTCTCTCTCTCTCTCTCTCATCATAACGTAGAGGTTTTTGATTTCAAGGGTTCACATAGATTTTATTTCAAAATTTTGAGATCTGTGAGCAAACTTGAAGATTTTGAAGGCGTTTCTTTGGACAGAACCTCCAATGTCGTCCCTCAAAACTTCAGTCTCTCGCACTTGTAAGACTTTCCTTGTGGTGACAAATGCACAAAAGGAGGACCCATTCGCTTGTCAAGAAGCGAGGATTGCAACCCTAGAGGCCTAGATCTAAGAAGTCATCGAGGAAAATAAGGCTTTTCTTGCCAAAGCACACGCAATGGAAGCCTTTCTCACCGAGACAGCAATGGTAGTCTAGAAAGAAGCCCACAAGGCAACACACAAGAAAATTTACATCAAGGTACAAGCGGCTATTCAAGAATATCGGCTCCAGAAATCTCTTAGCCTCAAGGTTAGAATTGGGGGGACTCCACTCACCATGGTGCATTCAAATAGTCAACATCAAGCCCAAAAATATCTCGTGGATCAATGACACACAAAGGCAAGTGCCCCCAAGCATTGTATCCTTACTTTCAAGGACAAAGAAGAGTAGATGAAACTACTAAGCCAATCTTGCCTTCATAAGGGAACAAAGCTCTGGACCGCCAAGGAATGGACAATGAATCAACTCAAGATTAAAGCAAGCAAGCTTAAGAAGATGCATGGAGCTCGTAAGCAAGGTAAATGGGCAATCTACTGAGGCGGTAAAGCCATCATCTAGGAGTTTCAAACTCCCAAAACAGGCTCCCCCTCACCCGACCCCCTTCAGGTTTTGTTCTTTCTCCTTTACTCCTTTTACCCTCTTGATGGACCCTCGGTCCTTAATTGATATGTATCTACCACCTTCCCTTTGAAGGAATAGTTGTTTTTTGGCCCCGTGGGTCATATTTGACCTTAGTGGATGATAATTCAATCTCTCTCTCTCTCTCTCTCTCTCTCTCTCTCTCTCTCTCTCTCTCTCTCTTAAGCATCCACGAGAGAGAGGAAAATAGATAGATAGATAGATAGAGAAAGAGAGAGAGAGAGAGAGAGAGAGAGAGAGAGAGAGAGAGAGAGAGAGAGAGAGAGAGAGAGAGAGAGAGAGAGATCCTATGGTTAAGGGCACACTACACCACAAGCTATGGGGTCATGGCCCCGTGTGATCCATGTCCTAAAGGTTGAAAGTGAGGGTTGGCCAAATGTCAATTGGAGAGAGATTTGGCTATGTTGTAGGGGGCGACCATCACAAGCCCATGAAGTGGGAGAGGCAGTATGGCTGACGTGTGTGGGTGGGTTTGCAGTGAGCTACTACTGTAATAAAGAGATAGAGAGGGAGAGGGAGAGGCAGGAAGAAAGAGAGAGGAGAGAGGAAGAGGGAGGCATATAAAAAGGGAGAGTAAAGGAAGAGAGAGAGAGAGAGAGAGAGATTAAAGGAGTGGGAGATAGTGAGAAATAGAGATAGGGAGGGTAGCGCGACATAAGTGGAGTGAGAGAGAGGAGATAGAGGGATATATATATATATATATATATATATAGAGAGAGAGAGAGAGAGAGAGAGAGAGGAGAGAAAAAAAAAGCTCGCTTTGAAAGCTCTTTCTGGAGTGAGCTTTCAGAGCGAGCCTTTTTCTAGATTTGGTTAGCTGAGCAATATCTAAGAAAAGCTCACTCCAAAGCTTGCTCCAAACCTCAGCTCCCACTACTCCTAGAAGCATTCAACTAAGAGTAGTCCTCAGCCGATGGGCTTGATGAACATCTGTCTGTCGCCATGCAAGTTTTTTGAGATCAAGTCCCCACCATTCGCTCTAGTAAGCACTCCACATGGGGTCACTTCAACACCACCGGTTATGTGAATCAACAAGCCTCCAGTTCCAACCGAGTCACTTATGGCATGAGGGTTGCCTTGCATGCAATACGCTGCCATTGTCCCATGAAGTGGCTAATGTACTATCCTGGAGAGTTGTGCATCACTGGAAAAACCCAATTGAGCCCACCCTTTTGTCATGCTTGGAGACTTCTTGACAACGTGCATGATATATGGTTGCACAATAGAATTACCTGTCCTCATTGCAGAGAGGGTAGCGACGACTGCTCATATGTTGGGCTACTTTTGATGTCGTCAACCGTGACTCCAACTCTTTAACATGTAGATTTCTATTGACTGTAGTGAGCCACTGATCTCTTGGAGTTGTTTCCCAATGTGAGAGGGAACAAAACAGAAAACAAATATCCAGTTTCTTCTCTTACCTTAAAGATATCTTGGGATCGTTTCCCAATACCTTACTTTGACACCTTCTTGAGTAAGATTTCTTGCATTCACAACTCGTCAAATATATCCATGGTCCCCTTGGATAAACAATCTCTTCTCTTTTGCTTCTTCCCTCTTATACCCTCTTCTCTATCAACAAGCCTTCTTTTGGTGATTACTTAATATCTCTACACATTCTTTTATAGCTCGTTCTCCTCTTCTCCTTCTGGTTCTACAGCTTCATATTCAAGTATACTAGTTATCTAATTGTCATTCATTAGGAGAAATATGATTCCCAAGTCTCCCACCAGCCGACCAAGCCATATAGCTTCCTTGCAAGCTTCTGAAGCTGCAACATATTCAGACTCTATAGTAGACAAGGTAACACAATCTTGCAAACGAGATCGCCATGAAACTGCACCTCCAATGAATTCAAAAACATAGCCTGAAGTGGACCTTCTCTTGTCCAAGTCTCCTGCATAATTTACATCCGTGTAACCAATTACACATGCTTCCTTTCTTCCAAAGCAAATGCACATGTCTTTTGTACCATTCAAATATCGCATAACTCCTTTCACTGCCTCCCAATGTTTCTTGCCTGGATTTGACATATATCTGCTAACAACTCCCACTGCAAAAGCAATATCAGGACGTGTAGCAATCATAGCATACATCAAACTCCCAACTGCAGATAAATAAGGCACTTGTGTCATTTTAGCTTTTTCCTCTTCAGACTTAGGGCAATCATTTTTAGAAAGTTTCACATATGGAGGTAGTGGAGTACTCAATGCCTTCCCCTTCTCCATATTGAAACGCTTGAGCACTTTAGCAATGTACTCAGATTGAGACAAATAGACCAATTTCTTGTATTTGTCTCACTTAATGCGCATGCCAAGGATATAGCTTGCTTCACCCATGTCTTTCATTTCAAAGTTTGCATGTAGCTTTGACTTCAAGGTTGAAATCTCATCCTCGCATTTCCCGGCAATCAACATATCATCCACATACAGGACCAAAATCAGCAAACTACCATCGTTAGCTCGCTTAGTGTAGAGGCAATGGTCCATATTGCTACGTTTGTAGCCTTGAGAGAGCATGAACGAGTAGAATTTACGATACCACTCCCTTGATGACTGTTTTAGACCATAAAGAGTCTTTTCTAACTGACACACCAAGTCTTCATTGCCCTTCTAAACAAAACCTTCTAGCTGCTGCATATAAACTTCTTCTTGAAGATCACCATGCAAGAACGTCGTTTTGACATCCATCTGGTCAAGTTCCATGTCGTCTTTAGCAACCAACGCAAGTACACACCACAGAGTAGTCATCTTGACAACCGGAGAAAAGATCTCATCAAAGTTAATATCCTGCTGCTGCTTAAATCCTTTAGCAACAAGTCGTGCCTTGTACTTGGGTTTATTATCATGAGGTGTAATTTTTGCTTGTACACCCTTTTGCATAGTAATTCCTTTTTACCTTTAGGCAACCGAACCAACTTCCAAGTTTGATTCTTATGCAACGATTCCATTTCTGATTGCATAGCTTTCCCAACTTTGCCTTGTCATCCATTGACATGGCTTCCTTATAGCAGGAAGGCTCTCCGCAATCTGTCAACATAATGTAGTCCAATGAGGGAGTAAATCTATCAGGAGGCCTTGAAACTCTTGTAGACCTTCTAATAACTGCTTGAGCCGGTTGTCCCTCTTCAACATCTTGTATTGCAGGAGGATTCTGTACTTGTTGTCTGACATTAGGCACTTCAGTCCTATTGTGGACAATTCCATTTTCTTGGAAGATAACTCTCCCGACCTCCACTATATGCACATGCTTCTTTTCTTATGCATATTTTCTTTATTGAAGTATACGTAATCACTGCAAACTATCTTTTTAGCTTTAGGATCCTATAACTGAAATCCCATCTCGCCAGGATTGCCATAGCCAAGAAATATGCATTTCTTTGACTTAGGAGGCAACTTGCTTCGAAACTCCTTTGGAACATGGCAATACGCTTCACAGCCAAAGACTCTGAGATGCTTGTAAGAAGGTGGCTTCCCAGACCAAAGCTCTTCAGGTACCTTCTCATCTAAAGCCTTGTTAGGAGATCTATTAATAAGATGTGCAATAGTTGCTAATGCTTCCGCCCAAAATCCGTTAGGCAACTCTGCATTAGACAACAAGCTACGTAACTTCTCTTGTATGGTACGGTTCATCCTCTCAACAACATCATTTTGTGGAGGGTTATATGGAGCAGTCAACTCTCTTTTGATGCCTTTGGAATCACAAAAATTCTGAAAGGCTTTACTGACATACTCACCACCATTGTTTGACCTCAAGCACTTTACTTTCTTGCTAGACTGATTCTCCACTAATGCCACAAAATTCTGAAATTTTGAAAAAACTTCATCCTTCTTCCTGAGAGGATATACGCACACTTTCATTGCGAAGTCATCAATGAATGTAACAAAGTACAATGAACCTCCCATGGATACATTAGGCATAGGTCCACATACATCACTATGCACTAACTCTAATGGCTCACTTTTTCGAGTGCTTCCCCTTTTGTGTGGTGATCGTGTTTGTTTACCATAAAGACAATGCTCACAAACTGAAAAGTCTGAGAAATTGAAGCCAGGCACATAACCAAAACGGGATAATATTTTCATTCCCTTTTCAGACATATGTCCTAATCGGCGATGCCACAAAGAAACACTTGGCTGCTCGATTACACAAATTAAATGGTTTTTAACATTGGATACATGTAGCATGTACAAAGTCCCAGACTTTGAACCATGTGCTACCACTAAAGAACCTTTGGTGATGTTCCACGAACTATCACCAAATGTGCAGTAATATCCTGCATCATCCAATTGTCCTGTACTAATCAAGCTTTTGGTAAGCTTCGGCACATGTCTCACATTCTTGAGCATGAGTGAAGAACCATTCTGAAATTTCAGATGCACATCGCCAACACCAACTATGTCACAAGCAAAATCATTGCCAAGACGAACACGACCTGCATCATATGTACTGAATCACTCTCTGTGAGGAGTCACATGAAACGATGCACCTGAGTCAATAACCCAATCCTGTAAAGCATAGTCATCGTAAAGCATAGTCATCAGTGGCAACCAAAAATGTTGAATCCATGGCAGATGTGAGATAAATATCTCCATCAGAATCTTCAACAAAAACATTGTTGATCTCTTCAATCTTTATATTGCTTTCCTTAGTCTTGCCTTCTTCTGACTTCTTGTCTTTACCTTTCTCTTGTTTCCACTTTCAACAGTCTTTCTTCATATGACCCTTTTTGTGACAATAATAGCACTCAATGTCTTTTCGGCCACGTGATTTTCTACGAGATTTTCCTCTCTGATTCTGCTTGCCCTTTTCTTGTGATCGACGACGAACAACGAGGGCATTGCTAGTACCACGAGAAGTATCAAGATTCTTCCTGCTAACCTCTTCAGTAAGCAAATTGCCCTCAACATCAGCACATGTTAAACCATCAGGAGGTGCTGAGTTACTTATGGCTGTGTGAAAAGTATCCCAACTTTCTGGCAGCGTAACTAGCAAGAACATTGCTTTGACCGAATTGTCAAAATTGACTCCCTGTGCAGAGAGCAGACTGAAAATTGTGTTGAACTCATTGAGATGGTTGCACTTGGGTGTGCTCTCATCCATCTTCAAATCAACTAGCTTTTTCAGCCAATAAACCTGTGTGCTGCACTTTGCTTCTCACACAGGTCACATAACTTCTTCCACAGCTCATAACTAGTCTTTTCCATGTTCACATTGAAGTACACATTCTTTGACAAAGTCAGCATGATGGTGGACCTGGCAAGCTCTTCCAACTCCTGCCAATCATACTCATCCATATCCTCAGGCTTTATCCCTTTCATCTTTATCGGCCGGATCTGCTTCTTCTGTACTAAGACATTGTAAATTTGTTCCTTCCAAAATGGGAAGTCAGTGTCATCTAACTTCTCAATGTTGAACAAAGAGTTCTCCGATGATGAAGCCATCACTCGACAAGGAACAAAAATGATAGATCCACTCCACTAAAGAAGATGATAGAAAACCTGAAAATTTTTTGCAGAGTCTCCCCTGCAAAACTGACTTCTGAACCCAAAACAAATGTGTACAATGACTGAAATGCTGATCAAAGTGACTAAACCGGCAAGATAAAATCTCAAAGAACTATTAATGTCAATGTCTGCAACTCTAGAAGAGTGTCTCTGACCAACTGAACATTGTCAAAGGCATACGCATAAAGATGACAGCAATGCGAGCAATGGCGGGTCAGCAAATGAACACCACATTAGGCAAAATTTGGACTCACAAAGGGGCCCTTTAAGGAGTTTGACTTTACCTCTCTTTACCAAAACGAGCGCATGGATAATTTTTTGCAAACAAACTCCAAAGTTGGCGGAGGTTTGACAGTTAGAATGTCCTCTTCAAGCTATATCTACTGATATATAGCACGCCATGAGATTCTTCATATTTTAGAAGATTCTTTTTTTTATTCACTTAGATTCTAAAATATGAGGAATCTCATGGCGTGCTATATATCAATAGATAGAGCTTGAAGAGTACATTCTAATTGTCAAACCTCCACCAAATTTGGAGTTTGTTTGCAAAAATTTATCCATGCGCCCGTTTTGGTAGAGAGAGGTAAAGTCAAACACCTTAAAGGGCCCCTTTGTGAGTCCAAATTTTGCCTAATGATATTGCACTAACTGCATAAACATACATCCTATGTCGATGCCAAAACTATGGGGATGTCGGGGGCTCACTCCAAAACCTGTATCACCGAAAGGATCTCCACATTTGAGAAACCCCCAGCTCAATAAAACCTTACCACGACCCTCAACAATAGGCTTTGCATATTTCCATCACAATACATAAACAGCATAAGATCTTACATCAACCACAAAAATCCAATAACCGCTGCAACCGTTTGTCTGATATAACATACCCTCAAGTTCTTACATCAAATATGCATGTGACAGACATTGCAGAAAGTGTCTGCAACGCAAACCTGTATGCAGAAGAACCGACGAGGGTAGACCACCCTGCTGTCTGAACTTAATATCTCTCAAAGTGTGCAAAATTTGCAGAAACTTCCTTCTGCAAAGTTGTAGACCACGCGAAAACAGTTGGGGATGGCGAGAAATGGACTTGAAATAAGCTGTTTTTACATATCAAAACAGATCTGTAAAAATATGCAGCTTCTACTTCACGACCTACATGCAATCTGAGTGACGTATCTCAAACTTGGTGAAGATTTTGAGAAAACTTTCTTCTGCAAAGTTGAAGAGGACAAAAGACCGGTCATGGATAGAGGGAATTGGCTTAAATGAAGACATTTTGGTAGGCCAAAATAGATCTACAAAAATGTGCTGTAGTTTTTGTTGCTTCTCCGCTTGTCTCCCCGCTGAGCTCCAATGGTGCTCCCAATCCCTGAGCTCTGATACCAGTTGAAGAGCGCATGCGAGAGCGTGTGTGTGTGCGCGCGCAACAATGGAGAAGAGAGGAGACATAGGTTTGGGTGGACTCCAAACACAATAGTGTTAGGGTTATGAGTCCTTATTCTTCTATGTAGAATGAATGGTCAGTGTTAGTTCCCGGTAGTCTCCGACCGCCCAACACTTAGGCGTAGCACATTGGGCTTTACCACCCCAACAACACAATTGTGGTGTGCAAGATGCGTGGTTTGTGGTATTGTTGAGCATTATGATTGCTAAACCTAAGGATGCAAAGGAGGAAGGCAATGGAAGGGAGAAGAGGGAGGTAAGGG
The DNA here is from genome assembly GCF_014529385.1 of Adiantum capillus-veneris. Classification (NCBI taxonomy): domain Eukaryota; kingdom Viridiplantae; phylum Streptophyta; class Polypodiopsida; order Polypodiales; family Pteridaceae; genus Adiantum; species Adiantum capillus-veneris. The sequence goes on from NC_140960.1 coordinate 51,051,815, forward strand.
AGAGGGAGAGGGACAGGGAGAGAAGAGGAAAAAGAAAAATTAAAAAATGACCTTGTAGTGAGTGTAAGTAAAAAAGTCAAAAAATGTTTTTTTTGATATGTATATAGTTTAAAGAGGAACTTTTAAGTAGAAAATAAGTGAGAATAGATTTTTTGAAAAATCAATGGTTATCCATGTTTTTGATGATGTCGCATGGAAAAGGGATGGGAGTGGGTAGTTAATGCCACAAAATCTTTTTCCCCTCACTTTTGAAGAGCTAGAGAGAGAAAGAGACCTCTAGGAGGACCACAACCTACATGGCCCTAAAAATGGAGAATCCTTCTCAAAAATAGCCATTTGAATGCATTTGTCTCCCAAAGTCTACACAAAATTAGCTTTCATCCCTTAAAATTAGGGATTCTTACAAGGCCCATGCAAAGTTTATTTTTCCTAATGTCTTAATCTTCTTTATTTTTCAATTGGGTGTCAATTTGGAATTTCAGCTCCCTCTTAAGGATGGCTCTGCAATTCTAGCCTCGTTGGACTTGAGGTCTCTCGGAATTATCACTACAATTTTTAATAAAAAATTTATTGGTTCTTCTTCGTCTTCTTCTACTTTCCTTAAACGGTTTGGTCTCTTTCTAAAAGCATCAAGTGCTCTCACTACTCAAATGTTTACTGGTATATCACTAATCTCAATTCCTCGTAACAACGTTATTTGATTCAAATAACTATACTTAACTGCAAATTTATTAATCATACACAAACATGTAAAAGATGCAACATGCCTAAAAATGAAGGAAAAAATATGTATACAAATATTGATATCAAGAGTGCACTTAGCTTTGATAAATGGATGTGTTAACGATCTCCATGTCCATAAGTTCGTTCCGACATTTTCCTTGGTTGTTCTCCATTGCACGCAGGAGTGTTTCCTTGAGCTTTGATACCACTGCTACATACGAGAGCACGGGGTGCCTACGAAGTACACAAAATAATATGGCACAAGCAATAAAACCATTGAATCTGCATAATTGGTGAATTGCACGTGCATATAATTGAGGCTATACACAATTTGAGTGAGAGAGAGAGAGAGAGAGAGAGAGAGAGAGAGAGAAGAAGAAGAAGAAGAAGAGCATGTGCAAGTGCATCTCCTAGATCGGAGTACTACACAAGCATGGAGAGAGGACAATTGAGAAGAGAGAAGAAGATCACAAGGCACTAGATGCAATCTCCCTCCGTACAAGAGTGAGCATTTTCCTCTTGTACGTATTTATTTATATATTCGTTATATACTCAAAATGATTACAATCTATCCACTCGGACTCAAAAATGACCATAGCTCATAAATAGTCTTTAATTACAAGATACCCATAAACTTGCTATCCTTTGATATAGCCCATACCTCAAGCAAGCTTTTGCCACGTATCAACTGCAATAAATGAATATTTATCAATTTCCATTACAAGGCCTACCTTGAGCAGAGAGGGACACTCTCCAAGAAATTGATATTCTATGCGTAGATTGCAATAGCCATGGATACACATGTGCATGTATGTGTGCCTTGACACTCTTTATACATAGGGTAAAACACACACACTCTCAATGGTTCCCCACCCGCAGAAGATGACAACCTTCATTGCGAGCTCACATACGAATTGTTAGAGAGAGAGAGAGAGAGAGAGAGAGAGAGAGAGAGAGAGAGAGAGAGAAAGACTTCCTTTTGCTTGTGCTCCCAAGCCACATGTGCTAATTAAGATTCCATGGCCATTTGGTGGAGTGTAAGTTCCCACTATTCCACCATTAAAATTTTGTGTATAATAATGTCATTGATAGATTTCACACCGGTTTCAAAAGATAATCCTAGCCATTCACTTTGTGCGGGAGGGTAGATCAAGCAAGTCTCCACTTGCGGGATGGCCTAGACTTACCATTGGCAAGGAGAGGAGTCCATGAAGATTGAGCAGAGTAGCGACTAGGTAGGCTACTACATGAGTGGTCCAACATGGCTCCATGGATCTACAACCACATGGACTTCACTCTTGAGGTTTTATAGATATATGAGAGGGACTCCCAAGAGATGGTGCTGCCTATGGCAGCACGCACGCGTGCACACACACACACACAGAGATGAGCATAGCATTGCCCTCTTGCTCTCACGCCCATCATGTGGTTTCAAATTGATCACCATCGAGTCCACCCAACACTACAGCTCATAGTGCGAATGACTTTTCGATAAGAAGTGGTAGTATGCAACTAAATGTTACATTTCAATAGAAGTAGCATGCTATGCCCTTATGTTCGTGTCCTATATAATTTGGGATATAATGCAAAAAACCTGTTTGCAAGGTCAAAATAGATGGTAGTTTTAAGAACTGTAGCAAATAAGTGCAATAGTAAGCACATGTGCCGCATGCAATTCTGTTATGTGTGTCTGATATCTTGAAACATTGGGTAATAATCTTAGTTGGATTTTTTGCATTGCAACAATGTTCAACATCCTCCTCCTCAAATGAGGTAGCTTCAGGAGCACTTTGTCTGTAGACGTAGAGCATATGAGGCTTTCCGAGACAAGTATGGGACTCTACTTTATAAATGTGGACAATGAAAGGTCTCCTCATCAAGAGACTAGATTCCCAAAAGAATTTATCAATGGCCACAGAGATAATTTTCAATGCACATGTATAAAAGACTATGATGATAGTATCGATGACCGAGCAAGTTAACAATATGAATATGCTTAGACCCAACCGCAAATTGGAGGGATAGAAGGTGGGAGGGAGGTTTAGGGTAGGGAGGATTTTGGGAGTGGGGGAACAAGACTCGGGGGTGGAGAAGGGCTGGTAGACCTTGGCAAATTGTGCCTAATATCTTGAAACGTTGGGTAAGGATTTCCTATTGAATTTCGTGCATTATAACATTTTTCTCATGATCAAGCATTTACAGATTCAAACAAACCAGCTCACTCTAGCTTCTACACGTGTCTCAGTTGTGGGCAAGATGAGTCTACGAGGAAGCTGCTCCTATTGTTTCAACTTATGAAGAATGAGAGGGTATTCACTTTAAAGATTTTATTACTGTGAATGTCTTAGGCAGAAGAGTCCTTCCATCACACTACATGCATCTTAAAGCTTCTCTTGCAGGTTCTAACATAAATAGTTATGCTATGTGCAAGGCGGTCCTAATTACTTGTACCTTCTTCTTTCTTAAGCAAGTTTACTTGAATTTGCATATTTCAATGTATATTTGATTATTTGTATCTTGCAATTTGTATATTTCAATGTATATTTGAATGCATATTGTTTATTTTGATAATGTATATTATATATTTAAATACATAGTACAAACCCATGTGTGGTTAATGGAGCCCATAGACCTATGTGTGGGTATATGTTGCAAAGAGCAATCTATACTTTTCAGCTTTTGTTACATGCTCTCTAAGTCGCCGCGATACTTCAAATCTTACATCCCAAATTCCTTGAGCTCCTTCACATCGATTATTTTTAAAAATATCTTCAAATTCTTAAAAGGCTTAAAATAGTGCAAATGATAAAGATGCTAATCAGAGGGGTAGATAGATGCTCAGGGTGCAAAGTGGCTAGTTGGACACTGCTACGATCAAATATTCATGGACAGTACTATGGACACTATTGCTATCAAATATTCAAGATTCAAGATGAAGAATAACATAAAATTGAGAGTGGTGATACCACTGGGTTCCATAAAAATTGCACAGAATCCATGAGAAATTCCACTATAGTTTGTAACCATGACCAACATTCACCAATGCACCAATTTTTAGAACATGGCAATACATAAACAAAAATATGCCTACAGTCAGCAAATATCTTTGTGATGGGCACACATCATCCCAAGACACTCGAGATATTTCCTTTTTGCTATGAATTAATTGAAGAAGGGTTTAAAAAATGAAACTCGAGGTAGAGGCACTAACCATTCAGAGCAGATTTGAAGCCCAATATATGAAACGATAACGATTTTCTTGTATGGAATGCCAAGAGTACAATCGACCATCTCTTATAAAATTGTAGGTGTGAAGGAGTATTTCTATCACACAAATGATTGAGGGGTATAACAGAGCAGAAGCCTAATAATCATAGCTTGACATCAAGTGGCTTCAAAGTTGGATCTTTTACTGTTGTTCTTAATCACAAGAAGTTTTGGCCAAATTCTCACAATAATTCCCACATTGTGACTTACCTCAACATCATAAGCTTCTGTGAGGGAGGCACTGCATACCTAGCTAGGTATGTGGTGCCTCTCGAGGAGAAGCTGTAATAGATGGTGTCGATGCTTTGAGTACTAAGCTTGTAAAGAGGCAAGTGTCTTAGCATTTGACTTTTTAACCCTTGGTTTTGCTATTAACCAAAAAACTATTAATCATAAGTGGAAAGTGAATGCTACAACTTGCTAGACCAGCTTAGGCTTGCTTTTTGCAGTTTTTGAAATATCGATTAAATTACACCTCATTTTCCAAGCAAGAATCCTTTCCCACCAGCACCAACATGACGGATGCTTCAAATAGTAACCCTTTGGGTGAAAACAATCTATGCTCTTTAAGAAAAAGTACCACAATCACCACATTTGGATCTACCTCCCTAACTACTTGTGGAATTAATAAAGGAGCAAGTGGCTACCACTCAACAAAGTCAATGCAAGGGCTAGAGATTTCTATTTGTAAGCAACCTACTTCCAACCTTGAAGCTAAAGAAAGGATTGAAAAATCTGTACATAACCTTTAAGAATCAAGAAACCATTAAAAAATCACATATTAGCTACTCTTTCACTTTCAGAAGTATGACGGTAAGAAAAAGGGCGAGAATGTAAATATACCTTGGCTTGATGGATTTTGCAAGCATGACAAGATTACAAATGCAACTAATCAAGCAAGTAAGCTTCATTGTGGTGGAATATATAAAAGCATGCATGTTCTATGCTCTTGGAATTGTTTTCAAGCTCAAGTCCAAGAGTCGTTTTTATCTCCACAATTTCATCTTCATACATGAGTTGCTTGGTGAACCTTTGCATGGGTTGATTGTCTCTTGATATACATAGGGGTTTTGGAAAGCTTTGTTGAGGCAAAGCATCGACACCATCTATTACAGGTTTTTCAAGCATTGCGACAACATCAGTTGGTGATTAATGGGAAGAAGAGCGAGTTTTTCTTACCAAAGATCCACTTTTTAGGACACGTCCCCTTTGAGGAGGGTGTCAAAACGGACCTAGCCAAGGTTGAGACCATTCAAGATTGGCCATATTTGAAGAATTTTCATGAGGTTTGCAACAAAGCAAGTATGAAACTTGATCTTGATAACTAAAAATCTTCTTCTCTATATGAAGAATTTCTTTTGATTATGATGCTAAAACGAGGATTTAGTCTCTCACCAAGCAACTTCACACCTTTATAAACCACCCCCACCCCCCCCCCCCCCCCCCCCCCCCCCCCCCCCCCCCCCCCCCCCCTTTTCTGATTACCATATTCCAAGAGCAACCCTTGGTATTTCCCGTTGTCAATACGTAGACACACATTGTAACAATCAAGTAGGTGTGCCAAATGGGTTTATTATTGGGAATATGAGAATATCCCTTGAAGTTTTAGAGGAAGGGAAAGGAAAAGCATGAGGGCAAGGTGGCGAGCTAGGGGATGAGCGGGAGCAGTTGGGGCAACTGGCGGGCGAGAAACGATGATAGATGACACACGGTGGCAAGGAAACGACGGGACCAAGCAAGGGACCGGATGGTGCACTATATATAGCCAACCTGGACAATGGAGTGGTTAGCAACGTGCGTACTTTTTAAAAAAATTTAATGAAGATATATATGAAGTCTTGTTAAAACACACAATGTTTTGTTGTGCAAGATGTGGAGACAAATATGATAAGCCGATTTGATCAATATGATGAGTATTGTAGTTATATATTGCATGGTAAAATTACTTTTTGTAATGTTATACCTTACACTTATTGTGATATTCTTCGATTTGATTACTTGATGTGGATATGAATGGGATGTTCTCTCATGACATGTGGATATAGAAAAATTATTCTGTCTCTCTCCCATATTGAAAGAAACAAGCTTATAAAGGGGACACTCTACCCGAATTTGGCTAGAGGAAGTGTAATTGCACGAGATTTTGTGAGTGGACTAACGATATGCTTAGGAAGAAGCGCGTCCTCTATTATGTGGTTTTGATTCATACCCATGCTACGTTGCTTTCGAACCTTGTCTCTTAAGTGAGAGATACAAGGTAGGGAATGATCATTTAGTGACCATACCCCATAATGTTGACGACCACATGACGACCGAGGGGAGCTAGGAGCCATGTGGGAATCAACATTATAGGAATGGCCACTAAATGACCACTCTTGACGGTCAAGGTCCAAGGGAAGGGGGCCAAAAAGTGTGAACGCTTAGTGAACTAGGGTGGAAGATCATGAAGCTGAGCCAAAATCTCTGCCCATTACAATGTGTCTGCCTCTTGTTGTAGCTTGAAGCACATTGAGTCGACACATCCTTCGTGTGCCAAAGATATGAAATTGTTGCTTATGGTGGTACGGGATCCAAGTGAGGCCACACGTCAATGCCATCAAACACGGAAGGCGATCTAGGCTCTATTCCATCTTTTTCTCTCCTACCTACTGATATGTGTAGCGTGGATAATGTGTCGTGCTCTCTACAGTGGGTGGTCCTCAGTGCAATGTGCGTGACAATCTCACTCAAACAAACTGAACAGAAAGGAAACAATAGACATCAACAGACCTCACAAATACACAACCGCAGACCAGAACATATGACTCGACTATCTCAAAGACTGATATAGACTCTGGCGTGGCAGCACACTCAGCTCCAGCCCAGGACTCACAGGTACAATGGGGGTGTCGAGGCTCAGATATGCAGAGATGGTGAAGCAGTGCTCTGTGCATAGACTCACTCTAGACCACTACGTACAAGATAATCCTACCAAACGCTACTACTCATATATATCACCATAAAGAGCCACCAACGGCTCATAAATGTCAGCCATGTGGTGAACCGGCCACGAGGTCCACTAGACCACCGTCGGTAGGTACCCTACCACGTGTCACTCCAGAGACCAGAGGGTCCGTCCAATGTGAACCAGACCAAGTGTAACCAACTATCCAACTGTCTGTCCTGTGAAGTGACACTGTAGCCCTGCTACAGGTTGCCCGCCACAAGACCGCTCACCATCTCGGTGAGAGGAATACTGAAAAAACCGTGAAGGAAAACCACTAGCTACTGCATCCGTAGATCTTTCTTGAAGTAGGTGTTAGGCCCATGACCATACATACCTCAAAAGTGGAGTTAAAAACACTACACTGCTTGCAATCGCCTTAAGCCTCTAACTAGGCAGGAACCCAGTATGTATGATTGCATAGCCTAAGAATCCCAATTGGCAAAAGATGAGGCTCTATAGCAAAGAGATAAGCTCAGTTTGATTCCAGCGCATCTTTATCTTCCCTAACCATAGTGATAGGAAAATGACTTGGTTGCAGATTAACCTTGCCACACTTTTTGCAACAACACTCTTCTCGAAAAGAGCTATGACCATAAGCCCGAGTAACACTGCAAATAGGGTTAAGCTCCATCATGATGGCAGAACGAAAAATCCCTCACAGCAACAGGATGGCAGCCCAGTGAAATCTTGAGAGCCAGTTGATCATGCGGGGGGGGGGGACCTTGAGGGGTGGGGGGTAAAAACTAGCTGAGACTGAGAGGGGTGGGGAGGGCTAGATAGAGGTAAGTGGAAGGGAGGGGGTGGGTAGGGGCGAGGGGGGGCTAGGTAGGGGCGAGAGGGGGTGGGTAGGAGGGTAGGGGCGAGAGGGTAAGAGAGGGGGTGGGTAGGGGCGAGGGCAAGAGAGGGTAGGGACGAGAGGCGATGGAATAGGGGACAAGGGGAGGCAAGGGCGAGGGCGAGGGGGAAGGGTAGAGTTAGGGCTAGGGGCGAGGGACTAGGCTAGGGGCGAGGGACTAGGCTAGGGGCGAGGGACTAGGGACTAGGGGCTAGGGGCGAGGGACTAGGGACTAGGGGCTAGGGGCGAGGGACTAGGGGCGAGGGCTAGGGGCTTGGGACCAGGGGCGAGGGGCTAGGGGCTAGGGGCGAGGGGCGAGGGACTAGGGGCATGGGGCGAGGGGCGAGGGAATAGGGGACAAGGGGAGGCAAGGGCGAGGGCAAGGGGGAAGGGTAGGGTTAGGGCTAGGGGCGAGGGAAAGGGGATGGGCGAGGGGCTAGGGAAGGCAAGGGTTAGGGCTAGGGGCGAGGGGCGAGGGGATAGGGGCGAGAGGGGGAGGGTAGGGGCGAGAGGCGAGAGGGGGTGGTTAGGGGCGAGGGGAAGGTGAGGGGTTGGGCAAGGGAGGGTAGGGTCGTAGTCGATGGAGAGCAAGAGGATGTACCATGAGCAAGACAACTATCAAGAGGAGGGAATTCTTCAAGCAGGCCGGGCTCTGTGAAGGGAGTTCGCCAGACCCAGAGGAGAGCTTTGTTCTGGTCGTAGAAGCAGACACCACTGATGTTTGAAGAGGGGTGAACTCTTGTAGTGGTAATTTCTTCCCGCTTCTATGAATCTTCATAGGCGTACCCAATTCAAAGGCGTCCACCAAGGAAACATTGGAAGAGGGTGTACCTTCCGGCAAAGAGTGAATAGAGACTCCATAACAAGGCATAGATTTGGTAGCATCCAACCACTCTAACAAATCCTCCTCATCAGACCCTCAAGGTGTAGTAGGTTGTTCTTGTTCAGGGTTGGTTTCCATTGACAAAGAACTATGATGCACGATGGGATCCATGCCTCCTTCTAGGCGAATTGGTTGCATCGGGGAGCCACGAGTATGTATCCACATGGCATCGTTTCCCCAATCATGAAGTGCTTTAGTGTGTCGCAGCCATGGTCTTCCGATGAGCAAGGGAAATCCGCCCTCCACCTGTGGAAGACGAATCACAACAAAATCCAAACTAAGTGAAATCTTGTATCTGCAGAGGCACTTTTTCCACTATGCCCACAGGGTATAATGTCCTATGGTCGGCCAATGTTACTGTGAAGGGGGCTGGTTGAGTAGGCTGCAGGCCTAAAGCCATCATAGTGAACTTAGGCATCATATTGATGCCATATCCACCATCCACAATTACTCCTGAAAATTGCTGCCCCAAGACGGACACTGTCAGGCAAGGGCTTCTATAATCAGTGAGGGGAGCAGTGGGATTGGATATCATGTAGGACTCTGATGGTCGCACTGGGAGGTGCCCGCCACTAGGACTTGCTCTGGGGTAAAGTGACTGAATAACAGCAAGGGTGTCACTTCTAAAACTCGCATCTAGTCGCAGCATGTCATAGAGGGACACTTGTTGGAAGGTGTTCTTCAAGATTGTCTCTGCTGTAAGCTTTTCCTGTTCTACCATTGGTTTCTCGGGTACCTTGATCTTTTGTAGATCGGAAACTGCTTCCAAGAGAGCTTCATCAATATCGGAGAGCAAGGATTTGGATTCTTTCATGGCACTGGGGGATGGCTTGTAAACAGTTGTAGGCACGGTATCCATTGGTGTGAGATTGTGTGCGGGAGTTGAACTTGTTGGAATGCTAAGACCGAGAGCGGCTCTCTGGGCCCGGGTGAGGACGCCCGATGGCTCCTCTACCAACTACGGCGGCTTATTTTTAGGGGTACCACGTGGGTAGAAGGGGGCGGTTGAGAAACAGTGCTAAGTGCTATCAAATTGAGCTTGGGAAAGGCAAACTCAGTCTGGCTTTGACTTGGGTTCGAAGCCGTGGATGCCCGAATTTTAGGGCAATCCTTACTGTAGTGATCCTTCATATCTGGGCAACGACGGTAGGGAGGGGACCCTTCAGGCAAAGGGAATTTGCTTTGGTAATGACCATATTCTCCGCATTTGTAGCACAAAATGGGCCGATTTAATGGACGAGGTGGTCCTTGCTCCATGGAGTTGGAGGTGGAGGCATAGAAGCTTTGAGGTGATGAGGGAGCATGGGTATGATAAAAGCTCTGAGAGGGAAAAGTTCTCTGCATACCTTGCATAGGAGGGGCCGTCAGCAAAGGTGGCATATGGTGTGGATGGCCACAGGGAGAAACCATGCTGGATGCAGGTGTTGGCCCTTGCTGAAGAGAAGGACCAAGACTTTGCTGTATTTGTCACAATCCCTTGAGGTAGTAACAATCCTTGTCCTCATGTCCAGATTTTTCACAGAAGTGGCAGTAAACCCGAAGGGGACAGTCCTGTGGAGGATGTCTAGGAGAGCGACAAGAGCTGCACCATACCATAGCTTTAGTCTCCTGCTGATACCGAAGCTCTTCTAGTTCTCTCTTGATTTGATCCAAAGCCTCAAGGTGCGATGGTTTCTGTTGTCTTAGAGAGATTGATTTCTCTTCTTGGAGGGCGCGTTGTAGTTTGAGGGCTTCGAGTTCCCTGCGCAAGGAAGTCAAAGGATCAGCAAGACTACCTTCTGAGAATACATAGGGAGTATCTATGTGAGGAGAGTTGTTGAACAACTTCCAAGCCCCCTCTATTCTAGTAGCAGCTGCGATGAATTCCTCCAGAGTGGCGTCAGGTCGAAGGCTCTCCCAGAGTTTTTGCTGAGAGGTTTTTGGAAGCGCCTTCTCCACCCACTTCTTAACCATGAATTCACCAGGTTGCTGGGGAAGCTTGGCAACCAGAGACTTGGTTTTGGTCATAAGCCCTGCAAAAGTCTCCTCTGGCTGGAGCACCATGTTGGCCAACTCATCCAACACTTTCTCTTGGTAGTCGCCCGGCCTAAAAGCTGCACAGAACTGTAGTCTTAAGTCTGCCCAAGTTGCAAAATGATTCTCTGCAAACTGGCTTTACCATTTGTCTGCTAAGCCGTCCAAGGTGGATGGAAAAAATACCAGATAAGCATCTTCCCTATTAAGACCACGTCCTCTATAGAGAGATACGAACCTCCGTGCATGGTCGTCCGCATCTTTCGAGGAGAGTCCTTTGAAGGTGGGGAACTTGATGTTTACCTTGGCCAACACACTAGCCAACGCCTCCATGGCCCCTTGTTGAGCCTGTTGCTCAATAGCCTGTTGTAGCAGAATAGGAGAGAGCTTTACTGGAGAAGGTGATCTGGAAGATGTGGAACCGGATGAAGGAATGGGGGATGTCGTATGTGGAGGTATGGTTGATGAGATTAATGGACTTCTACTAGATACCACAGGGCGTCTTCTATTATAGTGCTTCAGAGGGCTCAGTAGTGTGCTTTGACGCTCAACTGACCACCTTGTATGTGTCATGCAGTGAACAGCACAGGTCTAACACAGAACAAGTGAGGATAGTGACTAGACCACCTGGTCCAGGACCAGTGACTAGACCACCTAGCTGGCAGGACGAGGAGGGCTAGGACCAGGGCGAGGACTAGACCAGGACCAAAGACCAAGGACCAGGGACAAGGACTAGGACTTGGACCAGGGCAAGAGAGGACCAGACTTGCAACTATCTCCACAGTGTAAGCAAGTGCGTGGAGCCAGGTAACAACCTATTAGCTTCACGATTTCATCTCCACAAGAGTGAGACTTCCTTTGAGGTCCCACCGTGATCGCCCAAATGAGAGCACCTGTAGCGCAGATAATGTGTCGTGCTCTCTACAATGGGTGGTCCTCAGTGCAATGTGCGTGACAATCTCACTCAAACAAACTGAACAGAAAGGAAACAATAGACATCAACAGAGCTCACAAAGACACAACCGCAGACCAGAACATATGACTCGACTATCTCAAAGACTGATACAGACTCTAGCGTGGCAGCACACTCAGCTCCAGCCCAGGACTCACAGGTACAATGGGGGTGTCGAGGCTCAGATATGCAGAGATGGTGAAGCAGTGCTCTGTGCATAGACTCACTCTAGACCACTACGTACAAGATAATCCTACCAAACGCTACTACTCATATATATCACCATAAAGAGCCACCAACGGCTCATAAATGTCAACCATGTGGTGACCTAGCCACGAGGTCCACTAGACCACCGTCGAGACCAGAGGGTCCGTCCAGTTTGAACTAGACCAAGTGTAACCAACTGTCCAACTGTCTATCCTGTGAAGTGACACTGTAGCCCTGCTACAATATGGAGTTAGCTACAACTCCACTTAGTTTGTGACACACTGAGTTGTGACTGATCTTTGATGAAGTGACATATTGGGTGATTGGATAGTAATTAGTGAAAAAGTTTGTGTCATCATTTTTTTTGGGCGATGATGTGTCAGGTTGTGGTTTAATTATAGATGCTGATGTGTTGTGTTGTGATGGCAAAGCTAAATGAACTAATTGTTTTTAGTATGTGTCCTAAGTTGTCGTAGATCTAACGACAGTTCATAATAATTATTGTCAATCATATGCACCAGATGGACGGTTGAGATCGCCTGCCATATCTAACGACAGTTCATAATAATTACTGTCAATCATATGCACTAGATGGACGGTTGAGATCGCCTGCCCCCGACCTTGGACCTTGACAGACTCGGTAATTTGTCATGATGGACTTATTGTACCTTTTGAATCAATGGTATGTATGGTTGTGTGAGTAGATCTTGTAAATTATTCAATCAAACATTATAATAATATACACAGATAAAAATGTGTGCAAGCGTACACACTCTCATGTGTATGTGTGTGTGTGTGTGTGTGTGTGAATATAAGGCTATGCTTTAGTGACATTAGTATGGAAGTGTTTCATACATTAACACTAAAACTCATGAGTATTAGTTTTAAACACAAAAGCCAACAGGAAATGAAAAATGTTTTCTTGGCCAAGAGAAGCATGTCATACTCGTTCGAGGATGGATGCCAATACTGATCTTAATCACATTTTTTTCCTCTAATAGCCATGCATGCAAGATGATAAGATTCTCAAAAAGTTGAAAAGTGCAATAGTCTTGTATTTTCATAGTACTCCGAATACATTAGAGAAAAAAAACATTGGCATGAGGGCAAGAATGGCAAACCCCATAATAAATTTCGCAGAAATTAGGATGAATAATCTTAACAAAGAGTCATTTGAGAGTTCCCAAGACACAAGCTATTTCAGTCTCAATTTGTACACAAAATTCCCAATCAACCAGATAATCCACATTCCTTTCGGGTTGCTTTCAATGTGCGTACATGTAATTGAGTGTTGTATGAGATACACAATATAACCAATTACGTGCATGCCCATGCATTGCACTAACTTTAGGGGAATTTTGCCGCTATTTGTTTACGTGTCTTTCTAATTGTAAGAGGCACAAACAATAAGATGAGGGATGTAGAGATAAACAAATGAGATGATCGATTTGGAGTGTTAGAACTTCCATGTTGTTGTTCTAAATTTTAATTTCCCTCAATCAACAAGATCGTGTTCTTTCATCGTCGACCGTTGTTCTTGTGGTTTGCTTTCGAATTTTTCGAGGTTGAGAACCTAAGCAAAACCCAAATACTAGATTAGGAAATATGACCTTTTCAAGCCTTTTGATGGCTTACTTTGGCAAAAGCTTACCTTGTCTTCTATATGGGATAGCCTCTCCTCAAACAAGCTTATCGTCTTTGTTAATGTAGCCATTTGACTTATCAAGTGCTGCATAGCAGAACCAACATTTATATCAACTTTTAATTTATTAAATGTTGCAAGAATTAAGAGCCCTCTCATGCATCTCAAAGCGGTCATTTTTCAAAATGTGTATCATATCGCATAAGTTCATTGGAGAGGATATTAATAATTCAAAATGCATACTTTTATGTATACATTAGCGAGAAGGGTTTTTAAAATAGGTCCACAATGTAAACATAACATGTATCAACATTGGGGTATATTAATAATCTCTTGAACACACGTAATATAGGAAGCTTTTGATGAGTGACCCAAGAGATGGGTATAGAGCAAGCTACCAAAGCAAGCTTTTTAAAAAAATTCCTCTTACATTGCTATGTCTCACACAAAGGCTCGCTTCAAAGTCTCACCCCCCTAACAAGCATCCCCCATCCTCCACCCATCCCACCCCCTTTTTAAAGGGTATCTTTATTTAAAAAGAGGATGCATTCAATCAAAACAACCTATGCTAGTAGTGGTGCAAGGGCATCTGCATGCACTTGGCACATTTGACCCCAAGTCCGGTTGATTTTAGTGGTTGGTCACTATTTAATCAACTCTTGTTGACTAATCAAATACATGATTGATCAACAATTTCTCGTTGAGCAAACTAATCGGAACCTTTCGAGACAAAAAGAACTGTTTCTACCTAAAGAATGTCCTCTGGGGGTGCACTAAGTAACCACATTAATGTGCCACATGAATTCAGCAAGATGGCTTTTTTAAAGCAAACATTTTAGACAGATTAACAAAAGCGGTTTAAATATTCTTTTTTGATAAAAATTCCTAAAACAAGGGGTCATTTTATTCATTCAAACATGTTAAAAAAGGTTACCCCCAAATGCACGTTATATAGAGGGGTTCTAAATAATGCACCCCTCAAGAGAATGTCTTTAATGAGAATTGTCCCATTAGCAGGGCCTTTATGTACCTATCCAAAAAATCATCAAATACAAGCAATGCACCTTTGATAACGGGCTTCTATATCAACTAGATATGCTTGTTACTTTTGACTTGCATAAACCGTCCTACAACGGTGTCTTAAAGAAGGGACATTCTCCCACTATTAGTGCCCTTACCTACCTGTCTAGAAACACGTGTGCAGTGCACCATTGAAAAAGGGTGTTGTCACCAGGACGTGGCAAATGTTAAGTATGTCACGAGGACGTGGTAACTGCTAACTTTAGTTGTTAGTTTCTTTCCAATGATTTGTGTTATATTTTGAGACCCTCTTTTTGAAGTTGCAAATGGTCGGACATTGTATGGCCAATGTGAACGATAGTTTCACCCGCGGACGGGAAGTTGGTCGGCACTGGAATTTGTATAGTAAGAGGATGTCTAGGCTCAGTTAAAGATCATGTAGGTCCCCCCGTCGCACTTAGCAAGTTGGTGGATACTAGGAAGTGAACTCAATAAAGGTACAAAGCCAAGGTGGGATCACCAAAGGAAAGTATCCGACACTTGGGCCACATTGCACTTTTGGATGCAGTCCCAGTGAGGATAGATGGTGAGATGACCAGTGGGAGTCCAACGGAAGCATCCCCTAAAATTTAGGAAACTGCTATTTTGGGCCATGAAATCTGTTCGCATCATTACCTCCGGAATAACAAGGGGAACATTTTAGAACTCTGCCACGAACTCAACTGGGCAACCAGTCGGGAGATTTTTAGGCAGCAACCTCGAAATGGGTAAATGCTTGTAATCACGCCAAGTGACAAAATGGTGCACTTTCCTCTTGCAGAAAAATGGGCGCTGATTTTTATAGCTGGGAGGCTCATTTGCAGTGTTCTGCCACAAGTTAAGAGCTATTGTGTGCAAGCTTTCCCTCTCATGTAGAGTGTAGTGCAAGAAGTGATGTCCTGCACACTCTACATTGCTCTCTCTCTCCCCCCTACGTGCAGTACTGTGATGCCCCACAAGAGGTATCTTCATTTGACTCGTGTACAACTGTGTGGTTACATACGTTTTTGTTGAGGCAAGAGCCTCTCCGAGCAGGAACAAGAGTAGATAACTCCTGGTCCAAAAGAAGGCACCAGTGAGGGTGATAATGGCTGAAAACAAATGCTTTATATACGAGCAACCTGGTCACTTCGCTACCAATTGTCCACACAGGAAAGACCAACTGACTCAGATGATAAAGAGGACCAGAAAGGCAAGAAGCCTAAACCCACGGCAGGTTTGGTGCCAGATATGGTGGGTGATAGGCCTAGTACAAATGCCAGTGAGTTATACTAAGCATGGGGTAAAGTTAGAGATCAGACAGCACAATGCTGAAGAGATGGGTACACCACAGAGGCAGGGTTGGCATGCCCTTGCCACTCAAAGATTGTTACTCCCATTATTAGAAAGCTGCGTCTGCATATTCAGTCATATGTAGACACAAAAGAATTTTATATCATGCCATTGGAAGGGTGCGATGCGCTAGTTGGGATTCTGTGGATGTTCAGAGTACATGGCGTGCTGGATGCCTTTGGCAAGACGATCACCCTTCAGCATAGGGGCAAAACTCATGTTTTGGATGTAAAGCTCAAAGGGGAGTCTGTCCCTATTGTATCTGCTTCTGCTATCACTTCTATAATAAAGAATCATCTTTCTGTGTACTTGATTTTTGCATGTGATGTCTCAAATAATTGTCAGTCAAATGTATCTGTGTTAGATACAGAAAGGTCATCATTTTTGCAAAAGTTTAGTGGCTGTTTTTCTGATTCATTACCGTCGCAATTGCCACCAGAGAGACCTGAGGACCATCGGATAGATTTGGAGCCAGGGTGTAGCCCACCAAATAGACCTCCTCTACAAGGTTAGTGCGGCGCAGCAAAAAGAGATTATGGGCCATGTTGAGGAGTTATTAGAGAAGGGGCTGATTCAGCCTAGTTCTTCACCCTTTTGCTCCCCAGTGCTCCTAGTCCAAAAAAAGGATGGCTCATGGCACTCATCAAGAATAGGTTTCCTATTCCTAGAATTAATGATATTCTCAATCGTTTAGAGGGTGCTGCAATTTTCAGCAGGATAGACCTAAAAAGTGGGTACCATCAGATTCGTATAAGGCCAAAGGATGTGCACAAGACTGCGTTTAGAACGACATTTAGTCTTTATGAGTTTCTAGTGATGTCGTTTGGGCTAACAAATGCTCCTACCACGTTCAATAGAATGATGGACCGGATTTTCCGCTCGCATCAACAGTTTGTTGGGACGTTCTTTGATGACATGATAGTCTATTCAAAGAATGGAGAGGAGCATAGGCATCACTTGACCATTGTGTTCGAAGAGCTTCGCAGTCACAAGTTACTTGTCAATCCTAAGAAAAGTGAATTCTTCCTGGAAGAGATCCACTTTCTTGGCCACATAGTCTCAAAGGATGGTGTCAGAATGGATCCCGCAAAGGTCGAACCTGTTAAGACATGGCCAAACTTGAAGAGTGTGCACGATGTCAAAAGCTTCTTGGGATTGTGTTCCTACTATAGAAGGTTTATCAGGAATTTTGCAGAGATAGCATCACCTCTTCACGCTTTGCAAAAGAAAGAGGTCACTTTCAGATGGACCCAAAAAGAGATTTCAGCTTTTAGTCTCTTAAAGGAAAAGTTGACTTCAGATCCAGTAATTGATTTGCCAGATCTCAGGAAGTCATTTGTGGTCCAGTGTGATGCGTGTGGCAGTAGCATCGGAGCAATGCTAATGCAAGATGGACGGGTAGTAGCTTATGAAAGCCGAATTTTGCAAGGGCTAGAGAGGACTATGCAAGTCTATGAGAAAAAAGCTCTTGGCCGTGATTCATGCGCTTTCTAGCTGAAAGCACTACCTCTTAGGTCCTGATTTTGTTGTCCAAACAGACCATCAGACCTTGCGATACTTCTTCACACAGTCAAAGTTATCCAAAAAGCATATGCGATGGGCAAACATTCTTTCTATGTTCCACTTCCAGATTATGGATGTGGAAGGCAAGAAGCATGTTGTGGTTCATGCGTTATCAAGGAAGCCACAAATTTCAGCTATGTCAATTCTTATCATCATGAGTTGAAGGAACAGTATGCTGCTGATGAAGATTTTGCAAGGATCTTTCAGCAGTTACAAGAGGGGCAACATCATGAGCACTACCTCCTCCGAGATGGTTTTATGATGATGCATGGCAGACTTTGTGTCACTAGGCCATTGCGACCTAAGGTCATGGAAGAGAGTCATGTCCCACCATATGCAGGGCATCGTGGTATTGATGCGACAGTTAAAGCGGTAGAGACATTCTTCTATTGGCCTACCTTGGGGAGAGATGTGGATACCTTTGTGCGAGCATGCGTGATTTGCCAAAAGGTCAAGTTTGATAGGCAAAAGGCACCAGGGCTGTTACAACCATTGCCGATTCCAGATAAGCCGTGGGAAAGCATTGCTATGGACTTTATCTTTGATCTTCCAAGAACGCCAACAAGGAATGATGGTATATGGACCATTATCTGCACTTTCAGCAAGCAAGCCCATTTTATCCATATCCGGAAGAAGATAAAATCAGATCAGATGGCACCCTTGTTCATGTACAATGTGTTTAAGTACCATGGTATGCCACAATCGATTATCAGTGATCGTGATCCTTGCATGACAAGTTTGTTTTGGAGAGGATTGTTTGAGAACATGGACACTACGCTCAAGTTCTCGTCTTCATTTCATCCACAAACTGATGGACAATCAGAAGAAGCTAATTCTACCGTCTTAAATCTGTTGAGATGCTATGTGTCAGATTATAAGGACAAGTGGGAACAATATTTGCCTATGCTTGAGTATGCGTACAACAATACGGTGCATTTGTTGACTGGCAAGGCACCTTTTGAGATTGTTCAAGGCGGCAAAAAAATTCCTCCCATTTTGCATACGAAGGACAAGATCTTTGAGGCAGATCGATATGTTGAGAACATGGATGAAATGTATAGGAAAATTAAAGTTGCCTTGGAGAAGACTCGGGCAAAACAGAAAAAGGTTGTTGATCGTTACCGTCGTGAATTGTTGTTATCACCTGGTGATTGGGTTCTGTTAAGGTTCGAAAAGGCAAGGTTAAAGAAGATGAAGGGCAAGGAATGGCTGTTTCCTAAGCTCAGCATGCGTTACTCTGAGCCTTTTCAAGTGCTTGACAAGATCAACGATGTGGTTTACAGGCTGAAATTGCCTTATGCATGGAAGATTCATAATGCATTTCACGTGAGTCTTCTAAGACCCTTCGTGGGTGATGTGCCAGAAGATATACCAGATGAGGATCGGCCAGAAGTTGAGGAACTTGATGAGATCTTGGTACCTGAGCAAGTTTTGGCACATAAGGAAAGAAAAGTTAAAGGACAGGTTGCAAGACGCTACTTGGTGAAGTTCAAGAACTATCCACCTATGGATGCAAAGTGGATAGAAGAGCATGAACTGTTAAAGTCACCAAATGTATTGCAGCTTTACCTTGAAGCCTTTGGGTTACAACCTACTTATGCTCCAACCCAACGTGTGCAAAGGAGGGGTTATGATAGGGCTAGCACATCAAATATACATATGAATTCAGTGTAATAGATGGAAATGACAAAAGTATAAAGGTCTCATTAAGTCATTTGTATCTATGTGTTACTACCTTTCTTGCGGATACATGCGATGATAAAAGAGTGTTGAGAACACAAGATCATCAGTGGCGTGTATTTTTGGTATGCAATCCAGGACGTTTGCAATTTCAAGAGGGGGGTATGTCACGAGGACGTTGCAACTACTAACTTTAGTTGTTGGTTTCTTTCCAATGAATTTTGTTTTATTTTTGAGACCCTCTTTTTGAAGTTGCAAATGGTCGAACATTGTATGGCCAATGTGAACAGTAGCTTCACCCGCAGACGGGAAGTTGGTTGGCACTGGAATTCATATAGTAAGAGGATGTCTACGCTTGGTTCAAGATCATGTAGGTCCCCCCATCGCACTTAGCAAGTTGGTGGATACTAGGAAGTGAACTCAATAAAGGCACAAAGCCAAGGTGGGATCACCAAAGGAAAGTATCCGACACTTGGGCCACATTGCACTTTTGGATGCGGTCCCAATGAGGATAGATGGTCAGATGACCAGTGGGAGTCCAACGGAAGCATCTCCTAAAATTTAGGGAAATGCTATTTTGGGCCATGAAATCTGTTCACGTCATTACCTCCGGAATGACAAGGGGAACATTTTAGAACTTACCGCGAAGTCAACTGGGCAACCAGTCGGGAGATTTTTAGGCGGCAACCTCGAAACAGGAAAATGCTTGTAATCGCGCCAAGTGGCACAAAATGATGCACTTTCCTCCTACAGAAAAATGGGCGCTGATTTTTATAGCTGGGAGGCTCATTTGCAGTCTTCTGCCACAAGTTAAGAGCTATTGTGTGCAAGCTTTCCCTCTCATGTACAGTCTAGTGCAAGAAGTGATGTCCTGCACACTCTACAATGCTCTCTCTCTCTCTCCCCTGCGTGCAGTAATGTGATGCCCCACAAGAGAGCTCTTCATTTGACTCGTGTACAGTTGTGTGGTTACATGCGTTTTTGTTGAGGCAAGAGCCTCTCTGAGCAAGAACAGGAGTTATCTCTGCTGCTCCAAAAGAAGGCAACGGTGAGGGTGATAACCTCACCGTACAGGTGCGATCTCAGCGCTGGTTATGCGCTGTATTTTGACTGTTTTTCAGCCATGCAACGCGAGAACCCTTCGGAATAGTGCCCCACTGCTAGAGGGCAGTTCAGGGACTGTTTAGGGCTGAAAACAGCACAAAAACCAGTAAATACAGCGAGCTGAATTTACTGTTTTTGGGCAAGAATCAAAGGGTTTATGCCAGTGGAAGTGAGTTCTAGTAGGGGAATTGGTTTCGGGCAAGTTTTGGGGCTATTATTCTGCCGAAATTTTGCCAAAATAGGTGGTATCTAGCTGGATACAGGTAATAATTCTCGGGACTCTTCTTTGTAATCTACCCTCTTATAGTATAAAGAAATACTGAAAGGGGTGCCAATTTTGGGGCCTACAAGTTGTCCACATCTACTCGGAGCATTCTAGCTTTCGAGCCGTGTGTGCATAAGTGCAAATTCCCGTCGCACGTTACCTTTCTAAAGTGCTCTCTGTGTGTGTCTAAACTAAAGAATTTCGGGTGAAAGCCAAAGCCTACCACCCCACGGGCCGGTTCCAGGTGTCAATATCAATCTGTGTGCTTGTTGCTAGAGGCTTGCATAAGTAGTCCTACAACCGGAGGGATCAACCATGGAAAACTTATTGTACCACGTAAGTGCAGGTCGGGGTTTTTTTTTGGGGGTGAGGAGGGGGGGGGGGGGGGGGGGGGGGGGGGGGTGAAAGGCTACATAAGTGAATAAGTTGGGGGTAGGCCCTTGATAATTAGTCCTCTAAATTGAGGGGGTGATTTAACTTGGGGGGGAGGAAGAGAACTGTTGTATCCTATAAGAATGATTGCCCAAGTGAGCAACATCCCTATCCTTCAATTTGTGAGGCAATAGTTATGTAGATATAGTAAATACTAATACCTCTTTATATCGGGTCCAAGCAACATATTTCCACCTTTCTAGACCCACAAAAAATTTGGCGACACCCCCCCCCCCCCGGGGTAGGTTAAGTACTATCCAACGGTTTACATTCAAAGAGGTCAACAACCCTACTACTCTCATTGAATGTGAAGAAAATATGTTCCCAAGTGCCTCGATCTCTTGTGAACGAACACATATGAAAAAGGGGGTTTCTATCACTGGGTAGTCTGAACCACCCTAAGAAATATAACAAGCAAGGCCTGAGTAGCAGCCTTTGTGTGCAGCTTGAGAAACTCACATTTGCCTCTAGCCATCCGCGCAACTGTGAAGAAGACGGATAGAATGTATCTCTTCACAGTGGTACTATTGAAAGAGTTGATCAACACCCCATATAGTAGATCAATAGACAGAAGAACAATAGGTCCTCATAGCCAAGCTTAGGTTCTATAGGGCTTGAGAGATATAGGTGTACCTGTGGAAACCCCTCCCAAGCGCTAGTGGAAGCCCTTCTACACTTTTGCAGGTTTGTTTAATTCTTGCAGCTTCTTATCATCCATGGCTTATACTGAACTATTGCACATGCCTGTTGCCTTCATTTTCACCATCAAGCTTCTCTTCTCTCGGCTTGTACTCTGTGTAGTACGTGACGCTCCCCACATAGTTGTGCTCGAGCGACCTTGCTGTTAAGGTAGTCTTCATCGAGTACGTGAAATAAACCATACTAACAATCCCACACAAGATGCTAAGGCCGCAAAAGCTTGCAATTACAAAATCGTAAATGATGCAATGGCTAAATATGGCAATCTCAGAGTGCAAGACGCACTCATGCTTGCACAAAGCTCGTGTATTCTTGGAGCCTTTGAACCGAGTGTGAATGGGCAAGCTCGAGAGTTCGAGGGTCATGGTCTTTCAAAAAACCCAACCCTTCATACCCATCCTCAATCTTCATAAAAGGGCATCACATCCCATCCCAATCCACAATGACACAGTCACGTCGCTTCTATGTACATCTCCTACACCCTTTGCCACCTCACTTGTACAGTCTGTCACCAGTGCTTCATCTTCTCCTTCGCCAACTTTGCTCTTCTTGCTCACACCATCTTTATCACCATCTTCCCTCTCTGCGACTATCACGGGGACGGGCACCACGTGATAATGACTGATGATGAATGATTGAATGAAACTGCGGTGAGAGCGTCAAGAGTTCCCAAGGGATGAGATGACCACACAGCGAAAAGATGACTAGAACTGAATGAATGCAACACTGTGTTCAGTATGAACTCAGTGTCTGATTGATGAATTCAAATTCCCGGAAATGATTACTCACCCATGATTGTGTTTGAGTGTAGATGGAATGATTGACGAAATGACTACAGCATTTCGGTCTTGAGGAATCTATGGACATGATCGCAATAAGGATTAGTTTATCCAACACGAGTGAGGTCCGGTGTGGATCTAGATGTGATTGCTAAATACGTTGCTAGGAATCATGGTCCGAGGAGACGAAGATGTGTGATGCGCGGGAGATAATGAGCACGCGGTACCTGTAAATAAGTAGTTAATTTGTGTCGAGGGAATTTAGATCAAAATGGATTCTATGTGATATGATCTGAATGTGATGTGACTGTCGTCTTTGTACAAGTGCTAGATTTGTGTCGTCTATTGCATCAATACCTAGAGTCAATGTCTACTGAACTAGTTTATGGCTTATGTCTGATTTTGCAGGCGTAATCGAGGGCGATTACAATTCTTTCAAGAGGGGGGTATGTCAATGTTCACAAAATGATGATGTGGCACATTTGTACGATCAGAAGGTTGTACAAACATGCCTGAAAAGAGTGCTGCTATGCTGACGTGGCTGTCGTGCGGATTTTCCGCAAAAGGGCTGACATGCTGACGTGGCAGGCTGTATGGACTTCGTCAATTGCGCTGGCTGCTTAGTTGGACAGTTTTTGGAGACTAGATGCTTTTGAGTTTAATTGCTTTTGGGGCTCTACTCTTGGCGCATCCCTTGTAAGAATAAATAGACCCTTGGGGCCTCACTCTGCAGAGCATCTAGACACAGAGTTTGAGAGCAAAGGTCCCTCAGGAGTTGTACTTTGCTCAAGCATTAATATAAAAATAAATACTGAAAGGGGCACCAGATTTTGGGGCCAATACCTCTGGTCACGGAACTACGTTGGGCCGTGTCGACTCAAATTTTAAAGTTGTCAAGTATTTTATAGGTGATTCTCTCGTATGTCGTGTCAGATTCTCGACTTGGGGTGTCCAAGTCTGTAACATTTCAAATGTCAATACTCCACAAATGGATTGTTGGTTGAGTTGGCGGCATGTTCGATATTGACCTTGGAGAAAGTATCTCATAGTAGTAAGTCCTCTTTTCATTTAAATTACCAAAGGTCTATTTTTAAGTTGTTTTTGGAAAGACATTGAGATGAAGAGATTCTTATAAGATCCCTATTACGAACTTGGCAGACAAAGCACGCAAGTTGGCTAGTTGGAGAAGGGAACAAACAAATGCTCAACTTGTATGATTTGGCAAATTGTTGTTGCAGAGGGTAGGTACTATGGAGCTAGACCTTCTGCAAAGAAATTGGCAAGACGTGTGGCTCAAGGGTATGCCCCTACTGTAACCTCGCTTGTTAGAGAGTAGACCAAACAATTGGAGGAGCCCCAATTTACCAAAGACCAAATACTAAAGGAGATAATATCACAGCCTCACGCAAGTGAAACAACACGACAAGTGATACAAGAGGAGGGAAATGCTTCATATGGGCCAGAATATGTAGCTCAAAATGTTCCAAGAAAAAAAAGGTGCACAGATGAAGCAATGAAGAATTTTCTCACTTGAAAGAGCTAAAGAGTGAAATAGTAAAACTCCTATTATCAATCATATGATTAATAGAATCTAAATAAGTCATAAAGATTGTGTGATTGTCTACTTTGTCCAAATGGAGTTAAATGGTGGGAAGCCACTGGTATGCAAGGAAGGAGGGAAGAGGAGAGGGTGGTAGACTACTTGGCCACACTTTCCTTCTTCAGTTTATAAAATCACCCTAGCTGAGAGGTGGGCGTTCTTGTTAGAGAGAGAGAGAGAGAGAGAGAGAGAGAGAAAATAAAATGTAATATTAACGTCTTCAAAAGGCCAAAATGAATGAGAGAGAGAGAGAGAGAGAGAGAGAGAGAGAGAGAAGAGAGAGAGAGATGAAATGAAATGAAATGTAATATTAACGTCTTCAAAAGGCCAAAATGACCTATGAGACCAAAAGGTTACATGTGGTGAATCTAATACCAAGTCTGGGTACAAAAAGTACAAAGAACTCAAAAGAAAATAGTGGGTAGATACAAAGGGAGTACAAAGGGCGAGCTGATACAATGGAGCTCTCTGACAATCGAAGCATCATATACATATACATCAGTATCCAAAAGGCTATAGAGACTCAATGTCCTCCAAGGTAGGCACTTTGTCGAGACGGCTCCTATGTCGCGCCAGTATGGTATGGATCCTCTTCCGCAATCTACGTCGATGTTGAGAGGGGCCCCTCATCCGTGGGCGATGGGACCGCCCCAACTCTATAGCCGGATCAAGCAGTATGCCTCTCGTGCCTCTGGTGTTGTTATGTTGTGGGGGCTGCTCGAACTCCTCTGTCTGTGACTAAAAGAAATCTGTAATCTTCTGTTGTCGCTGGATCTCTCTCATTGTGCCCCTCTTCAAGAGGTCCTCTCTGTGTTTGCGAATCTCCAGTAAGTATAATCCGAGGCATCTCTGATCCTGGTATCTCATGACTCTAGGAAGTGGCCCAAAACCCTCTCTAAATAGACAGTGAAAGCGGCCTCGTATCTCATGGTATACTGGGCAGTGACATATGTAATGTAGCTCTGTCTCTCGCTCTATCTGGCACACCTAACAAATCCTGGACTCAGCGGGTACGTCGATCTCCAGCTAATGTGAGGATGTGCGTATCTGACCAATAGCACATCATATCCCGTGCGATAGATGAGTATCCATGTATCCTGGTCTAATCACAAAACCATCCTCTGTGAGTTGGAGAAGATGCTCTCGATAGAAAGTCATCTTCGTACCTAGCTCATGTATAGGTTGTATCCATGTCCTCTTCGTATCCAACTGAATCAAGTCCTGTCTGATGAGCCTGGAAATCTCTGCCCTAGTGTGGGAGATGGAGGGTGCATCCAGAGAGTATTGATATGGGGATAGTCGATCCATACTAAAGCCATGTAATTGAAACCAAGATTCCATCTCTGCATACCAACATGATCTATCTCCTTGCAATGCCAGCTGTCACGAAGACTAGTGCTAATCAAAAGCATATCTGTCTCTAGGGAGAGCCCAAGTGATATGCATAAATGAAACTGATCGAGTGATGCCTCCACTACCAATGGAGGAGCAGCGAGCTCCGCCCTAACAATGTCATGTGGTACTGAGGCCTTCGCCCTAATCATCCGAGAAATCATAGACACCAAGGGCTTCTCCATACATCTCCATCCATCAGTACTACCAGCTCTGCTATGATGATCAACTGAGGGGCCCCATATCTCCACTCCGTACAGCATGGCCGAAGTGACCAAAGTGTCAAAGAGCCAAAGCTTTGTCCGAGGTTCTTGGAATTGAACCTGCGAACATATCCTCTTAAGTCTCCCCAATGCTGCATAGGCTCTAGTCAATCGCGTATCTGCTGCACGCCTCAGGGAAAATATTGGACCACTGAAAACCGCCCCAAGATAAGTGTATGTACCTGCATACTCAGTCTCTCAACCATATGTAAAAGTGGGGGAGGACCTCCTTACCCACTGAGCCGTGGTGTTAAACACCATTACCTTGGTCTTACCAAGGTTCACAGAAAATCCACTGTCCCGTGCAAATACATGCAATGCATCCAAACGATGTTGCATCCCCTCTGGAGAATCTGAGATCAACACAATATCATCAGCATATAATAGCAACGGAATCCATGTCCCTGCAAAGTGAGCACCCCTATCACCCTCTATCTGTACATAATTTGAAAACTCGTCTACATATATCCCAAAGAGAGTCGGAGATAGGGGACAACCTTGCTTCACCCCAATGCTAGAGTGAACCATGTCAGACATGCCCTGAGTAGTGCGTACTTGTCCTACCATTGTCCTGTATAAAGCTAAGATCCCCAAATCAGCTCTGTGGGCACCCCCATGTCTTGCAATCTGCGTTTAAGTCTGGCTAGTGGCACTGTATCAAAGGCTTTGCGGAAATCCACAAAGCTACAATAGGTCCTCCTGCCATGTTGTCTACCCTCCTCAATAATGGCTCTAAGTGTCAAAATCTGGTCAAGAGTGGAGAAACCTCTCCTGAACCCTACTGCCCGTATGCCCTCTCTCTCTGCCCATCCACTCAACTCATGCTCAAGAATTGATGCATATAGCCTAGCCAGAGTGTGACCAACCATGATGGTTCGGTAATTCCCGGGAAGCATAGAATCTCCCGACTTGAAGATAGGCACAATAGTGGAGCGTCTCTGTGAGAATCTGGGTGAGCTCATCTAGTGGTCGACCTGGCTCCTGAGTGCATAGCTGCCTGTATATCTCATCAGTGTACACGGGGTCCATCTCTCTCGTTAAGGTATACCGAGTATGTGTGGAGGCCTCTCCCAATGGAGCTGTGTTGAACTGGAACGATATAGTGAAAGACAAGATAGCATGATCGACTGCTACCCCAACCGGCCTAGTTCCCACCATGAAATCCTGAAAGAAAGGAATGAGTCCTGGCGGAGCCATAACATAATCCACTGTACTAGCGCATTGTCGATGTGGAAAGCATGTAAAACCACCCGCTGCAGGGAATCTCTATAGGCCATTCAAAATGGCCAATTCATGTGCAGTCCCCATATCAATCAAGTATCTGCCATACTCAGTGTGCTCCTCATCCTATGATAATCGATAGGCCCATTTCTGTAATATCAAGCTCCCGCATCAACTCCTCTGAGGTATCATAGAATACTGTCTCGTGATGGGCAGTCCTAGCATTGAAATCCCCCAAGATAATAATGTCGCCATCTCTGGAAAAGTCCCATATATCATCATCCAAAATAGAGAAGGGGGTTTGTCCTCTAGGTGATGCATATACTGACGTACTAGGAGGGAAATAGCAAATAGCAATGTAGAGATATCTGCATGTCTCTGCCTTCAGTCTCACCCACATGTACCTAGCATGCTCATCACTCCGAGCTATATGTATCAGAGACTGTAGCTCCTCCTTGAATAAGACTGCCACTCCTCTTGAACCTCGTCCTCTGTGCTCTGATCGAGTCTCCTGTCTGCAAGTTGTCTCCCATCTGTATCCGCTAACATGGGGCATGGACTGCCCCGGGGCCTGATGCGTCTCAGAGTAGAAAATGATCTCTCCCTGTGAAACTATCCTCAAAGGCCAAAATGAAATGAAATGTTATATTAAATGTCTTCAAAAGGCCAAAATGACCTATGAGACCAAACTGATACAATCTTGGTGGATCTAATACAATGTCTGTGTACAAAAATAAAATGAAGTGAAGTGAAAAACTGAAATCTTAACTGCCAGATGTGAACTAAGTAGCTAGCTGGAATTGTGCACGATATGAGTAGGGGGGTGAAAGTAGTGACTAGGGGCTAATACAACACAATGTGGGTGTGCGTGTGGGAATATATAGAACGGGTGAGAGATGATACAAAGGCTGATACAAGATGACCAGGGTGTACAATCCTCAAAAGAGCTAAATCATACGAGATCGTCGTTGGCGGATCTCATTAATGTCCTCCATGGTCAATAGTCTAACGGCACGTCGTGCATGTCGGGCCAAAGTGATCAGAATCCTCTGATGCAGCCTCCATCAATGCTCTATAGTCCTCCATAGTCGTGGGCGTCTAAATCTTCCTAGCTCAATCGCTCGATTGATCAACGTGCCTCTGGTGTGAGGAGAATGTGAGCTCTACTGGGGTAGCTGCTCCTCTGGCTGCCCAATGTCCACTCTAAAGAAGTCTGTGATCCGTCTTTGAGACTGGCTAGCCTCACCTCTCATCAGGCTCTCTTTGTGTCTGCGCAGCGCGAGCAAAAACAGACCCAAACATCTCTGGTCCTCATACCACATGACTCTAGAGAGTGGTCCAAAGCCCTCTCTGAACAGGCAATGAAAGCGGTCTCATATCTCATAGTAAACTGGGCTGTGGCATGTGTAGTGCAACTCTGTCTCAGGCTCCATGTGACATAGGGGACATGTTCTGGCATCTGCTTGTACTCCGTTGTATCTACTAGTCTCGATCCGAGGCTGGTGTGAAGATGTGCATATCTGGCCAATAGCACGTCGTATCCCATGAGATAAGTGGATGTCCACGTATCTGGGCCTTGTCACAAAACCATCCTCAATAAGCTGGAGAAGATGCTCTCTATAGAAAGCCATCTTTGTGCCCAACTCCTGTGCCGGTTGTATCCAAGTCCTCTTAGTATCTAGCTGAGCCAGGTCTCGGCAGATGAGCCTCGTGATCTCAGACTGTGTAAATGTCAGAGATGGTGCATCCAATAAGCCGGCGCTCGCCGATGAGAACCGACTATGAATCGGCCGACAGCCGTCGGTCGCGAATGAGGAGCGCCTCGAGCGTGCGTTCGTGAATGTGCATGGCTGAGCTCGAAGTACTGGAAGGGGGGAAATCTATCTATGCTGAACCCATGTACCTGAAACCATGATGTCATCTCCCCATACCAGCATGTTGTCTCCCTGCAAAGCTAACTATCTAGAGGACTCAAGCGCTAGGCGGACATATCTGTCTCTGGGAAGGTCCCACAAGCGGTGGGGGGGCAGCTAGCTCTGCTCGAATAATGTCATGTGGTACTGAAGCCTTGGCTCTAGCCTCTAATAAGCCGCGAGATCATAGAGACTAGAGGCTTCTCCATGTCTCCCCATCCATTAGTGCTACCTGACCTCCCGTGATGGTCCAATGGAGGCCCTCATATCTGAACTCCATAGAGCAATGCGGAAGCCACCAGAGTGTCAAAAGGCGAGAGCTTCGTCCGAGGCTCTTGAAACTGAATCTGTGAACACATCCTCTCCAATCCACCCAATGTTGCATGTGCTCTAGTCAGTGACCAGTCTAGTGTCTGCTGCTCTCCTCAATGAAAATGCTGGTCCACTAAAGACCATTCCAAGGTAGGTGAAAGCATCTGTATACTCCACTATCTCATGGCCGTATGTGAATGTGGGTGTTGATCTCCTAGCCCATTGTGGGGCGGTGTTAAACACCAAAACCTTGGTTTTACCAAGGTTGACAGACACACCACTGTCGTGAGCAAACCTATGCAAAGCATCCAAGTGACGTTGCATCCCGTCCGGAGAATCGGAGATCAACACAATATCATCAGCATATAAAAATAGTGGAATCCATGTCCCTGCCAGTTGTAAACCTCTATCACCCTCTCTCTCAATATAGTCAGAAACCTCATCCACATACATACCAAATAGAGTAGGAGAGAGCGGGCAATCCTGCTTCACCCCGATAGTGGAGCGAACTAATGTAGATAACCCCTCTAGAGTGCGTACATGCCCCACTACTGACCTATATAATGCCATAATCCCCCAAATCAGCTCTGTGGGTACACCTATCTCCTGTAGTCTGCGCATCAATCTAGCTCTAGGCACTCTGTCAAATGCTTTGCGGAAGTCCACAAAGCTACAATAGATCCGTCTCCCATGTGATCTGCCCTTCTCAATAATGGCTCTGAGTGTCAGAATGTGGTCAAGAGTAGAAAAACCTCTCTTGAACCCTGCCTGCCCGACTGCACGTATACTCTCCCTCTTTGCCAATCTACTCAGCTACTGCTCAAGAATGGATGCGTACAACCATGCCAATGTGTGTCCAATCATGATAGTGCGATAATTCCCAAGCTCCATAGGGTCTCCTGACTTGAAGATAGGTACAATAGTAGATAAACTCCAAATATCAGGCAAACCCTCGCACATGGCACGGTTGGACATCACTGCTAGAAGCTCTGGAGTAGATCCCTAGCATGTATAAAATGCTCAGCCACTAAGCCATCATGATCATATGCTCTTCCAATCCTCATCCTACCAATGGCCTTCTTCACCATCTCAGTGGTGAAAAAAGCACATGTGTGTGGGCATAGCTCGGGGGGGTCGGGAAGAGGAGGCTGTCCAAGAATTGTGTACAGAGATGACGCATACTGGCCCCACGCCTCTGTAGAAGTAATGGCAAGAGGGGAGGAGTGCTCATGAAAGAGTCGCCATGCCTCACCTGACTCTGACTCAAGAATAGTTGATATAGATCTTGCTCTAGTCGAGCCAAAAATGCCCTCTTCTTCTGCCGCACTAGGCGTCAGAAGGCAATCTGTGACTGTCTATGAGTGATGTCCCCCAAAAGCACCTCCCTCTGAAGCCTGACTCTCGTCTTGGCACTCCTCATCGTACCAGCCGTTTTGGGGCATGCTCCCAGAGCGTCGTCTCTGCTCAGGCTGGGTGTGTGGGTATGCCTCTGCTGCTACATCATGCAATGTTTGTGTCAGTATAATAGTAAGCTCCTCCAGAGGTCGTCCTGGCTCCTCAATGCACAGGCGTTTGTAGATCCCATCGATGTAGACAGAGTCCGTCTCCCGTGTAAAGGTGCTACACTAAATTGGAAAGAGATGGTCATCGACACAAGGGCATGATCTACTGCCACACGAACAAGTCTAGGTCCAACTGAGAGGTCATGGGGATACTAGAGATAAAGCTTAGTTGTGCCATGACATAATCCACGGTGCTGGCTCCATGTGGAAAGCATGTAAAACCTCCCGCAGCGAGAAATCTCTGTAGGCCATTCAAAAATGGCTATCCATGTGCAGTCCCCATGTCTATCAAGTGCCGTCCATACTCAGTATGCTCCACATCTTGTGCTATTCTAGATAGGTCCATCTCTGCAACATCCAACTCCCTTAGCATCTCCTCTAAAGTATCATAAAATATTGTCTGGGGATGGATAGTCCTAGCATTAAAGTCCCCCAGGATGATAATGTCACCATCCCTAGAGAACTCCCATATGTCATCATCCAAAATAGAAAACGGGGACTGTCCTCTAGGTGGTGCATATACTGACGTACTCTGAGAGAAGTGCAATGTAGAGGTATCTGGCATCATTCTCATTCTCAGCCGAAGGCCTTGAGTAGGTTTCCATTTGGATCTTATAGCTACCCTCGTCTTATTTCTGCGAAGAGGAGCATCTCATTATTTATTCAAGCGAGCTTTAGGAGGGAGCTTTGGGAGTGCTCGTAATTTTATGGGACGAGCTTATAGGCCGAGTTTTGGGAGTGATTTTTTGGCCTCAAAACCGTAGCTCGCTCGAAACTTGCACTCACCTACTGGCTTGGGACATGCATATGCATTTCTGTGCACATTCTCCAAAAAAATGGAAGAACAGATATTGGGAAGTCTTACTACACTGAAATGCATCTAGTGTCAACCTAACTCTCTCTCCTTGCCCTCTTTCTTTGCTTGAAAATTTTGTAGTTCCTAAAATTTTATCTTGCCCTGTAAGAATTACTTATCACCCTCAATCTGAATGTGTTGTGAGAGGATTATGCGCACTTATTTTCGTATGACCCCTGAAGTCCAACAAAGAATCTAAACATGTATTGTGAGTGGAATGTGAGCACTTGTTTGCTTATGAGCCCTAAAGTCCGACAAAGCCTATGTTTTCATGGATGTGCATGCAGTTCTAGAAGCTAAAAAAGACATTGACTTACGTGATGATTCATGACATGCTAGTGATGAGTTATGAAATAATGCATGATTGCTGAGCTCAGATACCTCTAATGTCATTGTCAGAGCTTGTGTCTCTTGCAAATCCAGATTGCAGCTTCCATCTTGATCGCTATTTGAAAGCCTTGTCGGAGATGAGCTTGGTTCGGGAACTGAACCGTTGTTCTCATGAGCCTCCGTGCAAGTTTCTTGGCCTTCCTCTGTATGTGGATTGTGAACATCCTCCCCCGCATGTAGGCCTTTGTCAGCATCCTCATCAGTCTGTGGACCTTGAGCATCCTTATGAATACCCTCTACATGTTGTTCTGGACCATCTCTTTGAAATTCTTCTACGTATTGTACTTGAGCATCCTCAATAGGTTCTCCATCCTTAGAAACTTCAAGAGTAACCTACAATTATTTGACCACTCCAACGTCTGACTGAGAGATAAAGATCTCATCTAAGATTAACATCAATTGCATGCGTATGTAAGTAATATGACGTGGCGACTCACATATTGCCAGCTGAAAACTTTGAGGCTAAACTGAGATTAATAATGATGGCAAAGGACCCATTCCCTAGTGATTTCAACCCTTGGAGCAATTTTAAATATAAAAGAACATTTTTGTCATAGCTTACCAGATACTGTGACCCTTTCTTCTCAACAGACCTCTAAAGGCCACTTTAAGCACATTCTTTGATAATGGTTTAAAAACATTGCATTTAACATAATGTCAAGCAACACAACTATGTTGCATTGTGTATATGTAAATTAAGGTTTTAACAAGCATAAGGCTGACCAGCACCTCAGAAAATATTATCTAAAGCAGTATGAAGGATCTATTCACAACGGTTACCCCTATTTGACAGTACCTTGCCTGGTTCTAATTGAATTTGCAAAAATTTGGCAGAACTTCCAAATATGATAATGTTCTAATTTTAGTCAGAGTGGGAATAGTATCCGATAGGCTGACCGGCACCTCAGAAAATATTATCTCATGCAGTATGAAGGATCTCTTCACAACGGTTACCCCTACTCGACAGAATATTGCCTGGTTCTAATTGAATTTGCAAAAATTTGACAGAACATCCAAAGATGGAAATATTTCTAACCTGAGTCAGAGTGGGGATAGTATCTGATAGGAAGCTGTCCTCATTCAAATGCACCCTTTTGGCATTATCAGAAGATGCTTTCTCATTTTGGCTGACGATTTCATCACCGCTTGGAGCAAAACGTGAAACATCTCTCAAAGAAGAACCTGGTTTTAAAATAAGGTGTAAATGTAGGGTATCCTTCATCATCGCCAAGAGACACAGATAGTTTCTCAAATGATTCACCTAAAACGAATGGCTTGCGAACTTGTTTCAAGTTACTCTGCCAAAGCATAACCTGCACGGAGAGACTGATTTGCACCAATGACAGATGCTCAAGAAGGGAGAGCATGAATTGCTAGTAGAAAGACCAACAGAAATTTCAATCCGCAGACCTGCTCATCTTGGCTTCCAGATGCAAAATGGTCTCCTGCAGGTGAGAACTCTGCACAAGTGGTTGCTCCTTCATGGCCCTTGATTGTTTTGAAAATCTTGCCTTCTCTAAGATCCCAAATCTGCCTATACCAAAAGACGCTGATAAACTTAATAATTGACAGAGGAATACCTTTCACAAGATACCACATAAGTAAATCTAATCATCGAAGTGTTACCACTCAAAGATAAGAACATAGAGCAAAATGATGACAAGCATGAACACCTTTTTGCTAGGCGCCCCATGTTTATGCTTTTTGACCCTTCATATTCCCATTTATTCGACATGGATTATTGCGATGTGAGTTGGGCAATTTTGTTACTTCCCTAGAGGGGGAAGAGAGTGGGCCGGGACCGGGGGGGGGGGGGGGGGGGGGGAGGGGGGGGGGGGGGGGGGGCATGCACCCCATTTTGGCATTGTAGTTTGTAGAGCCTTGTACTCTCTTGTCATAGTAGAGTTGTGCCCTGCAAGGCTTGTCCTTTCCTGATAGATGGACCCCCCGCCCCCACCCTCCACCCTCGCGCTTTCACCCCCCAGCCGCCCCTCGCGCGGCGGCCCCCCACCCCCCCCCCCCCCCCCCCCCCCCCCCCCCCCCCCCCCCCCCCCCCCCCCCCCCAAGGTACAATGGCCAGCAAATCAGAAATCAGAATTTCGCAGCAAAAAATCAGTCTTTTCGGCAAAACTCTCAGAAAATTTACAGAGGATTTTACAGGAAATCGCAGAATTCAGAAAGTGCAGAAATAACTGATTTTCAATAATTGCAGAATTGGCAGAAAATTGCATAAAGCGGAATTTTTTGGTCGTTTTGATCGTATTGTGCAGAAATTGTAAGAAATGCACGCCATGTATGCTTAGTGTGGAACATGTATGCATAATGTGGAAGCGCTTGTGCGTGTAGGTCAATTTTCTCTCTTCTCTCGTTTTTTGACACCGATCAAACATGAGGAAGCAAAATGATAAGGCCAACCCCTTAGAAGATACAGTTTCAAAGTGCAAAGAAGATATGGTCAAAACCATTAACAATATCAACCGCCAACTATTAGGGACAATAAGAATGCTCGAGGATCGCGTTTCGGCCCAAGAAAGCAAGATCACGACAATGGGAGATCCGATGACAGCCCAAGATGGAGAGATTGCATCACTCAAGAAGGAGCTCGCCGAGGCACGCTCACGAAACACGCTTGAAGAAGGAGAATTGCAACCTTTAGTAATAAAAGAGCTCGGCACGATCAAAGAACAAGTGTGAGCCATCAAAGAGGGGGAAGAGCAACGCAAAGAAATGACGACCTCTTGGGTCGATGTTATCACAAAGACTCAACAGAAGGCAGATGAGGCCGAGAAATGGATTGAGGTTGCCAAGAAGGGGAAAAGCAAGGAAACAACAACGTCCACACCCACCATAATTAACCTGACACTAGAAGAGGAGCAAAGAAGGCATGTGCGCTCTCTACATGTGAGAATTTGCGGCCTTAAAGACAAAGATAATGTGGACGAGGAGGTAAAAGAACTCATGGCTTTGATTGGGGTTCATGAGCCGATGCACTCAAGAGCATGGAGAGTGGGCAATAAGATGGAGAACATACTGAGTATGGACGGCACTTGATAGACATGGGGACTGCACATGGATTAGCCATCTTGAATGGCCTACAGAGATTTCTCGTTGCGGGAGGCTTCACATGCTTTCCACACAGACATGGAGCCAGCACAGTAGATTATGTCATGGCACAGCCGAGCCTCATCTCTATATCCAGGATCTCATAGTTGGGCCCAGACTTGTGGGGGTGGCAGTGGATCATGCTATTATGTCGCTGACCATCTCTTTCCAGTTCAGTGTAGCACACATTCCACGAGATGCAGCCCCTACTCGCTACACCTTCACACAAGAGACAGATTCTGTATACATAGACGGGATTTTCAAACGCCTATCCACTAAGGAGCCAAGACGACCTCTAGAGGAGCTTACTACCATACTGACACAGACATTACATGATGCAGCAACAGAGGCATACCCACACACACAGCCTGAACAGAGACATCGTTCTGGGAGCATGCCTCTACACAGCTGGTATGATGAGGTATGCCGTCAAACTAGAGCTAGACTTCAGAGGGAAGTGCTCTTGGGGGACATCACACACACACAGTCACAGATTGACTTCCGACGCCTAGTGCGGCAGAAGAAGAGTGCATTTTTGGCTCAACTAGAGCAGGATCTATACCAGCTATTCTTGAGTGAGAACTCGCGTGAGGCATGGAGGCTCTTTCATGAGCAGTCTCCCCCCCCCCCCCCCCCCCCCCCCCCCCGACATTACCTCTACAGAGACCTCGGGTCAGTACGCATCATCTTTGTACACAGTTTCTGGACAGCAGCCCCTTCCCGACCCCCTCGATCCATGCCCACACACATGTATTTTTTTCACCGTTGAGATGGTGAAGAAGGCCATTGACAAAATGAGGACTGGAAGAGCAGCATTTTCTTTGAGGAGAGCAGCAGAGACTAGATTGACAAGAGCCCATTCGGCATTGGGGAGAATGGACAGGATGTGTTCACAGGTTCAGTTTCAGGAGCCTCGGACGAAGCTCTGGCTCTTTGACACTTTGGTGGCTTCTGTATTGCTCTATGGAGCTGAGATATGGGGGCCTTCATTGGATCATCACGGGAGAACAGATCGTACTGATGGATGGGGGGACATGGAGAAGCCTCTGGTCTCCATGATCTCGTGGCTCATTAGAGCCAAGGCTTCAATACCACGTGCCATTATCCGAATAGAGCTAGCTGCCCCCCCACTAGTAGTTGAGGCGCTCACCAGATCTGTTTCCTTCCTACACTGCTTGTGGGAACTTCCCAAAGACAGATACGCCCACCTTGCACTTGAGTCCTCTCGACAGTTAGCCAGGCAGGGAGACACAGCATGTTGGTATGGGGAGATGACGTCATGGTTCGAGGCACATGGATTCAGCATAGACAGATTGCCCCCCTTCCAGTACTTATTGGATGCACCCTCTCTGACTCTTACACAGTCCGAGACCATCAGGCTCATCCGCCAGGATTGATTCAGCTAGACACCAGGAGGACATGGGTACAGTCAGCACAGGAGCTGGGCACAAAGATGGCTTTCTACAGAGAGCATCTTCTCCAGCTTACGACAGACGGTTTTGTGACGAGGCCTAGATACATGGACATCCACTTGTCTCATGGGATACTGTAGCAGGCTACAGTGTCACTTTCACAGGACACAGTTAGTACAGTTGGTCTAGGCTGGTTCACACTGGACAGACCCTCTGGACCCTCTAGCCTAGGGAGTGACACGCGGCAGGGTACCGACGATGGTCTAGTGGACCTCGTGGGCAGGTCACCACATGGCTGACATTTATGAGCCGTTGGTGGCTCTTCATGGTGGTACATATGAGTAGTAGCGGTTGGTGATCGTTATCCTCTTCTTCACCTTTGGTCCAGCATCGTCGTTGAGAGCAGTGAGTCTATACACAGAGCACCTCTTCACCATCCCTGCACATCTGAGCCTCGACACCCCCATTGTACCTGTGAGTCCTGGGCTGGAGCTGAGTGTGCTACCACGCCAAAGTTGTATCAGTCTTTGAGATAGTTGAGTCGTATATTCTGGTCTTATGTTCTGGTCTTATGTTCTGGTCTGCTGTTGTGTCTTTGTGAGCTCTGTTGTGTCTATTGTTTCCTTTCTGTTCAGTCTGTTTGAGTGAGATTGTCACGCACATTGCACTGAGTACCACCCACTGTAGAGAGCACGACACATTATCCGCGCTACTGGTGCTCTCATTTTGGC
This sequence comes from Adiantum capillus-veneris, assembly GCF_014529385.1. Lineage (NCBI taxonomy): Eukaryota > Viridiplantae > Streptophyta > Polypodiopsida > Polypodiales > Pteridaceae > Adiantum > Adiantum capillus-veneris. Next base: position 51,088,990 of record NC_140960.1, read on the forward strand.
GACCACGATGGGATCTCAACTGAAATCTCACTCTTTGAGATGCAAATCTTGAAGCTAGTTGGATCTATCCAGCTTCGCCTACCTTGCCTAGCTTCGCCGACCTTGCCTTGCACTGTTCTCCTCTCGCCTGGTCCAACTGGTCTAGTCCTCTCTCGCCCTAGTCATCTCTCGCCTTGGTCCAACCTGCCCTCGTCTCTGGTCTAGACCTCCTCGACCCTGGTCTAGTCCTCCTCGTCCTTGGTCCAGCCTGGTCTAGTCATTTGCCTGGTCTAGTAGAGTCTAGACCAGTCTTCAGCCAATTCAAGGTTTTCTTGCCCAAAGCTTGGTTGGTTTGGTGGTCGCTGCATGACCCATACAAGGCGGTCAGTCGAGCGTCAAAGCGCACTCCTGAGTCCTCTGAAGTACTACAACAGAAGACGATCCTTGGAACCTTTTAGAAGTCCATCAACCTCATCACCCATACCTCCACATACGGCATCACCCATTCCTCCCTCCGGTTCCACATCTTCCGGATCACCTTCTCCAGTGAAGCTCTCTCCTATTTTGCTACAGCAGGCTACTGAGCAACAGGCTTAGCAAGGGGCCATGGAGCCATTGGCTAGCGTTTTGGCTAAGGTAAACATCAAGTTCCCAACATTCAAAGGTCTCTCTTCAAAAGATGCTGACGACCATGCAAGGAGGTTTGTATCTCTTTGTAGGGGTCGTGGTCTTAACAGGGAAGATGCTTATTTGGTACTCTTTCCATCCACCTTGGATGGCTTAGCAGACAAATGGTACAGCCAGTTTGCAGAGAACCATTTTGCAACTTGGGCAACCTTAAGACAGCAGTTCTGTGCAGCTTTCAGGCCAGGTGACTCCCAGGAGAAGGTGTTGGATGAGTTCGCCAACATGGTGCTCCAGCCAGAGGAGACTTTTGCAGAACTTATGACGAAAACCAAGTCTCTGGTTGCCAAGCTTTCCCAGCAACCAGGTGAATTTATGGTTTAAGAAGTGGGTAGAGAAGGCGCTTCCCAAAAGTTCTCAGCAAAAACTACGAGAGAGTCTCCGACCCGACGCCACTCTCGAAGAGTTCATCACAGCTGCTACGAGGATAGAGGGGGCTAGGAAGCTGTTCACCAACCCCCCTCACATAGAGACCCCCTCTGTGTTTTTGGAAAGTCCTTCTGATCCTTTAACTTCTTTACGCAGGGAACTGAAGGCCCTAAAGTTACAGCGAGCTCTTCAAGAGGAGAGGTCCTTCTCTCTTAGACAAGAGAAGCCTCCACATCACGAGGCATTGGAACAGATTAAGCGCGAGCTAGAAGAGCTCAAGTGTCAGCAAGAGACTAAGGCTACGGTTTGGTGTAGCTCATGCCGCTCTCCAGGGCACCCTCCACAGGAATGCCCCCTTCGGGTTTACTGCCACTTCTGTGAAAAATCTGGACATGAGGATAAGGATTGTTACTACCTTAAGGGATTGCGACAAATACAGCAAAGTCTTGGTCCTTCTCTTCAGCAAGGGCCAGCACCTGCATCCAACATGGTTTCTACCTGTGGCCATCCATACCATATGCCACCTTTGCTGACAGCCCCTCCTATGCAAGGTATGCAGAGCACTTTTCCCTCTCAGAGCTTTTATAATATCCATGCTCCCTCATCTCCTCAAAGCTTCTATGCCTCCACCTCCAACTCAATGCACCAGGAGCAAGGACCACCTCGCACTTCGACTCGCCCTTTGAATCGGCCCATTTTGTGCTACAAATGCGGGGAATATGGGCATTACCAAAGCAAATGCCCCTTGCCAGAAGGGTCCCCTCCCTGCCGTCATTGCCCCGAAATGAAGGATCACTACAGTAAGGATTGCCATAAAATTCGTGCATCCACGGCTTCAAACCCAAGTCAAAGCCTTAACGAGTTTGCCTTTCCCACGCTCAATTTGATAGCAATTAGCATTGTTTCTCAGCCGCCCCCTTCTACCCACGTGGTTACCCCTCAAAATAAGCCGCCGCAGTTGACAGAGGAGCCATCAGGCGTCCTCACCCGGGCCCAGAGAGCCGCTCTCGGTCTTAGCATTCCATCAAGTTCAACTCCCCCACACATTCTCACACCAGTGAATACCCTGCCTGCAGCTGTTAACAAGCAATCCCCCAGTGCCATGAAAGAATCCAAATCTTTGCTCTCCGATATTGATGAAGCTTTCTTGGAAGCAGTTTCCGATCTGCAGAAGATCAAGATACCAAAGGAACAACAGGTAGAAAAAGAGAAGCTTACAGCAGAGACAGTCTTGAAGAACACTTTCCAACAAGTGTCCCTTTATGACATGTTGCGGCTAGATGCAAATTTTAGAAGTGACACTGTCACAAACGGGAGCGCATAACAATATAAAATACATTCGGATAAATAGGATTTATCACTTATTACTGAAGCCAGAGGATATAGAGAGAAATAAATAGAGAGAGAGATAGAGAGTGAGAAGATCAACACAGTACTTGGGACCAGAAGATGGGCTGGTCCCTCCCCGTAATAGTATCTTTATTACCGAGGAGAAGTCTATACAAGCACTTGAACCGAACGTATTACCACGTTCGTTCTAGAATAAGACTTGATCGTTCCCGGAAGCCTCAGCTTCCGATTCCTAGGGCAAAACCCTATTCCAAGGAACTTCCGTTCCTTATTCCAATTCCTCGAGAATCAAGGTTCTCGCCTCTGGATCTCACCTTCCAGACTCACGGCATGGCATCCCTGCAACTCTTTTCCAACTCTCTTTCCAGAGTCCTCTTCCCGCAGAACAACTCTGCTTTCCCGAACACGAAGTCCTTACTTGGGAATCCCAACTTCCGGATCACAACTTGAGAGACTACCTTTCTCCGATCCGTGGATCTACTTCCCAAACTCGGGTACGAAACCCTTGGGCTGATCTGGCTCTAGTTCCTCAGAGCGCTTTTCTCCTGCAGAGACTCATACCTTCCTCTGCTCCTACTCCCTCACTAAGAGGAAGTACACCTGCAAACAAATACTCGAATTCATAACATGAAAATCGTTACCTTCAAAGTCTCGACGCTCGAAACGCAACTCCGTTCTCGAAAAGCAATTCCCTGGAAGAGATCTCTCCATAGAAAATCCTCTCTTCCAATCCTACACACAAAAGAGGTGTGTTCTCAGGTTCCTTCTCATAAATCAGCCCCGTCTACAACGTTTATGGGCTGAAAACAGAGAAAAACAGCAGCTTGTCGCGATGGAAACACGCTTCGTAGGCACTTCTTCGCGAGGGAACTCGCGCACTGGGTCTTGGCGACATTGGGTACACTTGGGGCAGCCATGGGCATCACCTGCAACGTCTTCTTTACGGCTGAAATTTGCAGCAGCATCTCCTCCTTGCAAAGATTGGTCCTCCCCTCTGAGTGAGGGCATGTGATGCTTTTATAGCTCCTAGCCACGGGCACAAATAGCTGCTCGCGTAGAGATCGCGGCCGGGGTTTTTTTTTTTTTTTTTTCAAAAAAAAAATCCATTTTTTTTTATGTTCGTCCACAAAAAGAGAGAGAAAACGCTGGCTGATCTGTTGCCTTATTTATCAGATGGCTGCCCACTTATTAAGTGGACGGCCGGCGTATTTTAAAAATAATCTGAACCTGCCCAAACTCAATAAAACCTATAAGTTAAAAACAATGCTTTCACAGCACTTCCCAGGCGTCCCTGGATGCAATCACATGCACAGTTGCAATGCAAACATAGACTTCCTCGCGGGAAAGCAGATGCTTTCCCGAAAAGCAATCCCGCTTTCTCAAAAAGCATCTGTTTTTCCTCAAAGTTTTCTCTTAACCCATCTTCATTCAAGTGCTTGCTTTTTTCCTTGTGCACAATTCTAACACAGTTCGGAATTTCCTCCCAACTATGGATATTCCCTTTCCAATGCACCCGTCACCCACCTTGTGACGCATCAGGAATACCCATCACAATAGTCCTTTCCTACCGAACTTACGGTACAATCTCCTTCACGATGCTCTATGTCACCCATCCTATGACGCATCAGAGATGTCCGTTCCCGGATGGTCGGATACTTCTTCCCGATGCTCCCTATCACCCATCCGATATGACGCATCAGAAGTACCCGTTCCTGGTGGCCTTAAAGATATTCCCTTTCACAGTGCTCCCGTCATTACTCTGAATGACGCACTAGGAATATTCTGTACTCGGATGTCTCCAATGAGAAAAAACCCTATCACTTAAAATTCCAATGATTCATTTAGAATTATTTTTCCTTGGTGTTATTCAGTCACTTTATCCTGGAGCAGGTCCTAGTGGCGAGCACCTCCCAGTGCGACCATCAGAGTCCTATATGATATCTAATCCCGCTGCTCCACTCACTGATTATAGAAGCCCTCGCCTGACAGTGTCCGTTTTAGGTCGGCAATTCTTAGGAGTCATAGTGGATGGTGGATCTGGCATCAACCTGATGCCCGAGTACACTATGTTAGCTCTAGGTCTACAGCCTACTCGCCCTGCTCCCTTCACAGTTACATTGGCCGATCAACGAACAGTATACCCAATGGGCATCGTGGACAATGTGCCTCTGTAAGTACAAAACTTTACTTTTAACTTGGATTTTGTGGTGGTTCGTCTTCCCCAGGTTGAGGGCGGATTTCCCTTGCTTATTGGAAGACCATGGCTGCGACACACTAAAGCACTCCACGATTGGGGAAACGATGCAATGTGGATACATACTTCTTGCTCCCCGATGCAACCGATTCTCTTAGGAGGAGGTATGGATCCAGTGGTGCAGCAAGTTTCTTTGTCAATGGAAACCAACCCTGAACATGAACAGCCTACTCCACCTGACGGGTCGGATGAGGATCTGTTGGAATGGTTGGATGCTACCAAGTCTATGCCTTGTTATGGAGTCTCTATTCACTGTTTGCCTGAAGGTACACCCTTTTCAAATGTTTCCATAGTTACGGAACTTAATGAGCCACCTGAGCCTTTGAAGAAGCAAAGAAGCAGGAAGAAATCTCCTCTACAGGATTTCAGTCCCCCTCAAACATCAACCCCTTTGGTGTCTCTTTCTTCTTCGACCAAAAGAAAGCTCTCCTCTGTGTCTAGCAAACTCCTTTCTCAGAGCCCGTCCTGCAAGATGAATTCCAAGATCTTGATAGCTGTCTTGCTCATGATAGCGGTCTGCTCCTTACTTGTACCTATCTACCCTTACCCCCTCGACCTTACCCACAATCAGAATGCCCACATCCTTCGGGTTCACAGTTGCTGCAAAGAGATCATCGAGAGCGCCGAACATTGTTGTTCCCATCATCTACATGAGAGTCACCAAAACAATAGAGAGCAGGCACTAATGTTCTCCCCTGCTGCTGTAGGCTCCTGGCGAGGTAGGCCCTCCATTGGTGCTGGCTCCTACAGAATCCTCCCTCAGTGCCGGTTCCTACATTCTGTTGTTCAGCAAATGAAATTGTCGCTTTCCACAAGGACAAGCATGATGATCGCTTGTCTATCCCCCTCGCCACCTACCCACTCGCCCTCGCCCCCTCACCTACCCACTCGCCCTAGTCCCTCCCCCTCGCCCCTAGTCCCTCCACCTCACCCCCTACCCCTCGCCCTACCCTCCCCCTCGCCCTCGCCCTACTCTCCCCCTCGCCCCCCGCACTACCCCTAGCCCTAGTCCTACTCCCTCGCCTCCTACCCCCTTTTCCCCCTCGCCTCGCCCTAGTCCCTCCCCCTCGCCCTCGTCCTTGCCCTAGTTCCTTTCCCCTCTCCCCCTCGCCCCTACCCTCCCTTGCCCAACCCCTCACCTTCCCCTCGCCCTACCCAGCCTCTCCCTTCCCCTCGTCCCTACCCACCCCCTCGCCCTACCCACCCCCTCCCTTCCCCTCCCCCCTACCCACCCCCTCTCGCCCCTACCCACCCTCTCCCTTCCCCTCGCCCCTACCCTCCCCTACTCGCCCCTACCCACCCCCTCACACACTCGCCCCTACCCTCCCCCTACTCACCCCTACCCACCCCCTCTCTGCCCTCGCCCCTATCTAGCCCCCCAACCACCCCTTTCCCCCTCGCCCCTACCTAGTCTCTCCTCCCCCTCCCTCACCCCTACTACTAGCTACCTAGGGAGCATATCACTTTGCTGTGGTGGAGCCTCATCTTGTTCCAGTTGGGATTCTTGGACTATGCAATCATATTGGGTTCTTGCCTATTCAAAGGCTTAAGGCGTTGCAAGCAGGACAGTGTTTTACTCCACTTTTGAGGCATGTAAGGTCATGGTTGGGCCTAGCACCTGCTTCAAGAAATGTACGGATGCAGCACCTAGTGGTTTTCTTTCACAGTTTTTTCAGTATTCCTCTCACCGAGACGGTGAGCGGTCTTGTGGCGGGCAACCTGTAGCAAGCTGCAGTGTCACTTTCACAAGACACAGTTAGTACAGTTGGTCTAGGCTGGTTCACACTGGACAGACCCTCTAGACCCTTTGGCCTAGGGAGTGACACATGGCAGGGTACCGACGGTGGTCTAGTGGACCTCGTGGCCAAGTCACCACATGGCTGACATTTATGAGCCATTGGTGGCTCTTCATGGTGGTACATATGAGTAGTAGCGGTTGGTGATCGTTATAATCTTCTTCACCTTTGGTCCACCATCGTCGTTGAGAGCAGTGAGTCTATACACAGAGCACGTCTTCACCATCCCTACACATCTGAGCCTCGACACCCCCATTGTACCTGTGAGTCCTGGGCTGGAGCTGAGTGTGCTGCCACGCCAGAGTTGTATCAGTCTTTGAGATAGTTGAGTCATATGTTCTGGGCTGCTGTTGTGTCTTTGTGAGCTCAGTTGATGTCTATTGTTTCTTTTCTATTCAGTCTGTTTGAGTGAGATTGTCACGCACATTGCACTGAGGACCACCCACTGTAGAGAGCACGACACATTATCCGCGCTACAGATACGGTGTGCTATTGGCCAAATACGCACATCTTCACACCAGCTGCGGATTGAGACTGGGAGATACAACGGAGTGCCAGCAAAGGCCAGGACATGCACCCTATGTGACATGGAGCCTAAGACAAAGTAACACTACACATGCCACTGCCCCGTCTACTACGAGATACGAGGCCGCTTCCACTGCTTGTTCAGAGAGGGCTTTGGACCACTCTCCAGAGTCATGAGGTACGAGGATCAGAGATGCCTAGGTTTGTTTCTGCTCGAGCTGCGCAGCCACACAGAGAGCCTGATGAGAGGAGAGGCTACCAATCTCAGAGACACATCACAGACTTCTTTAGAGCAGACATTGGACACCCAGAGGAGCTACTACCACAGCGGATCTTGTCGCCTCACACCAGAGATACACTGATCGATCGAGCAACTGAGCTAGGGAGATCGAGACGCCCACGACTGCGGAGGACTACACAGCATCGACGGAGGCTACATCAGAGGATTCGGACCACTCTGGCCCGACAGGAACGATGCCCGGTCAGACTGTTGTCCATGGAGGAGATTGATGAGATCCGCTAGCGATCGATGTTGTATCTCTTGTGACTTGTGATTTAGCTATCCCCAGCTAGCTGCTTAGCTCACGCCTACCAGTTTAGGATCCCATAGTACTTTTATTTTATCAATTTATCATTTCATTTTGTTACTCTGACTTTATATCAAATTCACCACATTGTAACGCTCTGGTCTCATATGTCATTTTGGCCTTTTGAAGACGTTAATATAACATTTCATTTCATTCATTCTCTCTCTCTCTCTCTCTCTCTCTCTCTCTCTCTCTCTCTCTCTCTCTCTCTCTCTCTCTCTCTCTCTCTCTCTCTCTCTCGTCATCCAGACAGCTGGCATTACAAGGAGATACATCATGTTGGTATGCACAGATGAGGTTTCAGAGGCATGGTTTTAGCATGGACAGGCTGCCCCCTTTCCAATATTCTCTTGATGCACCATCTTTGGCTCTTACACGGATGGAGATTACTAGACTCATTTGGCAGGATCTTATCCAACTTGATACCAAGAGGACATGGATAGAGCCATCACGGGAGTTGGGTACGAAGAGGGCTTTCTATAGAGAGCATCTTCTCCAACTCACGACAGACGGTTTTGTCACAAGGCCCAGCTACATGGACACACATCTATCTCATGGGTTACGATGTGCCATAGGCCAGATACACACATCTTCACACCAGCTTGGGATTGAGACAGGTAGATTCAGAGGCATACCAGCAGACACGATGATATGTCAGTTATGCCATGCAGAGCCGGAGACAGTTTCACTTCATATGTCACTGCACAGTCTACTATGAGATTCGGGGACGCTTTCACTGTTTATTCAGAGATGATTTTGACTCGTTAATAGAGTCATGAGATATCAGGATCAGAGATGCCTCAGATTATTTCTACTTGAGATACAAAGACATAGAGACTCTATTGAGAGGGCATAGACAAAGAGTCTCCCAGAGACGCATCTCAGATTTCTTCAGTCCGAGTACCACAGAGACAGAGGGGCCACCACCACGACAGAGCTCGGTTCCCACCCATGCACACACCAGGGGTACTCTCACTGACCGAGCTTTAGAGTTGGGAAGATCGAGACGACCACGACTGAGGAGGGGAGCCACGCAACACCGACGGAGATTGCGGCAGAGGATCCACGGGATTCTAGCACGACACCCAGAGTGTCGATGAGGATAAGCTTCATGTTACTGCTATATTGTATCATGGTGACACTTATCCCCACTTTGTGCCTTTGTGGCATTATACCGTTGCTCAGCTTACCAGCCACCCATAGGAGTCGATAGCACTCCTATCTCAGCTTCTAGTTTGTAGTTTTCTTTGTTTGTACCCAGACTTGGTAATAGACTCACCATTGTAATCAATTTGGTCTCATAGGTCATTTTGGCCTTTTGTAGACGTTAATATATCATTTCATTCTTTTCTCTCTCTCTCTCTCTCTCTCTCTCTCTCTCTCTCTCTCTCTCTCTCTCTCTCTCTCTCTCAATCAATGTTCGCATTGGTGGGCTTCTAAGCGATTGGAAAGGGGAGGGGGACCTCAAGTTCCTCGATCCCTTGCTCGCATCCAAGCAATGACCCTATGATACAATCGGATGTAGCAGCAATTACCTCTCTTACCCACAAGCATCGCACCACTCATGCAATCCTTCCTTTCAAGACCAAGGCGGACCAAATCAAGCTCCTTGAGCAATCCAAGCTTCTCAAGGACACAAAAATTTGGTTTGCAGAAGACCTTACACCCGTCACAACGGAGTACCAGCAAAGGCCAGGACATGTCTCCTATGTCACATTGAGCCGGAGACAGAGTTGCACTACACATGTCACTGCCCAGTTTACTATGAGATACGAGGCCGCTTTCACTGCCTGTTCAAAGAGGGCTTTGGACCACTCTCTAGAGTCACGGGGTATAAGGACCAGAGATGTCTGGGACTCAGAGAGCATGATGAGAAGAGAGGCTAGCCAATCTTAGAGACAGATCACAGACTTCTTTAGAGCGGGCGCTGAGCAGTCAGAGGAGCAGCTACCACAACAGAGCTCACATTCTCCTTATACTAGAGGCGTGCTGATCGATCGAGCGATTGAGCTAAAGAGATCCAGACGCCCACAACTATGGAGGACTACACAGCATCACCGGAGGCTCCATCAAAGGATTCGGGCAACTTTGGCTCGACATGCACGCCAGCCAGTCAAACTACTAACCATGGAGGAGATTGAGAGATCCGCCAGTGACGGATGATGGATCTCTTGTGATTTGGCTCTTTTGAGGATTGTACACTCTGCTCATCTTGTACCACACACATACCCACAGTGTGTTATATTAGCCCTCATCCGCTACTTTCACACCCCCACCCCCACCCCCCCCCCCCCCCCCCTTCCCAAGATCTCACACAGTTCCATTGCAATACCTTTTCTTTTTATTTTTGGTACTCAGACATTGTATCAGCGTTGTAATTTTTTTGGTCTCATAGGTCATTTTGGCCTTTTGAAGACAATAATATAACATTTCACTTCATTTCATTTCATCATCTCTCTCTCTCTCTCTCTCTCTCTCTCTCTCTCTCTCTCTCTCTCTCTCTCTCTCTCTCTCTCTCTCTCAATGTTCTCATTGGTGGGCTTCCAAGCGATTGAAAAGGGGAGGGGGACCTCAAGTTCCTTGAGTTCCTTGCTCGCATCCAAGCAACAACCCACATGATACAATGGGATCTAGCAGCAATTACCTCTCTTACCCACATGCATTGCACCACTCATGCAATCCTTTCTTTCAAGACCAAGGCGGACCAAATCAAGCTCCTTGAGCAATCGAGGCTTCTCAAGGACACGAAAATTTGGTTTGCAGAAGACCTTACACCCATCACAGCGGAGTACCAGCAGAGGCCAGGACATGTCCCCTATGTCACATGGAGCCGGAGACAGAGTTGCACTACACATGTCACTACCCAGTTTATTATGAGATACGAGGCCGCTTTCATTGCCTGTTCAGAAAGGGCTTTGGACCACTCTCTAGAGGCATGGGGTATGAGAACAAGAGATATCTGGGACTAAGAGAGCATGATGAGAAGAGAGGCTAGCCAACCTTAGAGACGGATCAGAGATTTCTTTAGAGCGGGCACTCGGTAGCCGGAGGAGCAGCTACCGCAACAAAGCTCAGATTCTACTTATAGAAAGGCGTGCTGATTGATCGAGCGACTGAGCTAGGGAAATCCAGACACCCACGACTGCGAAGGACTACACAACATCGCCGGAGGCTCCATCAGAGGATTCGGGCCACTTTGGCTCAACATCCACGCCACCCGGTCAAACTACTAACCATGGAGGAGATTGAGAGATCCGCCAACGACCGATGATGGATCTCTTGTGATTTAGCTCTTTTGAGGATTGTACACATTGCTCATCTTGTACCACACACATACCCACAGTGTGCTATATTAGCCCTCATTCGCTACTCCCCCCCCCCCCCCCCCCCCCCCCCCCCGAGATCTCACACGGTTCCATTGCAATACCTTTTCTTTTTATTTTTGGTACTCAGACATTGTATCAGCATTGTAACTTTTTTGGTCTCATAGGTCATTTTGGCCTTTTGAAGACGTTAATATAACATTTCATTTCATCTCTCTCTCTCTCTCTCTCTCTCTCTCTCTCTCACACACACACACACACACACAGCTAGAGATCAAGACAGGCAGATTTAGAGTAGTACCCGTTGAGTGCAGGATTTGTCAGGTGTGCCAGATAGAGCCCGAGACAGAGCTACATTACATATGTCACTACCCAATATACTATGAGATACGAGGCCGCTTTCACTCTCTATTCAGAGAGGGTTTTGGACCACTTTCTAGAGTCATGAGATACCAGGATAAGAGATGCCTCGGATTATACTTACTGGAGATTCGCAGACATAGAGAGGACCTCTTGAAGAAGGGCACAATGAGAGAGATCCAGCAACAGCGGCAAATTACAGATTTCTTTTAGTCACACACAGAGGAGTTCGAGCAGCCCCCACAACATAGCAGCACCAAAGGCATAGTGCTTGATCAGGCAATAGAGTTGGGGAGGTCCCGTCGCCCACGGATGAGGAGGGCCTCTCAACATCGACGCAGATTGCGACAAAGGATCCATACCATACTGGCGCGACATAGGAGCCGTCCCCACATAGTGCTTACCTGGGAGGGCATTGAGCCTCTACAGCCTTTTGGATATTGATGTATATGTATATGATGCCTCTACTGTCAGAGAGCTCCATTATATCAGCTCACCCTTTGTATCCCCCTTTGTATCAGCTTTCACTCCACCCCTACCCACTATTTTCTTTTCAGTTCTTTGTACTTTTTGTACCCAGAACGGGTATTAGATTCACCACATGTAACCTTTTGGTCTCATAGGTCATTTTGGCATTTAGAAGACGTTAATGTTACATTTCATTTCATTTCATTTCTCTCTCTAGATCTTTAAGGTCTCTTGAGATAGCTTCCTACGACGTTAAAATTCTCTTCTTCTCGGGTGTGTGTGTGCGTTAATAAGAAGAGGAAAATGGTATAGCCTTTCTATCACCCAAGTGTGGTAGATTGGTTATGCCATTTCCCTCTTGAATAACAGGTCTTGAGTTCAACTCTCCTCGTCGGATAGATCTTTAAGGTCTCTTGGAAAAGTTTCCTACGACGTTAAAATTCTCTTCTCGGATGTGGGGTGTGGGATGTGTGTGCTAATAAGAAGAGGAAAATGGTATAACCTTTCCATCTTCCAAGTGTGGTAGATTGGTTATGCCAATTCCCTCTTAAATAACAAGTCTTGAGTTCAACTCTCCTCGTCAGATAGATCTTTAAGGTCTCTTGGGATAGTTTCCTACAACGTTAAAATTCTCTCTCTCTCTCTCTCTCTCTCTCTCTCTCTCTCTCTCTCTCTCTCTCTCTCTCTCTCTCTCTCTCTCTCTCTCTCTCTCTCTCTCTCTCTCTCGCTAAATTGGCTTTATCTAGCAGAAAAATAATTCTAAATGATTTATTGGATTAATAAGTAAGAGGGTTTTCTTGCTTGGAACACAAGGAAAAAAATAATTCTAAATGAATAATTGGAATTTTAAGTGAGGGTTTTTCTCACTGGAAATATCCAAGTACAAATATTTCTAGTGTGTCATTCAGAGTGATGACGAGAGCACTGTGAAAGGAAATATCTATAAGGCCACCAAGAACGGGTACTTCTGATACGTCACATCGGTTCGGTGAAAGGGAGCATCGTGCAGAAGTATCCAACCATCCGGGACGGACATCTCCGATGCGTCATAGAATGGGTGACATAGAGCATCGCGAAGGAGATTGTAGTGTAAGTTCGGGAGGAAAGGACTGGGTGATGGGTATTCCTGATGCGTCACAAGCTGGGTGACGGGTGCATTGGAAAGGGAATATCCATAGTCAGGAGGAATTCCGAACTGTGTTAAAATTGTGCACAAGGAATGGGCAAGCACTTGAATGAAGATGGGTTCAATGGAAACTTTGAGGGAATACAGTTACTTTTTGAGAAAGCACGTTGCTTTTCGGGAAAGCAGATGCTTTCCCGCGAGGAAGTTTATGCCTGCATCGCATCTGTGCATGTGGTTCCATCCAGGGACGCCTGGGAAGTGCTGTGTAAGCATTGTTTTTCAACTTATAAGGTTTTATTAATTTTTTGGGCAGGTTCAACCCATTTTTAATAAGCTGATCAGCCGCCCACTTAATAAGTGGGCAGCTTTTGATAAATAAGGCAACAGATCAGCAAGCGCTTTCTCTCTCCCTCTTTCTGGTCAAAAGTTTACAAAAAAACGCCAGCGATCTCTACGTGGGCAGCCGACGCTCAGCTACTCCTGTCGTGGCCAAGGAGCTATAAAAGCATCACACACCCTCTCTCAGAGGAGTTGCAAGCGCCAGCAAGAGGAGACTCTGCCGCGAGAAGACGCAAGAGATCGCGAGACTACGAAGCACGGAGGTCGCTTTTCCCGCACAAAGAGCGAGAGGTATCAATTGTGAATTCGCCATACGAATTGTTGTCCCATGTTTATGTGTGTTTGCAGGTGTACTTCCTCTTCACGAGGGGGTAGGAGCAGAGGAAGGCATGAGCCTCTGTAGGAGAAAGCGCTCTGAGGAACTAGAGCCAGATCAGCCCAAGGGTTTCGTACCCAAGTTTGGGAAGTAGATCCACGGATCGGAGAGAGGTAGTCTCTCGAGTTGTGATCCGGAAGTAGGGATTCCCAAGTAAGGACTCCGTGTCCGGGAAAGTAGAGTTGTTATGCAAGAAGAGAACTCTTTGGGAACAGAGTCGGAAAAGAGTTGGAGGATGCCATGTCCTGAGTCTGGAAGGTGAGATCCAGAGGCGAGAACCTTGGTTCTCGAGGATTTAGAATAGAAAGCCGACGCATCCTGGAACCATCAAGTCTTATTCTAGAACGAACGTGGTAATACGTTTGGTTCAAGTGCTTGTACAGACTTCTCCTCAGTAATAAAGATACTATTACGGGGGGGCAGACCAACCCATCTTCTAGTCCCAGTACTGTGTGGATCTTCTCACTCTCTCTCTCTCTCTCTCTATTTATTTCTCTCTATATCCTCTCGCTTCAGTAATAAGTGATAAATCCTATTTATCCGAATGTATTTTATATTGTTATGCGCTCCCGTTTGTGACAGTGGTATCAGAGCATGTTCTCCTCTCTTTCTCTGTAAAGGAGGGCGACTCTGGGAAGATACGGGAGGAAGCAATGACAAGCCAAGAGAGAAGCAAGCAGGTAGAACCCTAAGCTTGCAGAGTTGGAAAATTTTTTCTCTCTGCAAGAAGTCGACACAAGACTTGGGATTTTCTAAGAAGGCGACAAGAGCATGATGCTCAAGAACCTAGAGAGTCCAAGGAGCGGAATGCTCAAGATCCTTCACAGTCTAGAAAATATCCATGAACATTAATCCATAACCATAGCCAAGAAATCCCGTCATTTTAGGAAGGATATGAAGAAGGTCTCTAGACCTAGGAACACTCCAATGAAGTTTGATACTTTTGACGGAAAGGAAGATGTCCTAAAAGTTACCAATTTCACTCAACAGTTTGAAGTTGCCTTTGCAAACGGCAATTTCTCAGAAGCGTCGAAGGTGAGGCATGTGACCAAACTCCTCAAGGGGATTGCAAGTACTTAGTGGTATACCAAAGCTCTGCAAGGAACTTACAACAAGACTTTGATTCAATTCAAGGCTGAATTTTCCGACAAATTTTTTTCCTCTACGCTTTGAGGAAAGCATCCAAAAAGATTGGGATCGGTTTGCCCAATAGGAACACCAGCGACTCAAAGCAAGTAGTAGTTCACTCTTGCCAAGGTAGCTCCACTCTTGACCCTCTTTGAGGAAGGAAAGATGAAGAAATTCAACGAAGGACTTCTGCTCGCATGTAGACACATCCGCAAGATACCTTGCAGCGGATAGTGGAGTTAGCAATAAAAGCTGAAAGTGTACACCTCAGTGTACATAGAATCTAATCCCCGCAGTGGGACGAAAATCATTGAACATAGAAACATCAAATTTTTGTTATCCCTCCTCGACGGATATGTGGGCAAGGTGAATCATTTTTAATGCTTTTGCAAGGAAGAGACGCTAATGGGCGTCGGGAAAACATTGCTGGTGGTATTAACTCACAGGAGGAAAAGATTGGAAAGAAGTGCCGTCGTGCACAAGGAATCTTTGGATTGGAACTGTCTGCCTATGTTGAGCGACGGCCCGGAACAAGAACCTTCTTTATGTGATCGCAGACTCTATTTGTGAAAGAAAGACATCGAGATTAATGCTCTATGATTTGGGCATTCCCTATGTGAAAGGAATACAAGAGGTTTAATACCCTCATGACTAATAATGCAGAATTATGCGCAAGAGCAGATACCTAGATTGATTTCTAGGAGGATTATTCTTCTCGAGATTGAGAAGGCGGAATTGAGTTTACAGATCCTCGGATAAGGAAACTTCCGATCATTTGGAAGGACACGAATGACGAGTTCTTACATGGCTCGTAAGTTTGATGATTGGTGAAGGACATCCTCAAGGTGCTAGAGGAAGGGCATGAATCGGTAAGGTAAGTATTGAAATTATTGAGTTTTTGTTTAATTTAAATTTTAAGTTCTCTTTTGAGAAAGAATCGGCTCAACTCACCATTGAGCAAGATTTTGAATTTTTCAGGTTTCTCCCCGGCAGTTCAGTAGGACCTCTACAGTTGAGGACAACTGTTTATAAGTGAGAGGGATGTCGCTAAATTGGCTTTATCTGACAGAAAAATAATTCTAAATGAATTATTGGATTTATAAGTGAGAAGGTTTTCTCACTTGGAACACAAGGGGGAAAAATTTTCTAAATGAACTATTGGAATTTTACGTGAGAGGGTTTTTCTCACTGGAGACATCCGAGTACAGATATTTCTAGTGCGTCATTCAGAGTGATGACGGGAGCACTATGAAAGGGAATATCTATAAGGCCATCAGGAACTGGTACTTCTGATACATCACATCCGATAGGTGACAGGGAGCATCAGAAAGAAGTATCCGACCCAGACATCTTTGATGCGTCATAGGATGGGTGACATAGAGCATCGCGAAGGAGATTGTACCGTAAGTTCGGTAGGAAAGGACTAGGTGATGAGTATTCCTGATGCGTCACAAGGTGGGTGACACGTGCATCAGAAAGGGAACATCCATAATCAAGAGGAAATTCCGAACGTGTTAGAATTGTGCACAAGGAACCTATATCTGCATTGCATTTGTGCATGTGGTTGCATCCAAGGACGCCTGGGAAGTGTTGTGAAAAGATTGTTTTTCAACTTATAAGGTTTTATTAAGTTTTTGGGCAAGTTCAAACCATTTTTAATAAGGTGATCAGCCGCCCACTTAATAAGTGGGCAGCCTTTGATAAATAAGGTAACAGATCAGCCAGCGCTTTCTCTCTCCCTCTTTCTGGCCGAAAGTTTTTAAAAAAAAACGCCAGCGATCTCTACGCGGACAGCCAACGCTCAGCTATTCCTATCGTGGCCAAGGAGCTATAAAAGCATCACACGCCGTCTCTCAGAGGAGTTGCAAGCGCCAGCAAGAGGAGACTCTGCCGCGAGAAGACGCAAGAGATCGCGAAGCATGGAGGTCGCTTTTCCCGCACAAAGAGCGAGAGGTATCAATTGTGGATTCGCCGTACGAACTGTTGTCCCATGTTTGTGTGTTTGCAGGTGTACTTCCTCTTCACGAGGGAGTAGGAGCAAAGGAAGGCATGAGCCTCTGCAGGAGAAAGCACTCTGAAAAATTATAGCCAGATCAGCCCAAGGTTTCGTACCCAAGTTTGGGAAGTAGATCCACAGATCGGAGAGAGGTAGTCTCTCGAGTTGTGATCCGGAAGTGGAAATTCCCAAGTAAGGACTCCGTGTCCGGGAAAGCAGAGTTGTTCTGCATGAAGAGGACTCTTTGGGAACAGAGTCGGAAAAGAGTTGCAGGATGCCATGCCCTGAATCTGGAAGGTGAGATCTAGAGGCGAGAACCTTGGTTCTCGAGGATTTGGAATAAGGAACGGAAATTCCTTGGAATAGGTTTTTGCCCTAGGAATAGGAAGCCAAGGCTTTCAGGAACCATCAAGTCTTATTCTAGAACGAACATGGTAATACGTTTGGTTCAAGTGCTTGTATAGACTTCTCCTCAGTAATAAAGAGACTATTACAGAGGGGGACCAGCCCATCTTCTAGTCCCAGTACTGTGTCGATCTTCTCACTCTCTATCTCTCTCGCTCTCTCTCTATTTTTCTTTATATATCCTCTGGCTTCAGTATTAAGTGATAAATTCTATTTATCTGAGTATATTTTATATTGTTATGAGCTCCCGTTTGTGACACTCTCTCTCTCTCTCGTGTATTTCTCTCCTCTTCTCCTCTCTCTCTCCCACATGTTCTCTTGTTACCACGCCTTCTGCTGCAATTTGGTATGGTATCAGTACCTAAGCTTGACGACGCCAAGTGGATTAGGAGCATGCAGAGTGGCTGTTGGAGGCTGTGTTGTTTAGCCAGCGGGAGGGCCAGATCCGGCAGCATTATCCTTGTGGAGAGGACCCGCATTTTTGCTTCAAGAGGGGGCTGATCTGTTTCTGCAGTGTTTTTGTTGCGAAGAACCCTTGTGTACCTTTGTTTTTCAGCCTGTTTTTGACCAAGTACTCAAGAGTGCTGCTGATTTTCATCGAGGAGTTGGATCAGATCTTGGGCTGCATTTTGAACATTCAAGGTGATTCAAGTGCGACGGTTCATGCCAGGTACCTTTGTAAAATTCAGCCAGCCGGTTGGAGACTTTTGTGCGGCAGAGGGGGCTGATTTTGGACCGATTTCAGTACCTGCCCTTGCTAAGGAGATTGGAGGTCCCTTTCGACAGGGGTTGTTTGTAGTCTTGGATCCTGGTTTGCACCTATCTACAGGGGACATTCTCTCGTGCCTAGTATCAACTTGATATGTTGGAGATAGACAATGGAGGGTCAATGTTGTTGTACACAGATAGAGACATGGTGGTTCTAACTTGCATTGTGATTGCATGGCCTTCTCAAGTGGGGGTGTTGCCAGAGATGGTTGGATGTGGTCTATACCCTGGTACCTGTTCTCTTGGGAAGGTGATGGGTCCCATATCTAGGCATATCTGGCCTCTTGGTGTCGGGTGGAGTCGCTTTTGGCCAGAGGTGGTGACGTGCTGTGGATCTTGCAGGAGCTTGTCTTCTTTTCCCGTTTTTCTACATATCCCCTTGTTTACCCTTGTTTACTCCTGGATGGTGATCTTGGACTCTTTCCTTTTCAGAAGGGGGATCATTGTGGTACCTATGCTTAAATGGAACAGTTGGATTAATGATACTGGCTGGGAAGTATTGCGACTACCTCGTGACCCAAGCTTTATACCCAAAGGAGGTTGGTATCTCTTGCACCACAAACAGCATGTCTGGAGACAAAAGCATAAGCAAAAGGGCACACAAAATTTAAAGCAAATTTCCTTGACAATATGATAGTATTCTCCAAATTAGAGGCTGAGCACAGGGAACATTTAGCTCAAATATTCAAAACTTTAGAGCCGCACAGGTTTCTGATGAAGAAAAGTCAATTCTTCATGAAGAAGATACATTTTTGGGACGCAAACTTTCAAGGAGGGGTATGCATGGACCCAGTCAAGGTGGTGGCATCCATTCATGGACTGGCCACCTCTCAGGAATGTACAGAATGTGAGAAGCTTTTTGGGCTAGTGCTCATATTTAGCCATTTCATCAGACTCCAGCTCCTTCACATGCGTTGACTAGGAAAGGTGTTCCTTTCAATTGGGGGCAAAGAGAGATAAATTCCTTGGGCATTTGAAAGAGAAGGTCAACCAGTTGTTTTCTTTCCGATTTGTAGAAGCCTTTTCAGGTTCATTGTGCAGCTGTTTATACTATCTATCATCATAAATTAGATCAACTGAGACAGTTCTGGAAATCCAGACTTTGTAAATAATCTTTGGGAGTCTTGAGTCTTGACAATGGGGAGTCACTACTCAAGGATGGCTTTTTGATGCGACATGCCTAGCTATGTGTCTTATGAGGCAGAAGGTGCTCACTGGTTGTCATCACCATCCATATGGAGGACACAGACATTGAGACGACCCTCAAGGCTGTGGAATCCTACTTATATTGGTCCCAGTTGAAGACTGATGTGGATACTCACATCGGGACTTGTATGGTGTGTCAGGAGGCCAAGTATGACAGGCATAGAGAGTCAGGACTCCTACATCTATTACCTATTCCAAAAAGACCATGGGGTAGTATTGCTTAAAGTTGATCTTCCGAGGACCATGGTGGACATGATGGCATCTAGACCATTGTAGACAGGTTCAGTAAGCAGGTTCACTTTGTAAAAGTAAGAAGACCATCAAGGCAGATCGTATGGTAAACCTGTTTGTGGCACAAGTGTGCCATGGAATACCTATATCCAGCCATTTTTGTGTATAGATGAGAAAGCCTAGTAGGTTTCTACTAGTAGTGTGCATTGCCATTTTAAGAGCAGCACTTGTTGCCAAATGGCAAGGACTAAGCAAACCAACAATGGGTGTCCACCCTTGTGCTCATAGTGAAACAGATGCCCTGATTAAGCAGGGGGTCTGGTGGTTCTTTAAGAACCCTGCTTAAGCACTGTTTTACTTCAAGGTCCAAAACTTTCCTGCAAAAGCTATGTAATGAACTGTATGCAGTTTCTGTCAAACTTTAGAACTTCTAGAAAATTTTGCATGCGAAGTATTTACTTAAGAACTTGGCTACCTGTGTACCATATTTTATTCCGCTTCCTATGCCCCATAGATATCACGTAAAAGAAAAATATTTGTGACTCAAAGCTCTTAATATGATGAGCTACATTCTACAAAACTGTCAAAATTCTCGAAATAACAGAATTTAAATTTCATGATTATACAAAAATTATCCTCCATGTCTAGGCCCAAAGAAAAAAATCTACACCTTTTGTTGCATATAAAGAGTGTTGACATTTTGCAAAGCCAACTCATGAATATTCTTTTCATGGGCACAGCACTGGCTGTTTGGACAATTTAGTCTTTAGATGATGTGCTATAATTTACTGTGTGAAAGCCAAAGAAACACTTTTCCTTGAAAAGGAAGTTGAGAATGCCAAGCACTAAGAAGAATCCTCTTCCACCAAGACGCCCTTTTTCTTTTTCTCAGACGTTGTTTGTAGCATCAGCAAGCCAACCTTTCTCTTGTACTAGAAAGTGTTATGATCTTCTTAACATTTTATGACTTCCACATTTTACTCTACCAAGGTTTAACAGAAGCTCAATATTTGAAACAATGGGAGTGCAAGTTTGTTTTCTTGAAAACATGTGTACAAGGTCAAAAACCATTTTCTCTAAATCGAGTATTCCTTCAAAAAAATTTACAGTGTCGTACCTTAAGAGTTGCATCGTCACACGTTGAGAGAAGGAAATTCCCAGATGGGTGAAAAGAAAATGATCTCACTGTGCCTGTATTTCCAGCATAGTGTTGAATCAGCATTTTGCTTCGAATATCCCATATCTGAGATCTTACAAGTATTCATACAAAAAGAGCACATCAGCTAACATATTATAGATGCCTTATTCCAAATCTGAATATGCATCAAGGACTGTAAAATCAGAATTGGATTCACAGCTCTAGACAATATACATTTTGTAAAACTTTTACATGTATGCTTTAGCAAATCACTTACCAGATACCTAAAAACAAGGAGTCTAGATGAGTATGCACCTGAATAGCTTGACCGCTGCTGCTTCCAATGCATGACCCATGCGGATGGAAACGCGTGCAATTGACCATCCTACATGAGAAAAAGATGGGTGAGAGCATTGCATAAATGAAAAATTCGACTGATGCCTTTTCAGTTCAACAAATTGCTACATTGAATACCATCAAAGAGGAGCAAAATTTCACAGATAGTTACACCACAGATAATCTGTTAAGATTAGTGAAGGTATGAAGGGGCAAAAGCTGGACAATTGACAAAAAATAGCATCATCGAGTATGCTCCCTCTTTCTCAGACATAGGTGATAGATTTTTTAGAAACTGCATTTTCAGCCTAAAGTAGACAAGATTTTATATGCTTTGTTAAAAGCCTTCAAGTTGGTTATCTGTAGTCTGAAAACACTTCACGTTGGTTATCTAATGAGAAGTTTTCTCATTAGAAATCGTGGTTCAAATCATGAGCATTATCAATAAATTGACCAACGATGGAAACCTAAGGTGATCTATATCAATCATGTAGTATGTCATTGGAGGTTGGGCATTGTGAGCTTGAGCCTTGCTGCAATAAAGCCCACGAAGTAGGCACTATTTGGGGCAGCAGCCAAGCCCTTGGGTTGCATTTATTCGGTTGAATATTGAGCTTAAAACGTTTAACTCACTATTTTCGAATAAATGAATTATTCTTAATGTTATCAAATGATTAAAATATCGATTGATAAACTACTTATATACAAGCGCACAAAAACTCATTCGACACCACTTTCAATCGATAGCATTTACAAACCGTCTCGCTCAGGAGCACATGGATTCAGCCGACACAGGAGTTGGGCACGAAGATAGCTTTCTATAGAGAGCATCTTCTCCAAGTAACAAAGGATGGATATGCGATCAGACCTGCCTATATGGACACTCATCTATCCTATGGGATACGATGTGCTATTGGTCAGATACGCACATCATCGCATCAGCTAGAGATTGAGACCGGCAGATTTAGGAGAGTACCAACAGAGGCCAGGATATTCCAGTTGTGTCATATAGAGCCAGAGACAGAGTTACATCACATTTGTCATTGTCCTGTATACTATGAGATACAAGGCCGCTTTCATTGTCTATTCAAAGAGGGATTTGGACCATTGGCTAGAGTCATGAGATATCACAATTAGAGATGCCTCGGGTTGTTTTTTCTAGAGCTGCGCAGACGCAGGGAGAGTCTCTTGAGGAGATCAGGCAGTGGGAGACATTCACATAGGGAGATCGTTGCCTTCTTTAGAGCAGAGACTCGGCAGCCAGACGAGCATGCTTCACAGCACACTTCAGAGCCCACCCATACCAGAGGTATATTAGTTGACAAAGCCATTGAGCTCCGGCGAGCTAGACGTTCACGTCTACAAGGGCGACCACGACATAGACGGAGGCTCCATCAAAGGATTAGGACTATTGTAGCACGAGATGGGAGACGCCCAATAGACTATTTACAGAGGCGGACATTGACAAAGGTCTTCAGCGGTGACCGATGCAATACTTTCTCGAACAACGCCCGATGCTGGGCATCCTCGGGCATTGATGATGATGCTGATTCTTTTAGTCTCACTTTACTTCATTTTTATTTTTGTACCCAGACATTGGATTAGATCCACCAAGATTGTATCAATTTGGTCTCATAGGTCATTTTGGCCTTTTAAAGACGTTTAATACATTTCATTTCATCTCTCTCTCTCTCTCTCTCTCTCTCTCTCTCTCTCTCTCTCTCTCTCCTGCTCGCCCTGCTCGCTGCCCTCCCCTGCGCTGCCGCCTCCCCTTGCGCTGCCTCTGCAACCCCGCCCCCCCCTCGCTCCGCCTGCAACCCCGCCACGCGCCATTGGTAAGGTGTCCCCCCCCCCCCCCCCCCCCCCCCCTTTTCTTTTACACGTAGGATGTCCCCCCCCTTCTTCTACGCGTAGGAGGTCAATTTTTTATTTTTATTTTTTTGGATCCACCGCCTTGTTACTTTCCGGTCTCATAGGTCACTATGGCCTTTCGAAGACGTTAATATAGCATTTCATCTCATTTCATTTCATTTTCATTTTTCATTTCATTTCTCTCTCTCGTTGCCCCCCCCCCCCCCCCCCCCCCCCGCAACGCTGCTCCACCGCAGCACCACCCGCCTGTAGCTGTTGCTTCAGAGGTCGACCCACACACCGTTACGCACACACCTAATCGAGCATTCCGAAGAGCCCGGCAGGGAATTGAAAACAAACAGAGAGCGCAATATTCGGAATTTTACAAGGAATTACAGGAAACTCAAAAACTGCAGACCTCGTTTCTGGCGGCGACCAAGCATGAGGAAGCAGAATGATAAACCCGATCCTTTAGAGGATGCAGTTCAAAAATGCAAAGAAGAAATGACAGAAACTATTAACAAGATCAACCGCAACCTGCTAGGCACAATAAAAATGCTCGAAGATCGTGTGTTTGCCCAAGAAAGCAAGATCACTGCAATGGGAGATCGTGTGACGGCCCAAGACGAAGAGATTGCGTCACTCAAGAAGGCGCTCGCAGAGGCACAATCACGAAACACACTTGAAGAGGGAGAACTGCAACCCTCAGTAATAGAAGAACTAAACTCAATCAAAGAGCAAGTGCGAGCCATCAAAGAGGGGGAAGAGCAGCACAAAGAGATGACGACTTCCTTGGTGGACGTTATTACAAAGACTCAGCAGAAGGCAGATGAAGCCCAGAAATGGATTGAGGTGGCCAGGAAAGGGAAAAGCAAGGAAACAACGTCGACACCAACCATTATCAACTTGACCCTAGAAGAGGAGCAAAGACGACGTGTGCGCTCTCTACATGTGAGAATTTGCAGTCTTACAGACAAAGATAATGTAGACGAAGAGGTAAAAGAACTCATGGCTTGGGGGTTCATGGGCCGATGCACTCAAGAGCTTGGAGAGTGGGCAGCAAGAAGAAAAATGGGAGCAATGAGGAAACCTCGAAAGAAAGGGCACTCATCCTCCGTTTTCCCTCCATGGAAGCAAAGAAAGACTTTCTGAAAAAAAGGCCAACTCTTAAAAAAACGGGTATCTTTCTCGGGGATGACCTTACCCTCTCACAGATCGCTCATATGCAGGAGGTAATGCCAGAGATTAGAGCAACAAGGGAAAAAGGCAAGATTGCCTTTTACCGAGATGGAAGAGTGGTGATATTGGAGCAACGCTCCACATGACGGTGTGAGGCCTATGGGACTGCACTCAAAGTTGCTACCTGGAATTGTAATGGATCTATGCGTCTTGATGTAGGTGCTTTTGAGGAGAGTTTTTCCAGGAGAGACATCATCTTCTACTCTGAGACGCATCAGGCCCCTGGGTAGTCTATGCCTCACATTAGTGGATACAGATGGGAGACAGCCTATAGACAGGACACACAATCGGAGCACAGAGGGCGGGGCTCGAGAGGAGTGGCAGTGTTATTCAGGGAGGAGTTGCAGTCATTGATACATATAGCTCGTAGGGATGAGCAAGCTAGGTACATGTGGGTGAGATTGAAAGCAGAGACAGGCAGATATCTTTACATTGCTATTTGCTACTTTCCCCCGAGTACGTCAGTATATGCACCACCTAAAGGACAATCCCCCTTTTCTACCTTGGATGATGACATATGGGAGTTCTCTAGAGACGGTGACATTATCATTCTAGGGGACTTCAATGCTAGGACTGCCCATCATCAGACAGTGTTTTATGATACCTCAGAGGAGATGCTGAGAGAGTTGGATGTGGTGGAGATAGGCCTATCTAGACGATCGCAAGATGGGGAATATACTGAATATGGACGGCACTTGATAGACATGGGGACTGCACATGGATTGGCCATCTTGAATGGCCTACAGAAATTTCCTACTGCGGGAGGTTTCATATGCTTTCCACACAGACACGGAGCCAGCACAATGGATTATGTCATGGCACAGCCGAGCCTCATCTCTAGTATCCAGGATCTCATTGTTGGGCCCAGACCTGTTGGGGTGACAGTGGATCATGCTCTTATGTAGTTGACCATCTCTTTCAAGTTCAGTGTAGCACACAGGCCACGGGCAGCTACCCCTACTCGCTACACCTTCACGCGGGAGACGGACTCTGTATACATAGATGGGATATACAGACGCTTGTGCACTGAGGAGCCAGGACGACCTCTGGAGGAGCTTACTACTATACTGACACAGACTTTACATGATGCAGCAGCAGAGGCATACCCACACACTCAGCCTAAGCAGAGACGCCGTTCTAGGAGCATGCCCCAGAACAGCTGGTATGATGCGGAATGCCACGAGACTAGAGCTAGACTTCAGAGGGAGGTGCTTTTGGGAGACATCACTCACAGGCAATCATAGATTGACTTCCGACGCCTAGTGCGGCAGAAGAAAAGGGCATTTTGGCTCGACTAGAGCAGGATCTTTACCAGCTATTCTTGAGTCAGGATTCACGTGAGGCGTGGCGGCTCTTTCATGAGCGATCCCCCCCCCCACCTGCCATTACCTCTACAGAGACTTGGGGCCAGTACGCATCATCTTTGTACATAGTTTCTGGACAGCCGCCCCTCCCCGACCCCCCCGATCCATGCCCACACACATGTGCTTTTTTCACCGCTGAGATGGTGAGGAAGGCCATTGACAGGATGAGGACTGGGAGAGCATATGATCATGATGGCTTAGTGGCTGAGCATTTCATGCATGCCAGAGATCTACTAGCAGAGCTTCTAGCACTTATGTTTAATCGTGCCATGTGTGAGGCCTTACCTGATACTTGGAGCCTTTCTACGATTGTACCCATCTTCAAGTCAGGAGACCCGATGGAGCCTGGGAATTATCGCACTATCATGATTGGACACACACTAGCACGATTGTACACATCCATTCTTGAGCAGCAGCTGAGTAGATGGGCAGAAAGGGCAGGGATACGTGCAGCTGGGCAGGCAAGTTTCAGGAGAGGCTTTTCTACTCTTGACCATATCTTGACACTCAGAGCCATCATTGAGGAGGGCAGATCACATGGGAGACGGATCTATTGTAGCATTGTGGACTTCCGCAAAGCATTTGACACAGCACCCAGCGCTAGATTGATGCGCAGATTACAGGAGATAGGAGTACCCACAGAGCTCATTTGGGGGATCATGGCATTGTACAAGTCAGTAGTGGGGCATGTACGCACCCCAGAGGGCTTGTCCGCACCGGTTCACTCCACTATTGGTGTGAAGCAAGGCTGCCCGCTCTCTCCTACTCTATTTGGTATGTATGTGGATGAGGTTGCTGACTACATTGAGAGAGATGGTGATAGAGGTGCACAGCTGGCAGGGAAAAGGATTCCATTATTGCTCTATACTGATGATATTGTGTTGATCTCCGACTCTCGAGAGGGGATGCAACATCACTTGGATGCTCTGCATAGATTTGCCCACGAAAGTGGTTTGTCTGTCAACCTTGGTAAAACCAAGGTCATGGTATTTAATACCACCCCACAGTGGATCAAGAGGTCAGTGCCCGCATTCACATACGGCCAGGAGACGGTGGAGTACACAGATGCTTACACTTACCTTGAAGTGGTTTTTCGTGGACCAACATTTCCACTGAGGAGAGCAGCAGAGACTAGATTGACCAGAGCCCATGGAGCATTGGGCAATTTGGAGAGGATGTGTTCACATGTTCACTTTCAGGAGCCTCAGTGGCGTCTGTATTGCTCTATGGAGCTGAGATCATAGTTACCAGGAACGGGAAAACGGAACGGGAACGCGGAACAAAATGCCATTCCCTGTTACGGGTACTCACGTTTGAAACACGGAACGGGAACTTGGAATGGGAACGGGGAACGGAGACCTAAAAACGGCCATTCCCTGTTACTATGTCTGAGATATGGGGGCCTTCTTTGGATCATCACGGGAGGACAGATCGCACTAATGGGTGGGGGGACATGGAGAAGCCTTTGGTCTCTGTAGCAGGGCTACAGTGTCACTTCACAGGACAGACAGTTGGACAGTTGGTTACACTTGGTCTGGTTCACACTGGACGGACCCTCTAGTCTGGGAGTGACACGTGGCAGGTACCTACCGACGGTGGTCTAGTGGACCTCGTGGCCGAGTCACCACATGGTTGACATTTATGAGCCGTTGGTGGCTCTTATTGGTGATACATATGAGTAGTCGTTCTGGGCCAGTGGCATTAGCTTGTACGTAGTCGTCTAGAGAGTCTTACACAGAGCACTGCTTCACCATCCCTGCACATCTGAGCCTCGACACCCCATTTGTACCTGTGAGTCCTGGGCTGGAGCGGAGTGTGCTGCCACGCCAGGGTCTGTACATGGTTCTTTGAGCTAGTCGAGTCCACATGTTCTTGTCCACTGTTGTGTCTCTGTTGTTATCCATTGTTTCTGTGTTGTTATCCGTTATTTCTGTGTTTCATTCTGTCTGAGAGAGTTTTCATTTGGTTGAGTGAGATTGTCACGCACATTGCACTGAGGGGCACCCACACTGTAGAGAGCACGACGCATTATCCGCGCTACAGGTGCTCTCATTTTGGCGATCACGGTGGGACCTCAACTGAAGTCTCACTCTGTTGAGGAGCTGGTTTTTTCGCCTCGCCTGTGCAGCCTGTTGGTCTGGTTTGGTCTGGTTCAGCTTAATCTAGCTGGTCTAGTCTCTCGCCTTGTTGGTCTGGTCCTCTCTCGCAGTGGTCCACCGAGTGCTCGTCCTGGTCTAGGCCTTCCTCGTCCCTGGTCTCTGGTCCTTGGTCCTTGGTCCTGGTCTAGTCCTCGCCCTGGTCCAGCCTCCTCGTCCTGGTCCTTGGTCGTTGGTCATGGTCTAGTCCTCGCCCTGGTCGAGCCCTCCTCATCCTGGTCCTTGGTCCTCGGTCCTGGTCCTGGTCCTTGGTCCTTGGTCCTTGGTCCTGGTCTAGTCCTCGCCCTGGTCCAGTCCTCCTCGTCCTGCCAGCTAGGTGGTCTAGTCATTGGTCCTGGACCAAGTGGTCTAGTCACGATCCTCACTTGTTCGGTTTTAGACCCGTGTTGTTCACTGCATGACACATACAAGGCGGTCAGTTGAGCGTCAAAGCGCACTACTGAGCCCTCTGAAGCACTATAACAGAAGACGCCCTGTGGTATCTAGTAGAAGTCCATTAACCTCATCAACCATACCTCCACATACGACATCCCCCATTCCTTCATCCGGTTCCACATCTTCCAGATCACCTTCTCCAGCAAAGCTCTCTCCTATTCTGCTACAGCAGGCTATTGAGCAACAGGCTCAACAAGGGGCCATGGAGGCGTTGGCTAGTGTGTTGGCCAAGGTAAACATCAAGTTCCCCACCTTCAAAGGACTCTCCTCGGAAGATGCGGACGACCATGCACGGAGGTTCGTATCTCTCTGTAGAGGACGTGGTCTTAACAGGGAAGATGCTTATCTGGTACTTTTTCCATCAACCTTGGATGGCTTAGCAGACAAATGGTACAACCAGTTTGCAGAGAATCATTTTTCAACTTGGGCAGACTTAAGACAACAGTTCTGTGCAACTTTTAGGCCGGGCGACTACCAAGAGAAAGTGTTGGATGAGTTGGCCAACATGGTGCTCCAACCAGAGGAGACTTTTGCAGAGCTTATGACCAAAACCAAGTCTCTGGTTGCCAAGCTTCCCCAGCAACCCGGTGAATTCATGGTTAAGAAGTGGGTGGAGAAGGCGCTTCCCAAAACCTCTCAACAAAAACTCCGGGAGAGCCTCCGACCCGACGCCACTCTGGAGGAATTCATCGCCGCTGCTACGAGGATAGAGGGGGCCAGGAAGCTGTTCACCAGCCCCCCTCACATAGAGACCCCCTCTGTGTTTTTGGACAATCCTTCTGATCCTTTATCTTCTTTACGCAGGGAACTAGAAGCCCTAAAGTTACAGCGAGCTCTTCAAGAGGAGAGATCCTTCTCTCTTAGACAGGAGAAGCCCCCACATCAAGAGGCTTATGATCAACTTAAAAGAGAGCTAGAAGAGCTCAGGTCTCAACAGGAGACTAAGGCTATGGTATGGTGTAGCTCATGTCGATCTCCAGGGCATCCTTCTCAGGACTGCCCACTTCGAGCTTACTGCCATTTCTGCGAGAAGCCTGGCCATGATGACAAAGAGTGCTATTATCTGAAGGGAATGCGGCAACTACAACAGAGCCTCGCCCCCAACCTTCAACAAGGGTTGACACCTACATCCAACATGGTTTCACCCTATGGTCATCAACACCCTATGCCACCTCTGCTGACAACACCTCCTATGCAAGGTATGCACAACAACTTCACATCTCCCAATTTTTATCATGCTAATGCTCCCTCAACCCCTCAGAGCTTCTACACGTCACCCTCAAACTCCATGCAACAACCACCTCGTCCGCCGTTCCGTCCCTCCAATCGGCCCATTTTATGCTACAGATGTGGAGAGTATGGGCATTATCAGAGCAAATGCCCTCTGCCAAAAGGCTCTCCTCCGTGCCAACTTTGCCCTGAGGCTCAGGATCACTACACTAAGGATTGTCCTAAACAACGCGCCTCTACCTCTGCGAGCCCAAGTCAGAGCCAACCGGAATTCACCTTTCCCAAGATCAATTTGATAGCAGTTAGTACCAACCCCAAGCCACCACTTTCTGCCCATATGATTGCCTCTCAAGACAAGTTGCAGCTGGTAGAGGAGCCAGCTGGTGTCCTCACACGAGCTCAGAGGGCAGCCCTCGGCCTCAATCTTCCAGCAGGTACAACCCTTTCCTTCCCAATGTCTACACCTCCTCCAGCAGTTGACATGCCATCCCCTAGTGCTAAGAAAGGATCTTTTACTATGCTTTCCGATATTGATGGGGCTTTCTTAGAAGCAGTTGCTGAGTTACAAAAGATCAAGGAAACTGAGAAGACACTGATCCCAAGAGAAAAACCTACAGCAGAGACTATATTGAAGAATACCTTTCAGCAAGTGTCATTGTATGACATGCTTCGACTTGATGCAAATTTTCGAAGTGACACCCTTGCCATCATTCAATCTCTGTACCCTGGTGTAGGGTCTAGTGGCGGGCACCTCCCAGTGCAGCCCTCCGAATCCTACATGATATCCTATCCTGAAGCTTCACTTACTGATTACAGGAGTCCGCGTCTAACCGTTTCTATTATGAGCCGCGAATTCTCAGGGGTCATAGTAGATGGTGGGTCGGGTATCAACCTGATGCCTGAATTCACTATGCTGGCATTGGGTCTCCAGCCCACTAGGCCTGCCCCATTCACAGTGACTTTGGCCGACCAGAGGACTGTCTACCCCTTGGGCATTGTAGAAAAGGTGCCTCTGCAGGTTCAAGATTTCACATTCAGCTTGGATTTTGTGGTGGTTCGCCTTCCCCAGGTAGAAGGCGGCTTCCCATTGCTCATTGGCAGACCATGGCTACGACACACGAAAGCACTACATGATTGGGGAAACGATGCAATGTGGATACGAACCCCTGGCTCCCCAATGCAACCGATTCGCCTTGAAGGTGGAATGGATCCGGTGGTGCATCATAGTTCCCTGTCCATGGAGTCCAATCCCGAACTGGAACAACTTACTCCGCCGGATGGGTCAGATGAAGACTTGCTGGAGTGGTTGGAGGCTACCAAATCTATGCCTTGTTATGGAGTCTCTATTCATTCTTTGCCTGAAGGAACATCCTCTTCAAATGGTGCCACAGTAACTACACCAAATGAGCCATCCGAGCCTATGAAGAAGTATAGAAGCAATAAGAAATCTCCTCTACAAACACCTTTGGTGTCTGCTTCTCCGACCAGAACAAAGCTCTCCTTTGTGTATAGCAAACTCCCTTCACAGAGCCCGTCCTGCAAGATGAATTCTAAGATCATGATCGTTGTATTGCTCATGGTAACTGCGTGCTCATTATGTGCACCTATCTACCCTATCCCCCTCTCCCCCTTTCCCCCTCACTACCCCTCGCCTTACCCTCCCCCTCACCCCCTCGCCCTAGTCCCTCACCCTCGCCCTCCCCTTCCCCCTCTCACCTACCTACCCCTCGCCGTGGGCCCCTACCTACCCCTCGCCCTCCTCCTCTCACCTACCTACCCCCTCGCCCTCGCCCTCCCCCTCTCACCTACCTACCCCCTCGCCCTAGCCCCCCTACCTACCCCCTCGCCCTCGCCCTCGCCCTCCCCTCCCACCTACCTACCCCCTCGCCCTCGCCCTCGCCCTTCCCCTCCCACCTACCTACCCCCTCTCCCTAGCCCTCCCACCTACCTCCTCCCCCTCGCCCTTGCCTCCCCTTGTCCCCTAGCCCCTAGTCTCTAGCCCCTCGCCCCTAACCCCTAGCCCATAGTCCCTAGTCCCTAGTCTCTAGTCCCTAGTCCCTCGTCCCTAGTCCCTAGCCCCTAGTCCCTCTCCCCTAGCCCCTCGTCCCTTGTCCCTACTCCCTAGCCCCTCGCCCCTCGTCCCTAGTCCCTCGCCCTCGCCCTTGCCCTTAAAAAAAAATTTTTTAAAAAAAAATTTTTTTAAAAGAGGGAAAAAAAAAAAGTTTAAAAAAAAAAAAAAAGTGTAGCCTGCTACAGTGTCACTTTCACTTTCACACAACAGTAGTTTGCAATTGGTCTTTGATCTGGTCGGTTCCACTTGGGCAGAGACACGTGGCAGGATGGTGGGTTCCTGCCTAGTTAGAGGCTTAAGGCGATTGCAAGCAGTGTAGTGTTTTTAACTCCACTTTTGAGGGATGTATGGTCATGGGCCTAACACCTACTTCAAGAAAGATCTACGGAAGCAGTACCTAGTGGTTTTCCTTCACAGCTTTCTCAGTATTCCTCTCACCAAGACGGTGAGCGGTCTTGTGGCGGGCAACCTGTAGCAGGGCTACAGTGTCACTTCACAGGACAGACAGTTGGACAGTTGGTTACACTTGGTCTGGTTCACACTGGACGGACCCTCTAGTCTGGGAGTGACACGTGGCAGGTACCTACCGACGGTGGTCTAGTGGACCTCGTGGCCGAGTCACCACATGGTTGACATTTATGAGCCGTTGGTGGCTCGTATTGGTGATACATATGAGTAGTCGTTCTGGGCCAGTGGCATTAGCTTGTACGTAGTCTTCTAGAGAGTCTTACACAGAGCACTGCTTCACCATCCCTGCACATCTGAGCCTCGACACCCCATTTGTACCTGTGAGTCCTGGGCTGGAGCGGAGTGTGCTGCCACGCCAGGGTCTGTACATGGTTCTTTGAGCTAGTCGAGTCCACATGTTCTTGTCCACTGTTGTGTCTCTGTTGTTATCCATTGTTTCTGTGTTGTTATCCGTTATTTCTGTGTTTCATTCTGTCTGAGAGAGTTTTCATTTGGTTGAGTGAGATTGTCACGCACATTGCACTGAGGGGCACCCACACTGTAGAGAGCACGACGCATTATCCGCGCTACAGTCTCTATGATCTCATGGCTAATTAGAGCCAAGGCTTCAGTACCACGTGCCATTATCCGAGCAGAGCTTGCTGCCCCCCCACTAGTAGTCGAGGCGCTTACCAGGTCTGTCTCCTTCATACACCGCATGTGGGAGCTTCCCAGAGACAGATATGCCCGCCTTGCACTTGAGTCCTCTCGACAGTTAGCCATGCAGGGAGATACAGCATGCTGGTATGGTGAAATGACATCATGGTTTCAGGCGCATGGGTTCAGCATAGACAAATTGCCCCCCTTCCAGTACTCATTAGAGGCACCCTCTCTGACTCTTACACAGTCCGAGATCACCAGGCTCATCCGACAAGACCTGGCTCAGGAAGACATGGATACAACCAGCGCAGGAGCTGGGCACGAAGATGGCTTTCTACAGAGAGCATCTTCTCCAGCTTACAGAGGACGGTTTTGTGGCGAGGCCCAGATACATGGACACTCACTTGTCTCATGGGATACGATGTGCTATTGGCCAGATACGCACATCTTCACACCAGCTGCGCATCGAGACTGGGAGATACAATGGAGTACCAGCAGAGGCCAGGACATGCCCCCTGTGTGGCATGGAGCCAGAGACAGAGTTGCACTACACATGCCACTGCCCCGTCTACTACAAAATACGAGGCCGCTTCCACTGCTTGTTCAGAGAGGGCTTTGGACCACTCTCCAGAGTCATGCAGTACGAGGATCAGAGATGCTTGGGTTTGTTTCTACTCGAGCTGCGCCGACACAGAGAGAGCTTGATGAGAGGAGAGGCTAGCCAGTCTCAGAGACACATCACAGACTTCTTTAGAGCAGACACTGGACACCCGGAGGAGCCACTACCACAACACAGCCCGTCGCCTCACACCAGAGGCACACTGATCGACCGGGCGACCGAGCTGGGGAGATCTAGACGCCCACGACTGCGGAGGACGACACAGTATCGAAGAAGGCTGCACCAGAGGCTTCGGATCACTTTGGCCCGACATGCACGACGCCCGGTCAGACTACTGACCGTGGAGGAGATTGATGAGATCCACCAGCACCGATGCTGGATCTCTTGTGATTTACCTACCCCAGCTAGCTGCTCTGCCCTGTTCACACCTAGCAGTCCAGGATTCCATAGCATATTTGTTGTCATTTTGTCATTTTGTTACTCTAACCTTGTATCAGATCCACCACATTGTAACTTTTTGGTCTCATAGGTCACTTTGGCCTTTTGAAGACGTTAATATAACATTTCATTTCATTCATTCATTCATTCTATCTATCTATCTATCTATCTATCTAGCTATCTACCTAGCTATCTACCTATCTATCTATCTATATATATATATATATATATATATATATATATATATATATATATATATATATATATATATATATATATATATATATCAGAGCACAAAGGGCGGGGCTCAAGAGGAGTGGCAGTGTTATTCAGGGAGGAGTTGCAGACATTGATGCATATAGCCCGCAGGGATGAGCATGCTAGGTAAATGTGGGTGAGATTGAGAGCAGAGACAGGCAGATATCTTTACATTGCTATTTGCTACTTTCCCCCGAGTACGTCAAGTTATGCACCACCCAGAGGACAATCCCCCTTCTCTATTCTGGATGATGACATATGGGAGTTCGTGACATTATCATTCTAGGGGATTTCAATGCTAGGACTGCCCATCATCAGACAGTATTTTATGATACTTCAGAGGAGATGCTGAGAGAGTTGGATGTTGCAGAGACGGGCCTATCCAGACTATCACAGGATGGAGAACACACTGAGTATGGACGACACTTGATAGACATGGGGACTGCACATGGATTGGCCATCTTGAATGGCATACAGAGATTTCCCACTACCGGGGCTTTTACATGCTTTCCACATAGACATGGAGCCAGCACAGTGGATTATGTCATGGCACAGCCGAGCCTCATCCCTAGTATCCAGGACCTCACGGTTGGACCTAGACCTGTTGGTGTAGCAGTGGATCATGCTCTTGTGTCGCTGACCATTTCTTTTCAGTTTAGTGTAGCACACAGGCTACGGGCAGCAGCCCCTACTCGCTACACCTTCACGCGGGAGACGGACTCTGTATACATAGATGGGATCTACAGACGCCTATGCACAGAGGAGCCAGGGCGACCTCTGGAGGAGCTTACTACTATACTGACACAAACACTACATGATGCAGCAACAAAGGCATACCCACATACCCAACCTGAGCAGAGACGCCGCTCGGGGAGCATGCCCCAGAACAGCTGGTTTGATGAGGAATGCCGGGACACTAGAGCTAGACTTCAGAGGGAGGTGCTTTTGGGGGACATCACTCACAGGCAATCACAGATTGACTTCCGATGCCTAGTGCGGGGGTAGAAGAGGGCATTCTTGGCTCGCCTAGAGCAGGATCTATACCAGCTATTCTTGAGTCAGGACTCACGTGAGGCATGGAGGCTCTTTCATGAGCACTCCCCCTCCCCCCTCTCCCATCACTTCTACAGAGGCTTGGGGCCAGTATGCATCATCTTTGTACACAGTTCCTGAGCAGCCTCCCCTTCCCGACCCCCCCCCCCCCCCCCCGATCCATGCCCACACACATGTGCTTTTTTCACCGCTGAGATGGTGAGGAAGGACATTGACAAGATGAGGA
This sequence comes from Adiantum capillus-veneris, assembly GCF_014529385.1. NCBI lineage: Eukaryota > Viridiplantae > Streptophyta > Polypodiopsida > Polypodiales > Pteridaceae > Adiantum > Adiantum capillus-veneris. The sequence continues at coordinate 51,123,781 of NC_140960.1, forward strand.
CTGGGAGAGCATATGATCATGATGGCTTAGTGGCTGAGCATTTCACTCATGCCAGAGATTTACTAGTAGAGCTTCTAGCAGTTATATTTAACCGTGCCATGTGTGAGGGCTTGCCTGATACTTGGAGCCTATCTACTATTGTACCTATCTTCAAGTCGGCAGACCCTATGGACCCTGGGAACTATCGCACTATCATGATTGGACACACATTGGCACGGTTGTACGCATCTATTCTTGAGCAGCACCTGAGTAGATGGGCAGAGAGGGAGAGGATACGCGCAGCCGGGCAGGCAGGTTTCAGGAGGGGTTTTTCTACTCTTGACCATATCTTGACACTCAGAGCCATCATTGAGGAGGGCAGATCGCGTGGGAGACGGATCTATTGTAGCTTTGTGGATTTCTGCAAAGCATTTGACACAGTGCCCAGAGCTAGATTGACGCACAGATTACAACAGATGGGAGTACCCAAAGAGCTCATTTGGGGGGTCATGGCATTATACAGGTCAGTAGTGGGGCATGTATGCACCCCAGAGGGTCTATCCACACCGGTTTACTCCACTATTGGGGTGAAGCAGGGCTGCCCGCTCTCTCCTACTGTATTTGGTATGTATGTAGGTGAGGTTTCTGACTACATTGAGAGAGATGGTGATAGAGGTGCACAGCTCGCAGGGACATGGATTCCACTATTGTTATATGATGATGATATTGTGTTGATCTCCGACTCTCCGGAGGGGATGCAACGTTACTTGGATGCTTTGCATAGGTTTGCCCAGGAAAGTGGTTTGTCCGTCAACATTGGTAAAACCAAGGTCATGGTATAAAATACCACCCCACAGAGGATCAGGAGGTCAGCACCCGCCTTCACATACGGCCACGAGAAGGTGGAGTATACAGATGCTTACACTTACCTTGGAGTGGTTTTTAGTGGGCCAACATTTTCATTGAGGAATGCAGCAGAGACTAGATTGACCAGAGTCCATGTAGCACTCGGTAGATTGGAAAGGATGTGTTCACAAGTTCACTTTCAGGAGCCTCGGACGAAGCTCTGGCTCTTTGACACTTTGGTGGCTTCTGCATTGCTTTATGGACCTGAGATTCGGGGACCTTCACTGGATCATCACGGGAGGACAGGCCGCAGTGATGGATGGGGGGACATGGAGAAGCCTCTGGTCTCTATGATCTCGCGGCTCATTAGAGTCAAGGCTTCAGTACCACGTGCTATTGTACGAGCAGAGCTAGCTGCCCCCCCACTGGTGGTTGAGGCGCTCACCAGATCTGTCTCCTTCATACACCGCATGTGGGAACTTACCAAAGACAAATATGCACGCCTTGCACTTGAGTCCTCTCGACAGTTATCCATGCAAGGAGATACAGCATGCTGGTATGGGGAGATGACATCATGGTTTCAGGCGCATGGGTTCAGCATAGACAGATTGCCTCCCTTCCAGTACTCACTGAATGCGCCCTCTCTGACTCTTACACAGTCCGAGATCACCAGGCTCATTCGCCAGGACTTGACTCAGCTAGACACCAAGAGGACATGGATACAGCCAGCACAGGAGCTGGGCACCAAGATGGCTTTCTACAGAGAACATCTCCTCCAGCTTACAGAGGATGGTTTTGTGACGAGGCCTAGATACATGGACACCCACTTGTCTCATGGGATACGATGTGCTATTGGCCAGATACGCACAACTTCACACCAGCTGCGGATCGAGACTGGGAGATACAACGGAGTACTAGCAGAGGCCAGGACATGCCCCCTGTGTGACATCGAGCTTGAGACAGAGTTGCACTACAAGTGCCCCTGCCCCATCTACTACGAGATACGAGGCCACTTCCATTGCTTGTTCAGAGAGGGCTTTTAACCATTCTCTAGAGTCATGCGGTACGAGGATCCGAGATGCCTGGGTTTGTTTTTGCTCGAGCTGCGCAGACACAGAGAGAGCCTGATGAGAGGAAAGGCTAGCCAGTCTCAGAGACAGATCACAGACTTCTTTAGAGCTGCCACTGGACACCCGGAGAAGTTACTACCACATCAGAGCCCGTCGCTTTACACCAGAGGCATACTGACCGACCGAGCGACTGCGCTGGGGAGATCTAGACGCCCACGGCTGCGGAGGACTACACAGCATCGACGGAGGCTGCATCAAAGGATTCGGGTCACTTTGGCTCAAAATGCACGACGCCCGGTCAGACTACTAACCATGGAGGAGATTGATGAGATCCGCCAACGATCGATGTTGGATCTCCTGTGATCTAGCTATCCCAACTAGTTGTTTAGCTGCTTAGTCCACACATAGCAGTTTAGGATTCCATAGTAGTTTATTTTGTCATATTGTCATTTTGTCATCTTATTACTCTGACTTTGTATCAGATCCACCACATTGTAACTTTTTGGTCTCATAGGTCACTTTGGCCTTTTGAAGACATTAATATAACATTTCATTTCATCTCTCTCTCTCTCTCTCTCTCTCTCTCTCTCTCTCTCTCTCTCTCTCTCTCTCTCTCTCTCTCTCTCTCTCTCTCTCTCTCTCTCTCTCTCTCTCTCTCTCTCTCTCTCTCTCTCTCTCTCTCTCTCTCTCTCTCTCTCTCTCTCTCTCTCTCTCTCTCTCTCTCTCTCTCTCTCTCTCTCTCTCTCTCTCTCTCTCTCTCTCTCTCTCTCTCTCTCTCTCTCTCTCTCTCTCTCTCTCTCTCTCTCAGATTGATGAGATCCGCCAGCGAGATCGATGCTAGATCTCCTGTGATCTAGCTATCCCAGCTAGATGTTTAGTTGCTTAGTTCACACCTAGCAGTTTAGGATTCCATAGTATTTTATTTTGTCATTTTGTCATTCTGTCATTTTGTCATCTTGTTACTCGGACTTTGAATCAAATCCACCAAATTGTAACTTTCTGGTCTCATAGGTGACTTTGGCCTTTTGATGACATTAATATAACATTTCATTTCATTTTCATTTCTCTCTCTCTCTCTCTCTCTCTGAGGGCAGCTCTCTCTCTATACAGACGGACTCTGTATACATAGATGGGATCTACAGACGCATGTGCACAGAGGAGCCAGGGCGACCTCTAGAGGAGCTTACTACTATACTGACACAGACACTACATGATGCAGCAGCAGAGGCATACCTACATACCCAACCTGAGCAGAGACACCATTCAGGGAGCATGCCCCAGAACAGTTGGTATAATGAGGAATGCCGGGACACTAGAGCTAGACTTCAGAGGGAGGTGCTTTTGGGAGACATCACTCACAGACAGTCACAGATTGACTTCCGACGCCTAGTGCGGCAGAAGAAGAGGGCATTTTTGGCTCGCCTAGACCGGGATCTATACCAGCTATTCTTGAGTCAGGACTCACGTGAGGCATGGCGGCTCTTTCATGAGCACTCCTCCCCCCCTGCCATCACTTCTACAGAGGCCTGGGGCCAGTATGCATCATCTCTGTACACACTTCCTGAGAAGCCCCCCCTTCCCGACCCCCCCAATCCATGCCCACACACATGTGCTTTTTTCACATGGTGAGGAAGGCCATTGACAGGATGAGGACTGGGAGAGCATATGATCATGATGGCTTAGTGACTGAGCATTTCACGCATGCCAGAGATTTACTAGCAGAGCTTCTAGCAGTTATGTTTAACCGTGCCATGTGTGAGGGCTTGCCTGATACTTGGAGCCTATCTACTATTGTACCTATCTTTAGGTTGGGAGATCCTATGGAGCCTGGGAATTATCGCACTATCATGATTGGACACACATTGGCACGGTTGTACGCATCTATTCTTGAGCAGCAGCTGAGTAGATGGGCACAGAGGGAGGGGATACGCGCAGCCGGACAGGCAGGTTTCAAGAGGGGTTTTTCTACTCTTGACCATATCTTGACACTCAGAGCCATCATTGAGGAGGGCAGACGTGGGAGACGAATCTATTGTAGCTTTGTGGATTTCCGCAAAGCATTTGACACAGTGCCCAAAGCTAGATTGATACGTAGATTACAGCATATGGGAGTACCCACAGAGCTTATTTGGGGGGTCATGGCATTATACAGGTCAGTAGTGGGGCATGTACGCTATGGCTCTTTGACACTTTGGTGGCTTCTGCATTGCTTTATGGAGCTGAGTTTTGGGGACCTTCACTGGATCATCACGGGAGGACATGCCGCAGTGATGCATGGGGGGACATGGAGAAGCCTCTGGTCTCTATGATCTCGCGGCTCATTAGAGCCAAGGCTTCAATACCACGTGCTATTGTACGAGCAGAGCTAGCTGTCCCCCCACTAGTGATTGAGGCGCTTACCAGATCTGTCTCGTTCATACACCGCATGTGGGAACTTTCAAGAGACAGATATGCACGCCTTGCACTTGAGTCCTCTCGACAATTAGCCATGCAGGGAGATACAACATGCTGGTATGGGGAGATGACATCATGGTTTCAGGCGCATGGGTTCAGCATAGACAGATTGCCTCCCTTCCAGTACTCACTGGATGCGCCCTCTCTGACTCTTACACAGTCCGAGATCACCAGGCTCATTCGCCAGGACTTGACTCGGCTAGACACCAAGAGGACATGGATACAGCCAGCACAGGAGCTGGGCACCAAGATGGCTTTCTACAGAGAGCATCTTCTCCAGCTTACGGAGGATGGTTTTGTGACGAGGCCAAGATACATGGACACCCACTTGTCTCATGGGATCGATGTGCTATTGGCCAGATACGCACAACTTCACACCAGCTGCGGATCGAGACTGGGAGATACAGCGGAGTACCAGCAGAGGCCAGGACATGTCCCCTGTGTGACATCGAGCCTCAGACAGAGTTGCACTACACATGCCATTGCCCCGTCTACTACGAGATACGAGGCCACTTCCATTGCTTGTTCAGAGGGGGCTTTGGACCATTCTCTAGAGTCATACGATACGAGGATCAGAGATGCCTGGGTTTGTTTTTGCTAGAGTTGCGCAAACACAGAGAGAGCTTGATGAGAGGAGAGGCTAGCCAGTCTCAGAGACAGATCACAGACTTCTTTAGAGCTGCCACTGGACACCTGGAGGAGTTACTACCACAACAGAGCTCGTCGCCTCACACCAGAGGCACACTGATCAACCGAGCGACTGAGCTGGGGAGATCCAAATGCCCACGACTGCGGAGGACTACACAGCATCAACGGAGGCTGCTTCAGAGGATTCGGATCACTTTGGCTCAACATGCACGACGCCCGGTGAGACTACTGACCATGGAGGACATTGATGAGATCCGCCAGCGACCGATGCTGTATCTCCTGTGATCTAGCTATCCCAGCTAGCTGTTTAGCTGCTTAGTTCACACCTAGCATTTTAGGATTCCATAGTATTTTATTTTGTCATTTTGTCATCTTGTTACTCTAACTTTGTATCAGATCCACCACATTGTAACTTTCTGGTCTCATAGGTTACTTTGGCCTTTTGAAGAAGTTAATATAACATTTCATTTCATTTCTCTCTCTGAGGGCAGCACGAGGGAAACTCTCTCTCTTATTTCATTTTTGGGAGGCAGGTGCACACGACAGCAAGGCAGCAAGTGCAGGTGCGTGCGAGAGGGCTTGGGAGGCAGCAGCAAGGGCGCGACAGTAAACTGAAGCTACAAGCTCACGCAAGAGGCGAAGGCAGGGCAGCAGCTAGTGGGAGCAAGGCCAGGGCTGCGTAGCAGGTGCAAGAAGGGCATCGTCAACTACTCAACATGACAGTTTCTCCTCGTTGTTCTTGAGTTTCAGCAGTGAGGACATCAGAAAATTCAGAAATTCAAAATTCAGAGCAAAAATTTCAGAAATTCACAGAAACTGCAGAGGGGGGGGGGGGGGGGGGGGGGGGGGGGGGGGGGGAATTTGTATGCGAAATGTATGATTGATGCGGGAGAAAATGTATACATAAGTGTGGAAAGTTCTGGAAACAGCTGTGTGTTTAGTGTGGCCGTCTTGTGATGGAGGTCATGAGCGCAAACCCAGCACTTCCCGAGAGCTCTAGCCCCTTCCCCTTAAGTGGTTTGCATGCAATGGCATCACTAGCAATGAAGAAATCAACTTTTATGGCTACCAGCAAGAGGTTAGCAAACATGGAAAAGGAGATGAAGGCGTACAAGACAGAGATGGAAGAGTGGAAGATGGAGAAGGCGGTCTTTCTTCAGTGGAAAATCAGCAAGGCCGAGCTTCGAACTGTGGAGAAAATGGAGCATCGGGCCGAAATTGAAGACCTCAAGAATCCGATTTCAGCCCTCAAGAGAGACCTAGCCGAGGCAAGAGCCAATGGTGGACTAGAAGAGGGAGAAATCCAACCCTCGGTGATAGCGGAACTTAAGGTAATCAAAGAGCAAATGCAAGCCATTAAGGAAGAGGAGTAACAACAGGAAGCAAAAACGTCTTCATGGACAGATATGATTACCAAAACCCATAAGAAAGTGGAGGAAGCGGAGAAGTGGATTTCAGTCGCAAAGAAGGGCAAAGGCAAGAAGGTATCAATCCCCACTCCCACCATCATCAACATGACACTTGAGGAGGAACAACAAAGATGTATGAGGGCTTTGTATGTGAGGGTTACCGGCCTCAACGATTGGGACAAAATTGATGAGGAAGTACACGAGCTCATGGTACTAATGGGGATGCAAAAAACGACACACACACGAGCATCGAGAGTTGGTAAGAAAAGTGGAGGCACGGGGGAAACATCGAGAGGAAGAGGTCTCATATTGCGCTTCCCCTCTATTGAGGACGACTTTTTGAGAGGGAGGCCCACTCTCAAAAAGACTGGTATCTTCCTTGGTGACGATCTCACCCTCTCACAGCTTGCCCACATGCAGGAAGTCATGCCAGAGATTAGGGCTCCAAGAGAAAAAGGAAAGACAGCTTTTTACAGAGAAAGAAGAGTGGTCATTATGGAGAGACGCCCTACATGACGGTGCGAGACCTATGGGACCACACTGAAGATGGCTGCTTGGAATTGTACTAGGTCTATGAGGTTGGATGTTGGGGCCTTTGAGGACAGTTTCAGAGACAGAGACATTGTATTCTTCTCGGAGACTCACCAGGTGCCTGGACAGGTGATGCCACATATGGGGGTCCTCTCAATGGAGCAGTGCACCACTTTTTGATTCCGGACATGGTATCAGATTCACTATGTTGTAACGGCTTGGTCTCATAGGTCATTTTGGCCTTTTGAAGATGTTAATATATCATTTCATTTCATCATCTCTCTCTCTCTCTCTCTCTCTCTCTCTCTCTCTCTCTCTCTCTCTCTCTCTCTCTCTCTCTCTCTCTCTCAAGTTCAGTTGTTGCAATTTCTATTCATGTGTTGCTATTGTTTTCTTGCTTGGATGTCCAAGACTGTAACAATGGTACCAGAGATCAGACGATTTTCTCCCACAAAGGATCCAATCCTTTTCTGCTGCACACATGGGTTCTAGTAGTGAATTCGACAGAGAGGACAACATCCCACCGACTACAAGTTTTCCAGAGGATAAACAACACTCCATCCCTAGCAGAAGAACAAAAAGAACCAACCGAGATTCGAACGGAAGCAAACCTTCTTCCGAGGAATTGGAAAATGAAAATGACAAGTTTTCAACCAGGGATCTCGACAAAGCAGAGTGCAAGCGTCAACTTCAGGTTGCTACCTGTCACCAGCGTGTGACTACTATCTATCCTTTTTGTTGATTTCTTTCTTATTATTTATTTACTTTCACTTTTTGGAAACACCCCTCGGGAAATCTAACTGCCCTGCATTGCATAGCTAGTGTGGAACTATCCAGAGGGAGTCCAGGCCTGAGGGCAAGAGAGCACTAAGATTGGACAAGGACTATGGTTAGCCAAAGTGGGGTCATTGACTAGCCAAAGTGGAATCCTTTGCTACAGAGGCTACATTTCAATTCTGGGTGTGGCTGCGGTGTACAAAGGGGGTCAGATGACCTAGAAAGATACAATGGCAGCATCTCCTAAAATTTAGGGAACTGCTATTTTGGGACCTGAAAATGTGTTTGCGTCATTACCTCCGGAATGACAAGGAGAACATTTTCTTACTCTACCATGAAGTCAACTGGGCAACTCGTTGGGAGATTTTTAGGCGGTAACCCCGAAACGGGAAAATGCTTGTAAATGCGCCAAGTGGCACATTCTAGTGCACTTTCCTCATGCATGGAGAAGTGGCGCTGAATTTGAAGGAAAAAGAGGCTCATTTGCAGATTTTGTCACAGGTTAAGAGCTATGGAGTGCTTCCTTTCCCTCCTATGTACAGTGCGGTGCCAGGAGTGATGCCCTGCACGCTACGCACTGCTCTCTCTCTCCCCTATGGCAGTATGTTATGCCCCCCTAGTGGGCTTTTCAATTGACCAATGTACAGTTGTGTGGGTTCATGCGCGATTGCCGAGGCAAGAGCCTCTTGCACAGGTACTGGATTAGCTAGCGGCTAATCCCCCGCAGGTACATGTGAATTCGGAGAGGTTTCATGCCAGAAATCTCATCCGATTCAAAGGGCAAGTAGCCCTACAAGTGCGGGAGCTCCAGGACTTGCTACGGATGCGACCGGCACGCGAAACGGAGCCCGAAACTGTAAATTACAGCTTGCTGTGTATTTTTGCAGGTTTAGGGTTTTGGCCCTAAACGGTCCCTAATACCCCCAGGAGGTTAGAGGATGCGAGGGGACCGCTGTACAGGTGATCTGGCGCATTTTCGGGGCTGAAAACAGAGAATTCAGCGTGCTGCAGATTCTCGCCAGGTTTTGCAAAGTGCCCGTATGCGTCGGGGAAATCATTCAATGCGTGGGAATACTGACTGTGAAGGATCCTAGTACAGTTCTGCTGCCGAAATCGGGCCGGAACAGTTGAAATTCAGCCAAGCTTGTGCGGGGCAGCTTGTAGGGATCCACAGCGTTTATTCCCTCTTTTAAACAATAAAGAAATACCGAAAGGGGCGCCTAAGTTAGGGGCCAATCTGGTGTCGTTCTTCTCATACAGGTGCATTCTAGCAACCTGTATCCCTTTCCCCTTTGTTGAGTCTTGAAAGAACAAGTAAAGTGGGCGACAAATTAAATGGGTGAAAGCAAATAAGGTTTAAGTCTAAGGTCTACCGCCCTTTTTGAAAGTACAGGCCGGTTTCACTACCTGTGCAAAACGAATGATCAAGTACTCCAAGGACCTGAATCATGTGAAGTATCTAAAGAATGATCTGCTTGATGAGCTTCACTCCTGATGGTAGAAGGCCATCCACTCACCTATCAAGTCGTCCATGAAGACCAATGCAAAGCCGGGTGTAGAAAAGCACAAATTGTACTGGCAAGATTGATGAAGCTCTTGAGCAAAAGATTAGTCAAATGATGAAAGCAAAAAACCACTCTCGAAAGAGAAGCAAGTCAAAAGATTTTGCTAGTTACTTGGGCGGAAATCAACTTTCGAGGAGGCTAGTGGATCCAAGAAGCGTGTTCGTTTCAAGGATGACTGCAATTCTTCCCCATCTTCAGAGAGTTCCGACAGTTCCTCCTCCTCTAGTTCCAGTGAGGATGAGAAGAGGCGGAAGAAGCGGAGAAAGGCCAAGAAAGGATTGAGGATTTTTCTAATGTGTCCCTTATGGAAGACATATGATGGCTCCTTGTAATGGGATACTTTTCCCAATTACTTTTTTGCTAATGAGTGCCCCTAGATGGGGTTTTCACCCATCGGAAGGGTTAGATATTTTACTCACTTCTTTTGCTGATTACTCACAAATGGTATCAGGTACCTTGGCTTTGGCTTAGAACCGGTGTAACGAGAAACATTTCGTGTGTTTCGTCATTTCATCATTTCAAGGCGTTTCATACCGTTTCAATGACAAGAGGAAACACACATGTTTATTGAGGTTATAGGAAAAATAATATTTACAAGTCTAGGATGTGGATTCATCTTATATACATGGTCACACAAGTGGTAAAATATATCACACTATATGGCTCATTTGAATTTTGAAATTTAGACCATTTTTTTCCTTGAACCTGAGAAATGCGTTCGCCTCCTTGTTTCAAGGTTGTTTTGAAACATTTCGAGCGTTTCATGTTTTGTTTCGTTTCAAGGGGATGAAACGTGATTTCATGTGACACCACTTAGAACCAATGGTGATAGGTTGGAGCTACTTGGTGCTACCTTCTGTATGTTGCAAATATATGTGGTACTTGCTTTGGGTGTTGAGGTCTTTAATGACTGCACTTTGGATGGCATTGATTTACTTTTTGAAGTGCCATCCAAAGTTCTGTACTTTGTATATATATGTGGTACTTGCTTCTGGTATTCTTGTCTTTAATGGCTGCACTTTGGATGGCATTGATTTACTTTTGTTCATCTAGTATTTCAGCATGTAAGGGCAAAGATTTACACCATGTAGCAGCCAGCAGTATCCCAAGCTATCTAACAACTGCAAACAGCAAGAGCTAAGGAACCTCTTAGCATGAGCATCATATAGTATCCTATCAGTATAAATGGGAAGACACTCTCCTGTATTTAGAGTATAAGACAGAAGCATTAGAAAGATTCCTTTTCTTTATCGTAATGCACATTACACCTAGGCAGTATATTCAGTTATGTGCATCTCATTCAGTTTAACTAGTATTCCCAAATGTGGCAGCCAGCAAAACCTTCAGGGGCAGTCAAAGAAATCAATCAGTTAGCCCAGAAATTTCTGGTTTTCTAAGGACTTTCAATGCTGGTTCTTTTAAAAAGAGGGTCCTCGCTGCAAGGAAATTCAATCATAACCCGGAAATTCAATCATAGCCCTTGTGGCTTTTAATCATGAAAATACAGCTTATTTAAAAGAAAAACTTAAATAAATACTGTAATTTGTACAAGCAATTATCTCCTAGTTTAAAAAGTGACGTGTATAACACTTGGACTGGGTCCATTTACACTAGTCATACACTGCCAAGCCTAACTTGATGTTTTGTTTGATTGCAGAGGTGCAGGTAAGGATCCTCCTCTTTGTCTTAAAAATGGTTGCTGTACAAATTGCTTTTGATGTATGAAAACAAATCCACCCTCTACATTAGGAATGCGGCTTCATTCTTGCCCTAACTCTGTACAAGACTTTTTGATCCTAATTAGTTTTGTACGATCACTATTACTGGCTTTGGTCATAGGTCTCTTAGAATTGTTGCCGTTCTTTGTGTTGTGTATTTGTATTAAAACATCAACACACATCCACATTTCTTTTGATAATTGCCCTCTTTATTTGTGATATGGGTTTCTCGTAGGATTCTTTGTATGATGGCCTTTGTCCTCCCAGAAATGATTTTCACTTGGGGGGTAGTGGAACATCGCCAACATCTTCTTGGCTCGCTATCTCAGATCAAGGCAAGTTTTGGTGAGCATTCAAAGGGCTCATTTCAGCCTCCCCCCTCTATACCCTCATAGTAGGGATTGGTGTAGCACACTCGTCGGATTTATGACCAATAGAAAGGGTCTTTTAGCCTTAAACAAAAATCATGCATTATGTATACGAGTTTTTGAAATTATAAGAGGCAAAAATCTAAAAACTAGGGTGATAATACATAAATAATTTTAAGCAACCTTGATGAATACAAGAGACAAACACACAGTAAAATAAGCTTACTTGCCTGCCTAAGTTGACATTTGCTAATAATTCAATCTCTTTTTCATATTTAAATTTGTTTTAAGAGAAAAAAATGCATGAGCCTCAAAATATTTTCATGAACATACCCTAAAATATCCGTAAAGATATGCACACATTCTTGTCTTTCAGTATCCCAAAGCCTTATAGTCTTATCATCTCCTCCAGAAACAATTAACCTACAAAACAACTCAAAAAAAAAGCATTGCTCATAAGACCGTGTATGCGGGTATGCGGACAGCGTGTTCTTACAAGAAAAATCTTTTATTAGAATAGACATCTCAAGGGCACAATCCTTGAGATAAATATACAAAATATGATGATCACCAGAGAAGTGCCATCCCAAAAATCATAAAATATACAACAAGCCTTGCAAATGCTAATGGATTAAAAAAAGATAATAGATCTATGATTTCTTTGTAGGAAAAATAGACTTGTCTATTCATCAATGAAGGTCTTTCCAATGAAGTTTACAAGTAACCAATTTCCAATCATGTGAGAGGGCACTGAGGAATTTGATGGTCAATATTCCCAATCTTGTCTAAACTAGACACATGCCCATCGCAATGTAAGGAGGTGATAGAGTCACACATAATTGCCAACATTTGTCTCCGTGGTTCCTTTTGTTCCAAAAAAAACCAAAAGATATTGGATATTTCCATGGATTTTTGTGTTCCATAAAAAATTTGGGCTCTTGAAGGATTTGTATAGTACCTAGTTATATTCCATAGGGGTGGATGGTGACATAATAACACACATCAAATATCTAAACAAGATTCATGATGATTGAAATGGGTCGGGGTGGTGATCAAAATTATTCATAGTAGTCGTGCTTATGGTTGGTTTTGTTCCAAAAGAATCAAAGCATATAGGATTCAGTGCAAGGATGGGACAACATGTATCATCTTTATTCAGCGCACCATACCTTTTTGGAGAGCAAGTCTTGATACATATGAGAATGTGCACAACTTTGGTATGATAGTTTGTTTTCCATGAAAATTCTAGTGAATTATGGGCACAAACTTTTCAAAGTCAATCTTTCTCGTAGCCATAAAGGTGCGAGAAAGCACCATATGTTATTGAATGGGGTCAGAGATCTGTAATTTAACATGTAGGGGCCATGTAGTGAGTGCCCAATAGGCATGATAGTCTGAAGCTTATTCATGACCCAAGAAATGGTATCTTTTGCAACCAATTTTCAGGTCAATAAATAACCACAATGTCTAACAATCTCACCTAAAAAAGTAGGGATAAGTCGTCCTTGGCTATAATGCTATTTACCATTTGTTTGTATTTAAGGAAAAAAATATGATTCAATATGTCTATAAAGAGCCCAGTATACCGCCAAACAAGTCTTATGTACACATGATGAATTGCAAAATATTTAGATCACTGAGTGCAAAAAACAAGAAATTATCCAAGGGTGCCTAAGCATTGAACTCGTCAAGAGTCCATCATTAGCCACCCATCCTGGTCTGAAATTACCATGAAACTCGTCTAGATGCACCGATGGACTAGCACTCACAGAGAGTGTTGCACACATTCATCTCACAAACTCAATCATAGAGCAGATCAGTCATTACTTTTGAAAGTTTACTTTGTTGCAACAAAACACATACGTACATACATGAGAGTTCTCGAGCAGAGTACTGTCAGCTCAGTATTTAAATTAGCAAAACATAAAGTACACCTCCATGACCACTATAAACTCTTGTTGATTAATCTGGTGACAAAGGGAGTGGAGTATCTCCCCTCTATACAAGAGGCACACTGCATACAACTAAAATAGCCTAGACCCTTGGAATGGTAGGCTCCAATCCAAAAGCCTCAAGATAGAGATTCAATATCAAAGAATGAACTTCCAAATCACCCTTATCCAACCACTTGCAACCAAGGCAAGATTGTCTTTGCAGTTAATGTCACAAGGTTGTGGCAACCACTAACCTTAGTTGTTGGTTTCTTTCCCTTGATTTTTATTTAATTTTTGGGACCCTCTTTTTGAAGTCACAAATGGCTGGACATTGTGTGGTCAGTGTGAAAAGGCCGATGGCCGAGAGTTTCACCCGCAATCGGGAAGGGCAAGTCGCCACGAGATGGTCGGGCCAGTCGGCACCGGAATCCGAGCAGCAAAAGGGTGTCTAGGCTCAGTTCAAAGTCATTTAGGCCCCTCGCTACACTTATAAGTTGGTGGGTATAAGTTGGTGGGTACTAGGAAATTAACTCAAAACAAGCATAAGGGACACATGGCGGCTCTAGATGCACTTGCCAAATCTGCAAGAAGAGGTTGGAGAAGTGAGAGGGGGGGCTGATTTTTGGCTCATAAGTGACTACAGTGTGTGTGTGAGTAGTGGGTGCAGGTGATCACAGCTTTAATGGAAAGTTTGCTTTCTCCCTTGCTCTATGTAGCGTGATGATTTGCTCTCATGCATCTCTCTCCCCCCTTTTGCACATATGGTAATGCCCCACCAGTTGGGCCTCTCAGATACCCATGTACAATTATGGGGCTTTTATGCGCGTTTGCCAAGGCAAGAGCCTTCTGTACAGGAACCGGATTAGCTAATTGCTAATCCCCCATAGGTACGCACAGTTCCATCGCGAAGGGTTGCAAAAACGGAGAGTTTTCTTACGTGAAAACTCGTCCATTTCAAAGGGGAACGGTCCCATTGCGTGCGGGAGCACCTAAGGCATGCGTGGACGTGCTCGCTCCGCCCAAAACGATCCAAAACAGAAAATTACAACCTGCTGTGTTTTTCTGCAGGTTTAGGGTTTCGCACTTAAACTACATGACATCACCAAGGGAGCCTCAGGAAAGCCTCTGGAAACAGGGCTTACGGCACCTGACAATGTCAAAACAGGGAATTACAGCACGCTGAAATTGACTTGCAGCTCACTGGAAAGCTTCCCAACCGCAAGGGAAAGTGACCTACAGAGGTTTTTGCACCTTTATGCTGGCGAAATTGGGTCAAAAACCTGCAATTACAGCCATGGACAGGTTTGGGCAGCTTGGTGAGAGTTAGGTGAAAGCGTTCGGATCATTTTTTGTTTGCAATAAGAATAAAGAAATACCGAAAGGGGCGCCAATCTTTGAGTCTTCATGATGCTGGAGATCTTGCTGGTGTCACTCTTTATCAGAGACTGTTGTTGGATGCCTTTTTTATGTATGCAATATGAGGCTGGATATTCAGTTTGCAGTCTCACAGGTCAGTAGATTTATGCATAGATAAACTTTACTTACTTTACGACACAGAGGAACTTCACAAATAAACCTGTGATTGGAACTTAACACTTCAAAAGAGCACGCGGCTTGGCAGCTAGAGTGCCTCCAAGCAGACAGCGACACCCTGTAGGCCCCAATTTCAAACCTGTTTCCATTAGTGTAGCAATAGGTTTGCAGTTCTCGAGTCCAAACCAACATAGTGATGTTTCCATGTATCTTGCTTGACACAAGAAATACCTACATCACATTGCTTAAACTGTATTCCCAAATAATGATACAAAAGTCCCAAGTCTTTCATCTTGAAAGTTGCATTTAATTCAGCCTTGAATTCAGCAATGTATGTCTCATTCAAACCAATAATCAGCAAATCATCTACATACAAAACAATGATTTGAAATACATGACCCTCACGTCTGACATACAAAGTGCCTTCAGTTGGACTTTTACAAAAGCCTTGTTTAATCAAATCATTGCTAGCTTTCTCATACCAAGCACCAGGAGTCTGCTTCAACTCATACAAAGTTTCCTTGCATTTGTGCACCTTTGTTTCTTGTCCTTTCTTGACAAAACCACAAGGCTACGTTACATATACTTCCTCAAATATATCACCATTCAAGAAAGTAGTAACAATGTCTGATTGGTATACATTCCGTCCAAAATGAGCTGCCAATCTACATAGGAAACGAAGAGTAGTCATATGACATGTGGGAGAAAAAGTCTCTTCATAGTCAATGCCTTCTTGTGCATAACCTTTTGCAACAAGTCTAGCCTTGTAGCCATAGTTTTTTCCAAGCGCATCCGATTGCCCAATCGGGCTTCCTCACGCGTGCGCGCATGGTTGCCGCATGGTTCAGCTTTTCGGACGCGAGCAGGGCATTTTTGATGCGCTGGCAAAAAAGCCCCGGATTTGTCAAATGAGGCCCAAAACACCTCTGCGCGAATTGTTAAAAACCTGCAGCCATCCCGTTTCTGCACAGAGAGCCCCTATCAAAGCTTGAGAGCCGAGAGGACTCGAGACCGCAAGCCGGGAGCCCTACCCAGTGCCCACACACTCTCCCGCGCGCGGCTGATTCTTCACCTAAGCCGTCCGTTACTCGTGAGGCCTCCACTTTGTCAAGGTTTGCAACTTTGCAGTGTGCACCTTGCAAGTTTGCAGAATCCATATGGGCCGAGTGAAGCGTCCCGAATGGCAGTATGTAGAACAATTGAAGCCTCAAAAGAAAGGGCAATTTACATGTAAATGCAAGTATTGTGGGCATACTTGGGACGGCGGTCCCTCCCGTATTCGTGCACATTTATTGTCCCTCTCTGGCTATGGTGTAGGCCCATGTGGACTGGTGCCAGAGGACGTCAAAGAGGTGGTCACAAGATTGCATGTAGATGTACAGAATGATGGGAAGGACCCAAATGCATTTGTAGATGCCTTGGTGGATGATTTAGGAGCTAATGCCTCTACCTCAGGCTCAATGAGTACACATGCATCAGGGAGTGCTCATGTAAGTGCCACTGGGACTTCGGCTTCCAAATCAAATGTGGGGTCCTCGAGCAAGAAGAGGAAGGTTGCACAAGGGCCCTTGGCAAGTGCATTTAGCTTACAAGCACGCAAGCAAGCAGATCAAGCCTTGCGCAGGTTTTTTTATGCAGAGGACATTCCTGAATGGAAAGTGCGGAGTTCTTTCTTTTTGGAAATGGTCAAGGCAATTGGACAAGTTGGTCCATCGTATGTGCCTCCCACATACAATGCTTTGCGCACCACAGAGTTAAATGATGAGGTCAAATGCATTGGTCATGAGATCATGGGTGTGCGCGAGAAATGGAAAAAACATGGATGCACAATTGTATGTGATGGATGGTCTGACACTAGACGCAGGTCTATCATTAACTTTCTTGCATGCTCTATACATGGTTCTGTGTTTTTGAAATCTGTGGACACATCTGGGGAGACAAAGACATCAGAATTTATTTTCAAGCAGCTTAAGGATGTGATTATTGGGGTAGGATCCTCCAATGTTGTGCAGGTATGCATGGACAATGCAACTAATTGTGTTGGGGCCGGGCAAATGGTGGAAGAGAAATGGAAACACATTTTTTTCACGAGGTGTGCATGCCATTGCTTGGACCTCTTGTTTGAGGATATTGGGAAGCTCCCTTGGATTGCAAAAATTCTTGAAGATGCAACAAAGGTTGTCACATTTGTCACAAGGAAGTCCACTGTCTTGGCATTGTTTCGAATGCTTAGCAAGAAGGAATTGTTGAAGCCATCGGCCACTCGATTTGCCTACTACTTCATCATGTTGGCTAGTCTTGTGGATGAGAGATGTATGCAAGGTGTGCGTAGGCTTATGATTGATGCAAAATTTGTGAAAATGAAGGCATCCAGGTCTGCAAAGGCCATAGTGGTCTCGGACATTGTGTTTAATGCATCCTTTTGGCAAGAGGCCAAGTTGATTTTGAAGATTTGTGCTCCCATCTTGAAGATACTTCGTTTGGCTGATAGGGAAGGAGCCACCATGGGGCTTGTGTATGAGCTTACGGATCGCATGGTTGAGCAAATTCAAAACATGCAAGGTATTGATGCGGCAAGGATGCAAGAGATCAAGGACCTATGCGTTGATAGATGGAATATGATGCACACACCATTGCATGCTGTGGGATACTTGTTGCATCCTATATGGCAAGGAAGAGGGCAATTCAATGATAGTGAGGTTCATGATGGGTGGATGACATTTTTGGACAGGTATACCAAGGGTGATTTGACCATGCAGGGTACCCTCATTGATGAGTTGGACACTTTCCTCACTGAAAGAAAGTCATTTTCTCATCCTATTGCAAAGGATCCAAAGAGAATGCAAGAGGGTGTAAAATGGTAGGAGACTTTTGGGACTTGCACGCCCACATTGCAGACTCTTGCACTTAAGGTGCTTTCTCAAGGGACATGTGCCTCTCCATGTGAGAGAAATTGGAGCACCTTCTCTCTCATTCACACCAAGAGAAGAAATAGGTTACTTCCTGCTCATACCGAGAAGCTTGTCTACATACACACCAACTTGAGGCTCTTATGCAAGATCAAAGAGCGCGGCTATGAGAGAATGGAGGTGACATTGGAGATGCTTAACAAAGAGAAGGATGAGGAGCGCTTGCTTGAGTTGCAGGAGATTCAGGAGGCTATTGCACAAAGCACTGCTGATGTTATGGAGTCTCTTCCGATTAGCATGCCCAGTGATATTGGGACTTCATGCTCCGTTGCTGAGGATGAGGCTTGGGATGAGGATGAGGATGAGGATGATGAGGGTGATGATGAGGATGAGGATGATGATGAGGAGGTGGCCTTTGATGAGAGTTAGAGCTCATTGCATTTTGCTCTAGCCTCGGTCCTAACTCCTCTTAGCTCTACAGTCTACTTATGGTTTGGATTCACTATTTAGCATCGAGCGGCTGGACTCCACCCTCTAGGCTCTATTTATGTTTTGTCATTTGAATTTTGGAGTACTCAGTACACAGTCTTGTTGGTTTTGGAGGCTCCATATTTTGCCATCTAGTATGATCATGATTCATTGATCATTTGAAATTTTGATGTATTTATTGATCAATGATCTTGATCTGTTTCTCGGCTCCCGACTCCTTGATTTAGCTAGATTCTACATTTTCAAGTTTCTATGATGTTTTAATGCATTATGTGGCTTTGGGCTACTCTCTAGAGTCTAGTGTTTTAATTTTAATTGCTATTTGTTATGAGATATATATATATACACTAATATTTTAGTGCCGTATGGTATTCCACGTATGGAATCTTCGGGGGGTCTGAATCGGGCTTATATCGGGCTTCCATACCCACCCGAGTGAGACACATGGTTGCCGCATGAAAAAACTATGCTTGTAGCAATCAATCTCACCATCCAGCTTACGTTTCAGCATGTAAACCCACTCCGTACTAATGACCTTTTTGCGAGGAGGCAAATCACATAAAGTCCATGTGTTATTCTCTATAAGTGCATCATGTTTTGATTGCATGGCAGCCATCTAATTTTCTAAATTCTGCGCTTCATCAAAAGAAAGAGGTTGCTCTTCATCACACAAACTAGAAACGGCCAAAGCATAACAATCTGAGGTATATGATGCATGGCAAGAACCTGAGCAAGTACAACTAAACATAGGTGCATCCAATTTATTTTCACGCAGAGTATGCACTAGCCATTTTGGCATACCCCTAGCCTCTTCATTCTCGGCCCTTTCCACATCAAGTACGTCATGTATATCTGCATCATCAATAGGCTGATCCGTAACATTTTCAAAAACCCCCATAGGTTATACATGTGCCTCATTCGAACTTACATTCAAGTTTTTACCATTAAAAAGAGGTAACATAGTGTCATAAATATCCTGTGAGCTTATATTAATGTCTCCGGTACATGATAATAAAGGCTCTACAAATACAACATCTTGTGAACCCAAGATACGTTTTTTTTGCGGATGGTATAACCTGTAACCTTTGTTTTCAGAACTATAACCAGCAAAAATGCATTTGACAGCCTTATTGTCCAATTTTCTGCGCTACCTTTGTGGCACCAAAGCATAAGCTGAACAACCAAAAACGTTCATGTGATCAATAGATGGCTTCTTATCACGCCATGCTTCATAAGGAGTCATAAACTGCAAGGCTTTGGTAGGACACATGTTCCTTCACTGGCAGGAGGAGGGTCTCATAGCTGAGTTCTTGTCAGATTTTTGGGAGCGTTTGTGGGACTCTAGCCAACTGAGGCGAGTCACTTTGTTCAAGTGGTTAGTTGCACACAGAGCTACAACAATGGGAAGCTGGCTAATACATAGTGGCTTTTCGGCAGCCTACGCAGTTTGCGACCATCCTTTGGAGAGTCAGTGTCATCGTCTGTGGGACTGCCCCATGGCACAGCAAGTTTGGTTTCGGGTTCTTCGGCTGATGCCAGCTCTTTCCACAGCACGACAGTACACTTGGGGTGTTGCAGCCTGGTCCACCCTCACAGGCCCTGCGGTTTTGGAGATGAAAATTTTGTGAGAATTCTCATTTAGTATAACATCGCATGTTGGGTTACTTGAGCATGATTGGACTTTCTAGCATGGAGCCAATGTGGGGGGGGGGGGGGGGGGGGGGGGGGGGGAGAGAGAGATGAAATGAAATGTAATATTAACGTCTTCAAAAGGCCAAAATGACCTATGAGACCAAAAGGTTACATGTGGTGAATCTAATACCAGGTCTGGGTACAAAAAGTACAAAGAACTGAAAAGAAAATGGTGGGTAGGGGTGGGGAAAGCTGATACAAAGGGAATAGGAATAACAAAGGGTGAGCTGATACAATGGAGCTCTCTGGCAGTCGAGGCATCATATACATATACATTAGTATCCGGGACGGCTCCTATGTCGTGCCAGTATGGTATGGATCCTCGATTGCAATCTGCGTCGATATCAAGAGGGCCTCCTCATCCATGGGCGACAGGACCGCCCCGACTCTATCGCCCGATCAAGCAATATGCCTCTGGTGCCTCTGGTGTTGTTATGCTGTGGAGGCTGCTCGAACTCGTCTGTTTGTGACTGAAAGAAATCTGTAATCTTCCGTTGTCGCTGGATCTCTCTCATTGTGCCCCTTGTCAAGAGATCTTCTCTGTGTTTGCGAATCTCCAGTAAGTATAATCCGAGGCATCTCTAATCCTGGTATCTAATGACTCTAGAAAGTGGCTCAAAACCCTCTCTGAATAGAGAGTGAAAGCGGCCCCATATCTCATAGTATACTCGGCAGTGACGTATGTAATGTAGCTCTGTCTCTGGCTCTATTTGGCACACCTGACAAATCCTGGACTCAACGGGTACTCCTCTAAATCTGCCTGTCTCAATCTCTAGCTGATGGGAGGATGTGCGTATCTGACCAATAGCACATCGTATCCCATGGGATAGATGAGTGTCCATGTTTCCTAGTCTGATCACAAAACCGTCCTCCGTGAGTTGGAGAAGATGCTCTCTATAGAAAGTCATCTTCGTACCCAACTCATGTGTATGTTGTATCCATGTCCTCTTCGTATCCAGATAAATCAAGTCTTGTCTGATGAGCCCGGTAATCTCTGCCCTAGTGAGGGAGATGGAGGGTGCATCCAGAGAGTAATGATATGAGGGTAGCGGGTCCATACTAAAGCCATGTAACTGAAACCAAGATGCCATCTCTGCATACCAACATGATCTATCTCCCTGCAATGCTAGCTGTCACGAAAACTATAGTGCTAATCAAGCATATCTGTCTCTAGGGAGAGCAAAAGTGCTATGCATAAATGAAACTGATCGAGTGAGTGCCTCCATTACCAATGGAGGAGCAACGAGCTCCGCCCTAACAATGTCATGTGGTACTGAGGCCTTGGCCCTAATCATCCGAGAAATCATAGACACCAAGGGATTCTCCATACATCTCCATCCATCAGTACTGCCAACTCTGCTATGATATCAACTGAGGGGGGCCCATATCTCCACTCCATACAACATGGCCGAAGTGACCAAAGGGTCATAGAGCCGAGCCAAAGCTTTGTCCGAGGTTTCTGGAACTGAACCTGCGAACATATCCTCTCAAGTCTCCCCAATGCTGCATAGGCTCTGGTCAATCGTGTATCTGCTACACGTCGTAGGAAACTATCCCAAGAGACCTTCAAGATCTATCCGACGAGGAGAGTTGAACTCGAGACGTGTTATTCAAAAGGGAAATGGCATAACCAATCTACCGCACTTGGATGATAGAAAGGTTATACCATTTTCCTCTTTTTATCAAGGCAGGCGTACACACACACAAACACACAAGAAGAAGAGTATTTTAACGTCGTAGGAAACTATCCCAAGAGACCTTAAATATCTATCCGATGAGAGAGAGAGAGAGAGAGAGAGAGAGAGAGTAATAATATATTTAATTTTAACTATTGTGTGAATAAACCTAAAAGATTTATTAAGTGAACGAGTCTTATAATCAAGACTGTAATTTAGGAGGGAAATGGTGTGACCATACACACACACACACACACACACATACAAGTTCAAACAAAACTTGTACCATGAGCATGTGAGGTCAAATACCATACATAATGATGGGAAACTTACCATTAGGCACTCTCTTGCTTAGTTTTCTCGCTCGGAATTCTTTGCTCGCATTATTGACTACCTCCATTGTTATTACGACCCTTTTTTTCCAAGATAAAAATCCTTTCATTAGTTAAGAAAAGACTACCTAATGGCCTACAATTTGCCCCTGCTAGAGGGCTACATCGACAAGTGGGGAGACTCTCCAAGTGAAAAGACAAGATATGTACAATGATGGCTAAATCAAGAGATGGGGAGTGGAAATAACCACACCAGTGGGTGGTACTGTCATCTAAGCGCACCATGAACCATTGTGAAGAAGGGCCCTGGGCGCCAGAGTCGCAAGAAGGCCTCTCGGTGCTCCTACATGCGGTCAGAGCTACCCTGAATCTCTCAAACTAGCCTATAGGGGTATGGACCAGCTCCAGCCAAATGTCACAAACAGTTTCCGCTGGTGGGATGGGTCCAGCCTCGAAGATACGGAAGCAGCAGGCTCGAGAGATGAACCACATTGTCAGACTGCAAATGAGCTCCCAGCACAACTCTCTATCTTTGCTCCACTCCTGAGGAACTAGCTATGTGGCTGGCTGAAGTGTAGGCCGGCCCTACTATATCACAATCATCCTCCCGACAGAAGCCATTTCAAAACGAAGTAATGACACACGTGAGTGTGGACCAAGCTGCGGCACCCCAAGTGTAATGGCTAGCTATGGAGAGTGCAGGCATCAACCGAAGAATCCGAAGCCAAACCTGCTCTGCCATGGGGTAGTCCCACAGAGAGTGACGCTGAGTCTCAAGTGGGTTGTCACACGCGGCACATACTACTGAGAGGCCGTTGTGCACCAACCAACTCCCCACTGCGAACTGCGATAGTTGATGTGCAACTAGCCACTGAAACATAGTGACACGCCTCAGCTGCTTGCTGTCCCATAAGTGCTCCAAGAATCATGCCAAGAACTCGGACCTGAGACCCTCCTCCTGCCAGTGAGACGCTGCAACACGCCGAGTTTTCATGTAAGTATGTGGCAACACGAAAGATGTAAAGCAAGCTGTTGAGAAGTACCTGGAAGGAGTTTGGGCACCTGTTAATGACCAAAAGGAAAAGGAAGAATTTCAAAGCAAGAAGATAGACATTAAGTGCGATTACTGCATTGAAAGAAGACATCTTTCCAGAGCTCTCTACTTCAGCAAACAGACTGGAGTTGCCTATGTAAACGGGCACTTCACAAAAAGGTCAAAGCTAAGGCATGTTGGTGGTGTCAAAAAGATACAGTTAGCAATTGGTGGCTTGCACCAAGACATAGAGACAAGTGAACAGTTTGAGATTCATTTCTGTGAGCAGTTCTACCAAAATTATAGAAATAGATCATAAAGAATGGGATTGGCTCTCATACAGTAAAAACTGAAACTACCTGAACGAGTTTTGGGCTGTCTTACTTAGACTAACGCTCTTTACAAAGATCTCTAATGAGGAAAATATGTGAAATTTTAAAAAAGGCCTCCGACTCCTCCCCGTTTAATTGTTACATTGTATGCACTTGATACATCACAACAAAATGATGGAATAAAAAGACATCGCTAAGGAATGACATTCAAAGGGCACTCCAAAAGGAAGCATGCAGACAGTGATGGGCAAAAGGCATTCAACAGTCAATTTTCAGAATATAATAGCAAACCCAATTGTTTCAACCTGTTGGCTTGAATTAAACTTCAAAGACTATGTACAAAGGCCAATAATCACTCATCTCATTATTTGTCATTACTTTTTGGTATGAACAGAAAAATACCCATTTCCCTAAGATGGCCATTACGGGCTGGGCTGGGCTCTGCATATATAATCAAAATGCTTTTACATTTCCCATTTACCACAAAAACCTGGTGTTGTTCTAAACCATTTGTTGAGAAATTTCCATGTGATACGCCTCAGTAACGGCAGAATCAGATTACGCACTATGCATGCACATTCATCGTGCAACTGCCGCTAAGCAAGACCCTTGAAAGCTTCAAAGCGAGCAAGGCAAGAATTTCAAGCAGCACACATAAGCACCTTCTTGGATGCATTGTTCGCTATGTGTGGGAAAAGTAGAATCCTGATTGAGAGGTATGTATAGTTGGACCAAAAAAGAAATTGATTTAGGAGCAAAGAATAGTGTGTAGTTCTAGAAAGCATGGTCCTTTTTTTACTGAAAACTATTTCTGGCATGTTTCATTTTTGTTCATATTGGCATTTCTTTTCATCATTATTATAATGTCCATAACAAAGATTTTACTTTTGTCACCTTCCACTAGAATTGAATTCAGCTGATCGAACCCAATTCATATGGCCGGTCAATCCAGCAAGAAACCGCTCTGTCTCTACGTCCCAAATCTGCAATCCTCACTCAGTACACACCATTCATACAAACACTTTAGTCTGCTAAAATTTTATCATCATTTTACACACTTTTCTCTGATTGTTTATCATTAAGGCTGAAATTTTACTTAGTACAAAAAAAAAAACACAAGCATAAAAACTGAAGTAATGAGCAAGTAGAGATCTAAACAAGAATGGCGCAAAACAAGCAGGTCTAGAATCTCGAAAGTCTAGCTAATGCACTTAAAAATTTCTTGTGTGGAAACATAAAAAGAAAGAAGTGTCGTATAATATATTCCCGTTTACTGAATGTTTTTAACTGTCCAGTGAATGTGAAAAGGGTCAATACACCCTTTTAATGTAAAAAAACGTAAATTGAAGAATAGTACATATGGGCTTCAGGTAATCCATTTTTCTCTCTCCCATCCCCTTTCCACCTCATGCCATGCTAGGAAAACATCTGCCCATGCATTGCCACGTAGACCATACCTTAGGGCGAGTTCAGACAAGCCAGGCAGCAGAAGATATCTCAAAACCTGCCTCCTCTCACATCATTCACACGGGGCGGAGATGATAGACGAAGCTCCAGGGGGCTCTAGCCAATGAGAGATGGAGCAAGAGGACCGCTGGCACTCGGGCAGTGCAGCCCGCGACTCACGCTGCAAAAGCGCCTAGTAGAAGCACGTTTCTGAAGGGGGAGAGGGGCGGGGGGGCTAGCCCAATTTTCTGTGGGTCCAGAGACATCCTATTCTCTTTTGCTCCAATGAGCAGGCTCCACGAAGAGCGCACACCCCTTCACCCCCTTTGCCGCCGCCCCATCGTCTGAACCCAGCCTTACTCAAATTGATTTTCTCTCTCTTATTAAAAATTTAGCCAACGACACTTCTCTGGTGGTTAGCCCTCTGTACAAAATTGCTCCCTCTCATTCAAAGAGACTACCAAGCATCTATTGTAGAAGCTAGCAGTGCATATTCACACTTAGAACTACACTCTCCTATGAAAATCAACTACCCAAAGCAGAGAGATTATGTGTGTGTACTTGTTCTCACGAGAAGTGCACCAGAACATCCTTCTCTCTCAGAGCCCTTTGGTTGCCAATCAAAATCTCAGACAGAAGGGACTTAACTACGGCCAATACTCGAAGAGATTGCTGTCTACAGGCGTTTCAGTGCTCAGAACGTGTCAAAACCAACAAAGTTCCGTCGATAAGACTTCCAACTAGCCAACCCAAACAAGAATCAGCAACCATACAGAGAATTTGGCCGGCAAGGCAAGAATTCACTCCGAATTCTCACTTTAAGAGCTTCAAAAGAGAAATTTTAGCAATGAATCGAATTCATTTAATAGCATAAAATTAAGGAATCAGATTCCTCTCAGGTCTGTGAGCGAGTCCTCAAAAAGAATTTAGAGCCACTACTCTAGAGGAGACAACCGCTCTCTCTCAAAGCAAGAAAAAGAGATTTTACTCTTTTCCTCGGAAGAATCAGGACACCGAAGCAAGCAAACCCTTGTTCTCTCTCCACATCCACTTTCTTCACAACCGCAATGGTAGAGAGGGCGGTTTGCAATATGCAGCATGGCTGCTTAGCTGATCACACAAGCATGCAAAGTAAGCACCTCATATAGGCCGCATGCACCCTCGCCCCATTCATTGCCTTGCTCTTCAATAGAACACTAGCAAAGGGATTACCGACACAGTAGACTAGCACCCCGTTGTACCTACCCACATGTCTGGAAACACTCTTGACCTGGGATACAATTGGACCATCACGACTGGCCACACATTGGCCAAACTCTATGGAGCCAGAGTTGAGCTCATATGCAAAGAGTGAGGGCCTGTGAGTCACAAGACAGGCCAGCTTCAGACAAGCCTTCTCTACCATAGACCATATCTTCACTCTCCGTTGCCTGATCGAACAAGCGAAGGGGCAGAAGAGGTGACTACACTGCTGTTTTCTGGATTTCAGTAAAGCCTTCAATCAATGTCACACAACCGGCTCTTCAAGCGCCTACATACACTTGGTGTGCCATTAGAGATTATTTGGGGGATTTACTCTCTCTACGAGCAAGTTTCCAGCCGAGAAAATTGTCCAAAAGGCACCTCGGAGCCCATTGCTAGCACTATTGGTGTGAAGCAAGGGTGTCCACTCTCTACATTGGCAAGACACGTGAGTACATTCTTCGCGCCAAAGGTGCAGGTGTGGATCTAGGAGGCACTCCAATTTATATTATGCTATATGCTGATGATATTGTCTTGGTCTTTGAGTCACAAGAGGGACTATTTCTACTTTTCATACATCTAGAAAGGTCAAGAGCAAAGCTCTACTCACACTAGTTGGAGGGCGAGTCGAGGTGGTAGACTCCTATGAGTACCTTGGGATACTTGCATAGCCACCACAAGCTGCCTCTCCATGGCGAGTGCCGCGAGAGACTAGAGGGTATGCTGCATTCGCAATGCTAGAGCGTCGTTGCCATCACGCACACTTCTAGGAGCTCCGCACTGGTTTTATGACTCTTTTATGACACCCTAGTTACCCTTGCCAAGAAGTATATATCAGCAGTTTGACCTCGTCTTATTGCTTCAGGGTGCTCACAAATTGAGAGTCCACAAGTTATGATGATCTCTCGCATCATCTCTAGCAGTTAGTGGAGGCTCTCTTTCATTTAGTATGCTTCATCCAGAGATTTGAGGAAGCTACCTAAGGACACTCTCATATAGAGCTCTCGAGGCATCTAGGTACTAGGCAAAGAGATGAAGCAATATCAAGCCACCCAGACTTTGACAAGGAGGCCGAATACTCCACCAAAGAGTCTCCAATATCAGACTCCGGATCTCCAAGGCCCACGACACTCCACATTTACTATGCACCAAACCTTGGGAAAGAGATAGCCTTCTCAGGACAGACAGGCTATCCTTCCAGTGTATGAGGTTGGCAAAAGTTCACGGCCACCACTGTCTGTACCTTTTATTGATGTGAATGTGCCACAAGCTCAAGGAAGAATGGCTCGGCAACCAGATGAGGATGCGTTCAGGACACAATTGGCAGTTGTTGTGAATGTGTTTACCCGGTTGGTGCACAATCCCAGGTTTATGAAGTTTTTGCAAGCTCCACCAATGTCACAGAAAACAAGGCAACATTCTCACCCAGTAGAGCCCATTGAGGCTCAAGGGCAAGTCCCAAATGTCACGTGCACATCTAACCCTATGTGCATGTGGACAAGCTACTTCATGACTAGGATTCAGTTCAGCTTAAGAAGTGTTATGCCACCTTAATGAGTCTGTTCGCAGACCGTGCATGTCCAGACAATTAGAGTAGTTTCATTTTATCTGGTTGCACACAGCATGATCATCAGATTACGGTCAGTACCCGTCAGGAGCATTTTACAGTGCATAGAACCCATTTTTCCTATTTTAGCCATTTTTCACTTATTCTTATTAAGTGACTTTGTTAAGAAACTGGGTAGGGAAAATTGACTAAGGCAATATGTAAGAAAAGCTAGCGCTAGCGCTTTCTGGCAAAAGAGGCAGCAGGGACCCAAGGTCTGGCAGTGCACCTTCTCAGCAAGACCCCCGGTAGGAACTCCTAGCGTTTTTCAGCCATCAAGATGGCCTAGCGTTTTCAGCATTTGCAGATGAGCCCCAACGTTTTGCAACTTGCAGATCACCCTAGATTCCCTAGCGTTTTTACAGCAGACAGCAGATCAACCCATCGTTTTTGCAATTGCAGACTACCATCAGTATTTTGCAGATTCCCGGCGACAGAACCTTCACTTGCATCAGCGTTTTGCATTTTCAGGAGTTAGATTCCGTACAGCAGCCCCCAAACCTCGCAGATCTCACCTTCCCGCAGCAGATCCTCGCCGCATGGTCAGATCAACCAGAGTTTGCAGATTCAGCCCGCTATTCGCAGATTTCAGCATCTGCGTTTTCACCGCATCATCGTCGTCGCGTCGTCGTCATCGTCGCCGTCGTCACCGACATAGAGTCAGAATTCAGAAGATACAAGATTTGCAGATTTCAGCCCTTAGCGTTTTCAGATTTCAGCCGTCTCCTCGTCGTCGTCATCGTCGGCAAGTCCATTGCATTTAGACCATTGTACGAGGATTGTGCAATCAATAGCATAGACCTCTCTCGCCATAGAGAGTGGGGCCCTTGGAGGAGGGTTTGACAACATTCTGGTGTCGTATTCTTCTCTCTCTATCTCTCAGTCTCAGCACCTTCATTCGTAGTGTTTATCCACTTTCTTTGTGACCATTTGCACTGTCTCACTAAAGGAACAGAAGGCTCTCCCTTCCGTAAGTAAAATTTGACATGAATCTTAAAGGGTGACTCTCTTCCTTCTAAGAGGAGCTTGGCATGGATGGCCTCCCCTATTAGTGTGTTCTCATTGCCATACCCCCATTCTACAATTTGTAACATGAGATTGTATCCTACTTGCCTACCGGTTTCATTACCTTCCCTACCCAGATTGTTTTAGGATCTAGGATGTTTCCTTTTATGCTTTATCTCAGTTGATATGGTTGTAGCTTTTGGTCTTATAGGTCATTTTGGCCTTTCAAAGACGTTAATATAACATTTCATAAGCAGTATGACAAACAACACTTACCGATATATCGGACTTTCTTCCCCACTTTAAGATGCTCGTAAACACGTAAGTGATTGTGTTTCCAGCATGGTAGGTCTTGCGGCATTTCATTAGCACAAGTGGCCATGTTTTATGAAGTATTTAAATTGCTTTGAGTTTTCATGGAAATATATATAAAGTATGAAGGAAAGTCTGAACTTACGAATTATAAGAGAGGTTAAAATACTCACAAAATACAAAAGCAAGGGACACAAGAAAACAGCTAAAGGAAAAACTAAATCACTTTATTTGTTGCTAAACAAAACTAGATAAAAGCAAACCATTATTCATTTTGTATAAAGGCAGACACAAACAGGTACTTGAGGTCATACTACAAAAGAGCTTTTGTGAAGACTAGGTAAGAACCACACCAAAAGGACAAAAGCAAGGACCAAAGTGTAAAAAATAAAAAGTAATCAACATAAAGTTAGTACTTCAGAGTGTAATGGAGACATCTCTCTCAAGGGTAGTGTATAGCAGGTTGTACTGAAATCTGGACAAATATTAACCCTTTAGAGAAGGGCAAGAATACATGGTGACACTACATTTTGGGAGAGAGGGTATGCATATAAAGCACGTTTTACATATTAAGTGTGGCAATGATTTTCAAAATGAGCAGGCATTTCTAGCTGGGAATGTAAGCCTCCAAAGTAGCTACTATTTCTAAATCTCACTTCTTTTGACTTGCAGCTGAGTTTTTACGGGACAATAATGTAGTGGCGGCATGAGTGTACTTAAAGCAATTGTAACTACGTCTGTTTTTTCAAAAAACCAAAAGCAAGGGAAGGAACTCATTCCTTGAATGATATCATGATAGACTAAAGGCATCTAGCTGGGCCTATAGATTATACCAGCAACCCTATCCAAAAATATAACACAAATGTGATAAAGAGAAACAAATAGACCTTTAAAGCTTTATCATCCCCGCCTGAAAGAAGGCATTCTCCATCTGGACTGAAAGCCAATGTTCTCACAGTGCTGCTGTGCGCTCGAATAATGGAACCTTTACCTTCTCTGCAAAACCCATGTTCCATGCATCAAGCCTTTCAATGAAGTAGCTTAAAGCTGTACATTGTGCTGTTTTTTGGTGCACAAAGATCAATAACAGTAGTGATTGTTATACGCATAAAGTGGAAAAGAGGTTTCTATCCATTGTTTCTTCAAACCATCCATTTTCAGTATTAGAAAAACATATATGAATTGAATGCATGGTTTCTATCACTCTCTTTGAACCAATTACACCCTACAAGGGCAAGTCAACAGCCAAGAACAAAGCATTCTACTTTCAAAATGTCACTTTACTTCACAAAAAACTGGAAGGTATGGCAGTTTGAGCCAATTTTCTCGAGGGGTGAAGAATTATGTATCCAAAACACACCCTTGAAAGAGTTTTCTTACGCTGTGGGTATCCAAAGGCGAACAGTTTTGTCTTTGGCTGCTGAGGCCACCACTGTATCCAAAGGAGAGATTGCAACCGCACAGACCTCGCCCTACCAAAATTTATAAAAATGAATGTTTCTACTTCGTTGCCACAAATTTTTCACAAACACCCCAAGCCATTATGATCTGAAGTTCTCTTTAGAAGAAAGACATGCACAAAGTAAAAGTTAAGCAAGAATACACAGAAAACAGTAAACCAATATTTCTTGCAGCTATGTTACAATGCAACACACAATACATAAAAGGAAAGATTGCACAGCTACCAATACAATAATACAAGCATAGCTCATACAATGATATAATGATCCACATAAATGGACAACATCAAGACTAGCATGGGACATAATTGGTTTCGTGCTTAAATAACACTTCCTAAGAAAATATGGGTATCATAAGACATTTTATGCCATTTGTGAACTCAAGCGTGATAAACCTTTCTATTCTCCACTGGCCATCACTTTCAAAGAAGTCTTATTCCTACCCCATCAAAACGATATGCCTCCAATGTTTCAAAGTAGAGGGAGCAGAAACTTTTGTAGACAGTTGGATGACCCAAGAAGAAGGCATTATTTCGTATTTCCAAATTGCTTCAAAGAGGCTACCACCTCTGAAGAAACATAATATTCCACTGATTACAGAATGCTAGCATGCGCTTGTAGCTTACTAACCCTGTCCATGGCAGGGGTTGGGAGGCAGCAAATCTCCACCATCCATTTGCACTACATTACACATCAGAAATTTGAAGCTGCCCAACGTATTTTTGCAACGTCAACAGCTGTCATAAGAAACGGTATCTCACACAACAACGACAATGTCAACAATCAATGGCCACCACCTCAGCAAGTGGAATAGATTCTACATCTAGCAGGTCAAAAGCCAGAAACAAATAAGTGTCATGCAACTATAACTCCCTACATCAGTGTAACAGGGCTACAGTGTCACTGGCATGGGACAAGCAGTTAGTTGCAGTTGGGCTTGATTCACACTGGGCAGACTCTTGCCTGGGCAGTGACATGTGGCAAGTGTTATGGATGGTGGTCCAGCGGACACCGCAGCCAGACCACCACCACCTCAGTTAGGAGATAGGCTTAGCTGGATTGGGATATATGCCAGCTGTTGGTGACTCTTTAGGAGATACATATGAGTGGTTGGTTCCAACTTCCAGTTGTGGGTACGCATCATCATCTACTTTTGTGTGGTCAGTCTAGAGTCTATCATCTTGTGTTGTACACAGCACGTCTACACCATCCCTGCACAGTTGAGCCTTGACACCCCCACTATACCTATGAGATCTGGGTTATAGCTGAATGCGCTACCATGCCAGAGTCTGTCGGTTTCTTTGAGTTTGTCGATGTTCATGTTCAGGTTCAGCTGAGTCGTATTGTTGTTGCTCTGTTGTCTGTGTTTGCATTCTGTGGAGTGAGATATCACGCACACTGCAATGAGGAGCACCCACTATAGAGGGCACGATACATTATCTCCGGTACAGGTGCTCTCATTTTTGGCACACCCGATGGGACCTCAACTGAAGTTTCACTCCACTATGCCTACAGGTCGAGGAGCTAGCTCGTTTAATCTCTCGCCTGTGTTGGTCTAGACTAGAGTAGTCTAGCTTGGTCTGTCCAGCTCAATACTAGAATACTAGACCAGCTAGTCTAGTCACTCGTCTTGGTCTAGGTCTCTCGTCCTGGTCTAGAAGTCTCTAGGCTGGGTCTAGTCCTCTCTCGTCCAAGTCTAGCCAGGGAGTAGGCTGGGTCTTGGTCTGTCCAGCTCAATACTAGAATACTAGACCAGCTAGTCTAGTCACTCATCTTGGTCTAGGTCTCTCGTCCTGGTCTAGTAGTCTCTAGGCTGGGTCGAGTCCTCTCTCGTCCAGGTCTAGCCAGGGAGTAGGCTGGGTCTAGTCCTCTCTCGTCCAGGTCTAGCCAGGAGGTCTAGTCACTCGCCATGGTCTAGTGGAGTCTGGACCAGAGTGCAAGAAGTAAAGGTCTTCGTGCTCAAAGATTGGGAAGGCTTTTGGTTACTGCATGACACATACAAGGCAGTCAAAAGAGCGACAAAGCCCATTATTAAGTCCTTTGAAGTACTACCACAGGAAGCGTCAACCCTTCGTGCCAAGCAGAAGTCTACCAGCCCATTACCCCTGCCTTCCCCCTCAACCAGTTCTACACCTCCCCAGTCACCCCCCATCAATAAACTTCTCATCCACTGTGTTACAGCAAGCTCCAGTGCAACAAGCTCCTGCACAAACAGCCATGGAGGAGCTCACAAGCGTTCTAGCTAAGGTGAATATTAAGTTTCCGACTTTCAAGGGTCTCTCCACAGAGGATGCTGACGACCATACCCGAAGGTTTGTTTCTCTCTGCAAAGGTCGTGGCCTCAATCGAGAAGGTGCCTACTTAGTACCCTTCCCATCTACCTTGGATGGCTTAGCAGACAAGTGGTACAGTCAGTTTGCTGAGAACCACTTTGCGACGTGGGCCACTTTACGACAACAGTTTTGTGAAGCTTTTAGATCAGGGGACTTCTAGGAGAAGGTCCTGGATGAGTTGGCCAACCTGAAGCTCTAGCCAAATGAGACTTTTGCAAAGCTCATGACCAGAACAAAGTCTCTGGTGGCTAAGCTTCCTCAGCAACCGGGTGAATTTATGGTTAAGAAGTGGGTGGAGAAGGCTCTTCCCAAAACTTCCCAGCAAAAACTCCGAGAGAGTCTCCAACCTGACGTAACTCTGGAGGAGTTTGTCGCGGTTGCTACTAGGATAGAAGAAGCTAGGAAGCTGTTCACCGACTCCCCTCATGTAGAGACCCCCCTCAATGTTTTTGGAAAGTCCTTCTGATCCTTTTAACTTCTTTACGCAGGGAATTGGAGGCCCTAAAGTTACAGCGAGACTCCCCCACACATTCTCATAACAGTGGATACCCTGCCTTCAGTTGTTCACAAGCCATCACCCAGTGACAAGCAAGAATCCAAATCTTTGCTCTCCGATATTGATGAAGCCTTCTTGGAAGCAGTTTTTGATCTACAAAAGATCAAGGTACCAGAGAAACCACTGGTAGAAAAAGAAAATCTTCCAGCAGAGACAATCTTGAAGAACACCTTCCAACAAGTGTCCCTCTATGACATGTTGCGGCTAGATGCGAGTTTTAGAAGTGACACCCTTGCTGTTATTCAGTCACTTTACCCCCGAGCAAGTCCTAGTGGCAGGCACCTCCTAGTGCGACCATCAGAGTCCTATATGATATCCCATCCCGCTACTCCCCTCATTGATTATAGATTCTAGAAGCCCTAGTCTCACCGTGTCCGTCTTGGGTCGGCAATTCTCAGGAGTGATAGTGAATGGTGGATCTGGCATCAACCTGATGCCTGAGTTCACTATGTTGGCTCTAGGTCTACAGCCTACTCGCCCTGCTCCCTTCACAGTTACATTGGCCGACCAGAGAATAGTCTACCCAGTGGGCATAGAGGATAAAGTGCCTCTACAGGTACAAGACTTTACCTTTAACTTGGATTTTGTTGTTATTCGTCTTCCCCAAGTTGTGGGCGAATTTCCCTTGCTCATCGAAAGACCATGGCTGCGACAACTAAAACACTTCATGATTGGGGAAACAACACCATGTGGATACATACTCTTGGCTCCCCAATGCAACCCATTCGCCTAGAAGGAGGCATAGATCCGGTTGTACACCATAGTTCTTTGTCCCTAGAAACCAGCCTCGAATTGGAACAGCCTACTCCACCTGACGGGTCAGACGAAGATCTGCTCGAGTGGTTGGACGCTACCAAATCTATGCCTTGTTATGGAGTCTCTATTCAATCTTTGTCTGAGGGTACACCCTCTTCCAATGTTTGCACAGTAACTCGACCCAATGAGCCAGCTCAGTCAGCTCAAAGGGTGGAGGTCACAGAACCTACTCACCATGCGCCCTTGGTGGAAGCCTTTGGATTGGGTGAGCCTACAAAGAATCATAGTAGAGGAACCACATCTCCTCTACAGGAGTTCACCCCCCCTCATCATCAGCCCCATGGGTGTCTGCTTCTCTTGTCACGTTTGTGACTTGGTTACATTACATAATTACTCATTGATGCAGAGATGTGAAGTGCCATGCCAAGCAGAACCCCTACGCTTGGATGGTCACACCGCTTCGCCCAAAAGACGTGCCTCTTCACCAAAAGCCACACTCCTTCGACAATTGGTCACACCCCTTCGCTCTACGGGTGCGACTCTTCGCCCAATGGTTGCAGCTCTTCGCCGAAAGGATGTGTCTTTACATCTAAAGTCATGTCTCTTCACCAGAGATGTGTCTTTTCAATTGTCTCTTCGTCTCCTATAAGGAGCCCTTGTATCACACTTTGAATCAATCAAACACAGAGTCTTCTGAGTCTTGTTTCTGAGTTCAGTTCAAGTTTCTTAAGTCTTAATCATGAGTTTAAGTACTTAATAAAGGACTAGTACCTAGAATCCTCACATCTCCGACCAAGAATAAGCTCTCTTCTGTGTCTAGCAAACTTCCCTTCATCGAGCATCTTCAAGGCGGATTACAGCACGAAGATGTAGCTTTCAAAGTAAATGTCACACCCTCCGCTACCCTCGCCTCTACCCACCCCCTCCCTCCAACTCCTCGCCCCTACCCACCCCTAACCCTAGACCTCGCTCCTATCCTTCCCTACCCACCCCCTCTCTTCCCCTCGCCCCTACCTAGGCCCCCTCACCCCTACCCACCCTCTCACTCTCCCTCGCCCCTATCCTCCCCTACCCTCGCCCCTACCCCCTCCCTCTTCGCCCCTACCCACTCCCCCTCGCCCCTACCCACCACCCAACCCCCTCACCACCCCATTCCCTTGCCCCTACCCATGTCACAAAGTGATGACGTGGCTGCCCGCTCTTCAGGAACCCCTAACCCTAACTGCATAAAAAATCAGAAACCCTGATTTTGTTGACGTGGCAGCTGTACGGATCCCGCGTTTTGCGGCGCATATTGCGGAAGGCTGAGTTGCGGCATTTCTGCCTTTAGGCCAGCTTTTTGGACTTGCTTTAATCTACGCAAGTTGATAAGAGAGAAACTCTTTTGCTTTTATTTAAAAAGGCTCAAGAGAGAGCTTGAGAGAGGAAGATGGGACTGCTTTATTTTACAAGCTTTCTATTTTCATATTTTAGCTTTTGGGGCTCTGCTTTTGGCATCCCTTGAACCTTTAAATATGTGAGCAGGCCTCACAACTCAGAGCATCTGGCCGCAGAGTGTGAGCGTCTGCCCGCACTCTTGTACTTTGAACTCAGATTAATACAAAAAGAAATACCGAAAGGGGCGCCAGTTTTTGGGGCCAGTATCTCTAGGCACGGAACTCCGCCGGGCCAGTGTTCAATCAATTGTAAATTGTGAACTGTTTTGAAGTGGTTATTTGGTGTTGTCGCGGTAGATTCTTGACTTGGAGTGTCCAAGTCTGTTACACTGGTATCAAAGCACGGCCGATTTCTCTTCTACGAGAAATCTGATTCCAAATTTTTTTCCGCGGCACCTATGGCTTCGGGCAAAGATCAGTCAACTCCCTCTGCATCCGGAGATGCAGGAAGGGATCACAACAAAAATTCCGGCAAGGAGTACGGCCCGCCTCGCCCTACTCAGGCGGAGCGTCGAGAGATGGAGCGCCGTCAATTGATCGGCGATGCAACAAAGATGATGCTCAATTTTGCGAAGGACCAAAAATTTGCAAAATATATAAGCGAGACTTCTTTCCAGGAAGTGCACGAGCAGTGGCAGAAAACCACAACACCACCCCCCAAAACCCGCTCTCAAGAAACCTTTTGCTCACAAGAAGTATTCAGAGAAGGAATTAGAAGAGATGGTTGATGCACGGATTGCTCGGCTTTTTGACGCCCAAAACAAAGCTAAAAAGCACGGCAAAAAGCAAAAGAAGCGCATTGACTTCCCGGGTTATTTGGGTCGTCAGTCGACATTTCAAAAGGCAAAGAAACAGAAGCGCGTTCGATTTGAAGGAGTACCTAGTTCTTCTTCTTCTTCTTCTTCTGACAGTTCTTCTAGCTCATCTGACTCGAGCGAAGAAGACCGAAAAGGCAAAAAGCGAAGCAAAAAGCAACGCTTCGGAAAAGGCAAGAAAAAGGCAAAGAAGCCCGTGAGTGACAGTTCTACAAAGGACTCGTCTACAGACAGTTCAGACTCTGATGATAGCAACTTTTATGCAAAGAAGAAGAATTTTTACAAAGTCAACCAGTATGACTTTCTAGAAGACAAAAGCAAGAAAGTCCGAGAGTTTAAAGAAGGTGGACAATCAATTAAATTTGACACGTTTTCGGGATATAGAGATGCTTTGAAGGCTGTCTTTTGTACAACAGTTTGACATCGCTTTCGCGGGAGGACATTACTCAGAGCACTCTAAGATTCGGAGAGCTGCCTCTTACCTCAAGGGGAATGCTCGAACTTGGTGGTCCACACTTATATTAAGCAAGACTACGCCTATTAAATGGCTGAAATTCAAGAGGCTTTTTATTTCTTCTTGGTTGACTCGAGAGTATGAATGTGATATACGAACTGCTTGGAACCATCTTCGGATGACCAAGAAAGATACAGTGGACGCTTATTGCGAAAGAAAGAGAAAGAGAAAGAGAAAGCAAAACTCAAAAAAGAAAGATGCACGACCCCAGCTTACTCCTCGAGAGAGAGCTCGCTTCATCAGGGAGGGGAAGTGCTTTGGATGCGGGGAACATATCTCCGCGAAGTGCTCCAAAAAGGCACAGAAAGAACAGAACGACAAGGACGACGAAAGGCCTGAGAGTTCGAGAGCAACTGAGGAACGTGGAAGAAAAGGCAAGATGAAAACACGACTCGTTCCAGATTGCGTGGGTACCGATCCCAGCACATTGGACGAGAGTACAGAACTTTGCCAAGCTTGGAGCAAAGTGAAAGACCAAGAGGCCCTGATCTTCTTTGATGGAGGAGCCAAGGCCAACTTCATTTCACCGGAATTGGCGGCGCGACTCGAGATCACTCCTGATTTGATGGGACCACTTGCGGAGGCGTTCTAGCGGCACCCGGCAGGGACATAGCCATTACACCTGTCATTGGCAAACTTCGGTTGCATTGTCAAGGTATTTGGGGCATGAGGACTTTTACATAATGCATTTGGAAGGTTGTGATGTTCTCTTGGGAATTCCCTGGTACTACAAGAACAACGGCGTGGTCGACTATCGGGTGAGGAAAGCGACATTGACTACAAAGAAGGGCAGAACAATTGTACTTGACATCAAACTTAAGGGCGAGTCTGTCCCTATTGCATCGGCTTCGGCCATTTCTAAATTAATGAAATCCAGTCTGTTTGTTTACTCGATCTTTATGAAAGAGTTAAGTGATGAGGATAGGACAAATATGTTTGAACTTGATAAAGAACGCCAAGATTTTCTCCACTCTCATGCCGATTGCTTCTCAGAGGGCCTGCCAAGCGAGTTACCACCTGCTCGTCCTAAAGATCTTATTATTGATCTGATACCTAGAAGCACACAACCGAACCGGCCACCTTACCGTGTGAGCCGAGCACAAAACGAAGAGATTATGAACCAAGTGAAAGACCTCTTGGAAAAGGGTCTTGTCCAGCCTAGTACTTCATCGTATTTCTCTCCAGTGTTGTTGGTTTTGAAGAAAGACGGATCTTGGAGAATGTGCATTGATTATAGAGCTCTCAACAAAATTACCATCAAGAACAGATTTCCGATTCCTAGGATCGATGATATACTCGACAAATTACAGGGATCCTCGTGTTTTACCAAGATTGATTTGAAGAGTGGATATCATCATATCAGAATCGCGCCAGGAGACGTCTACAAGACACCTTTCGGACGACTTTTGGGTTATTTGAGTTTTTCGTGATGCCTTTTGGCTTAACCAATGCTCCTGCGACACTTAATTGGATGATGGACAGGATTTTTCGAGAGTACAGGCTATTTGTTGGCACTTTCTTTGATGATACCATTGTTTTCTTCAAGAATGAGGCAGAACATAGAGATCATCTGCTTCAGGTCTTTCAGGCATTACGAAATCACAAGTTAGTGATTAATGCAAAGAAAAGTGAATTTTTCCTACCAGAGATACACTTTTTGGAACACATTGTCTCAGCAGCAGGAGTGCAGATGGATCCGGCCAAGATAGAGACTATCCGTGATTGGCCCGATTTGAAGAATGTCCATGAAGTTAGAAGCTTCTTGGGACTGTGTTCGTACTGCAAGCGGTTCATTCGAAAGTTTGTAGAGGTTGCTTCCCCTTTGCATATCTTGACACAGAAAGGAGTCCCTTTCTCGTGGGGACCCACAGAGGTGACTGCCTTTCAGACTTTGAAAGAGAAATTGACTACGGGACCAGTTTTGACTTTGTCGTACTTGCAAGAGTCATTTGAAGTATATTGTGATGCTTGTGTCGTAGTCTCGGTGCGGTCTTAATGCAAGAAGGCCATGTCATTGCTTACGAGAGCCGATTGTTCTCGAGGCCGGAATTGACAGCATAGATTTATGAGAGAGCTTTTGGCAGTTATCCATGCTCTTACTCAGTGGCAGCGCTACCTACTCGAAGCAGATTTTACTGTCTTTACAAACCATCAGAGTTTACGCTACTTCTTGTCACAGAAGCAGCTACCGGAAAAGCAGATGCGGTGGGCGAACATCTTGTCACAGTTTCACTTCCAGATTGTCCGTGTTCAGGGACAGAAGAATTTGGTGGCAGATGCTTTGTCTCGGAAGCCGTTGGTTCTGGCTATTTCCACGATACATCATAGGAGCTTCGAGGATATGGCCGACCAGTATGCCACAAATCTAGATTTTGCAAACGTTTTCACACGGATACGGGATGGGGAGACAGTAGCGGGATATTCCATTCGGGATGGCTACTTGATGAGAAAAACCATGTTGTACGTTACACAGCCGTTGAGGGAAAAGGTTATGACTGAATGCCACTGTCCACCTTTTATGGGTCACCGTGGCATTGCTACCACCATGAAAGGGGTAGAGAGATACTTCTTTTGGCCGAGACTCAAGAAGGATGTGGAAGAGTTTGTGCGCAGTTGCTTGGTATGCCAAAAGGTCAAGTTTGACATGCATAAAGCACAGGGATTGTTACAGCCTTTGCCCATACCCATCCGCCCATCGGAAAGTATTGCAATGGATTTCATTTTTTATCTCCTGAGAACACAGAGTGGTCACGATGGTACCTGGACTGTTATTGACAGATTTAGCAAGCAGGCTCATTTCATTCCAGTGAAGAAAATAGTCAAGGCGGATCACTTAGCGAGACTGTTTGTGGCCCAGATTTTCAGATTACATGGCATGCCAGAGACGATTGTCTCCGACAGGGACCCCAGATTTACGAGTTTGTTTTGGAAGGCATTTTGGGAGAACATTGGCACGCGGTTGCAGTTCTCGTCATCTTTTCACCGCACATTGACGGGCAATCTGAGATTGCCAATTGAGTGGTTTTAGATTTATTGAAGTCTTACGTCTCAGATCAGAAGACTCAATGGGAAAAGTATCTACCTTTGGTGGAATTTGCCTACAATAACACCATACACTCTTCGACGGGGAAGGCGCCATTTGAGATTGTTGAAGGTGCTGCGAAGGTCCCACCCTTTCTAAGCACGAAAGATAAGATTTTTGAAGCGGATGAATATACGCGCAACTTAGACACGGCTTTTGCCAAGGTCCGCGAGGCTTTGCAGAAATCTCAAGAACGACAGAAGAAGGCAGCGGATCGCCATCGTCGCAATTTGAAATTGAAGGAGGATGATTGGGTGCTCTTACGTTTTGAGAAGGCACGCCTGAGAAAGAAAAAGGGAAAGGAGAGGCTTTTTCCAAAGCTTAGTATGAGATACTACGAACCTTTTAAGATCTCCGAAAAGATCAATGATGTCTCCTTCTGATTGAAACTGCCTGACACTTGGAGAATTCACAATGCATTTCATGTGAGTCTCTTGAAACCTTTCAAAGGTGATGTGCCTGATGATGGGGAGCCCGATGAGCAAACCGAAGTGGAGGAAAACGAGGAGATCCTTGTTCCTGAACAGATTTTGGCACATAAGGACACGAAGAATAAGGGTAAAGTAAGAAGGCGGTTCTTGGTTAAATTCAAGAACTATCCTGCATTGGATGCGAAGTGGATGGAGGAGGAGTACCTAGCAGGTACTCCTCAGATTGTGAAACTTTACCTCGAAGCTTTTGGTTTAGCATAGTCTACTCCAAATGGAACCCAGAATTCAGCTTGGCCATAGATTTGGTGCAGTGGGATGCAAATGAGGGGAGTTACTCCGCTCCTTTGTCAACAAATGCCTTGATTTGTTGTATACTAGAGTCACTGATGTCTCTTTGAGCTTCAGGGATACTGAGAGCTGACAGTATTCTGTTGTATGACTTTATGAAATGGAATTCTTGATTATGAAATTGATTTGTTCTTGACTTGTTTTTAAGTGCAGGAACTGTTAGACGAAATGACTGCAGCATTTTGGTCTAATTGATCTCGAATAGACATGGTTGCAATAGGGGTTAGTCAATGAGGCATTGATGAGGTCCTGAGTGGATCTAGATGCGATTGCTAGCTACTGAAACCGGCCCGTAGGGCGGTAGGCGTTGGCTTTCACCCGTAATTCTTTACTTTATACACACACACAGAGCACTTTGCAAAGAGAACCTGTAATGGGAATTAACACTTAATCACACACACAGCTCGAAAGCTAGAATGCTCCAAGCAGACGCCGACAACCTGTAGGCCCCAAAATTGGCGCCCCTTTCGGTATTTCTTTATTCTTTAGGAGGGTAAATTACAAGGTAAGGTCCTGGGAATCCTTCACGTGTATCCACCTAGATAGCATTTGATTTGGCCAAATTTCGACAACATAACAGCCCCAAAACTTGCGCGAAACCAATTCCCCTGCTGGAACTCGCTTGCACTGTCGTATACCCTCTGATTCCTGTCCAAAAACAGTAAATTCAGCACGCTGTATTTACTGGTTTTTGCCCTGTTTTCAGCCCCAAACAGTCCCCTAACTGTCCTTTGCCAGTGGGGCACGATTCCCAATGATCCTGGCGTCCGTACGGCTGAAAAACAGTGAATTTACAGCGCATACACAGCGCTGATTTTGCACCTGTACGGTGAGGTTATGACCCTCACCAGTGCCTGCTTTGGAGTAGCAGTTAGCTACCCCTGTTCCTGCTCAAGGAGGCTCTTGCCTCAGCACAAAAGCATGAACCCACACAACTGTACATCACTCAAATGAGGAGCCCTCTTGTGGGGCATCACATAACTGCACGTAGGGGAGAGAGAGAGCAGTGTGTAGTGTGCAGGGCATCACTCCTAGCACCACACTGTACATGAGAGGGAAAGAAAGCACTCCATAGCTCTTAACCTGTGACAGGTTGCAAATGAGGCTTCTCCCAGCATAAAAATCAGCGCCCATTTTTCTGGAAGAGGCAAGTCCCTGAAAAGTTGACACTTGGCGCATTTACAAGCATTTTCCCGTTTCGGGTTCGCCGCTTAAAAATATCCCAACCGACGCGTCAGTTGACTTCGCGGCAGAGTTATAAAGTGTTCCCCTAGTCATACCGGAGGTAATGACGCGAACACATTTCACGGCCCAAAATAGCAATTCCCTAAATTTTAGGAGATGCTTCCGTTGGGCTCCCACTGGTCTTCTGACCATCTATCCTCATTGGGACCGCATCCAAAAATGCAATGTGGCCCAACTGTCGGATACTTTTTGTTGGTAGTCCCACCTTGACTTTACGCCTTAATTGAGTTCACTTCCTAGTATCCACCAACTTGCTAAGTGCGACGGGGGGACCTATATGATCTTGCTCTGAGCCTAGACATCCTCTTACCATACGAATTCCAGTGCCGACCACTTCCCGTCTGCGGGTGAATCTACCGTTCACATTGGCCATACAATGTCCGACCGTTTGCTACTTCAAAAAGAGGGTCTTAAACAAATAAAATAAACCCCATTGGAAAGAAACCAACAACCAAGGTTAGCAGTTGCCACATCTCTGTGACATGGTTAATAACTGCCACGTCCTCGTGACATACCCCCCTCTTGAAATCGCAAACGTCCTCGATTGCATACCATAAATACACGCCACTGATGATCTTGTGCTATTAGCACTCTTTTATCATCACATGTATCCGCAAGAAAGGTCGTAACATACATAGATACAAATGACTTAATGAGGCCTTCATACTTTTGCCATTTCCATCTATGGCACTGAATTCATATGTACATTTGATGTACTAGCTCTATCATTACCCCTCCTTTGCACACGTTGGGTTGGGGCATAAGTAGGCTGTAACCCAAAGGCTTCAAGGTAGAGCTGCAATACATTTGGTGACTCTGACAGTTCATGCTCTTCCATCCACTTTGCATCCATAGGCGGATAGTTCTTGAACTTCACCAAATAGCGTCTTGCAACTTGTCCTTTAACTTTTCTGTCCTTATGTGCCAAAACTTGCTCAGGTACCAGGATCTCATCAAGTTCCTCAACTTCTGGCTGATCCTCAACTGGCATATCTTCTGGCACATCACCCACGAAGGGTCTTAGAAGACTCACGTGAAACGCATTATGAATCTTCCACGCATCAGGCAGTTTCAGCTTGTAAGCCACACGCTGATCTTGTCAAGCACTTGAAAAGGCCCATAGTAACGCATGCTGAGCTTAGGAAACAGCCGTTCCTTGCCCTTCATCTTCTTTAACCTTGCCTTTTCGAACCTTAGCAGAACCCAATCACCAAGTGATAGTAGCAATTCACAACAGTGACGATCAGCAGCCTTTTTCTGTTTTGCCTGAGTCTTCTCCAAGGCAACTTTAATCTTCTTATACATCTCATCCATGTTCTCAACATATCGATCTGCCTCAAAGATCTTGTCCTTTGTATGCAAAATGGGAGGAACCTTTTTGCCGCCTTCAACAATTTCAAAAGGTGCTTTGCCAGTAGACGAATGCACCGTATTATTGTACGCATACTCAAGCATAGGCAAATACTGTTCCCACTTGCCCTTATTATCTGACACATAGCATTTCAGCAAATCTAAGACAGTAGAATTGGCCTCTTCTGACTGTCCATCAATTTGTGGATGAAACGAAGACGAGAACTTGAGCGTAGTACCCATGTTCTCAAACAATCCTCTCCAGAACAAACTGGTCATGCGAGGATCACGATCACTGATAATCGATTGTGGCATACCATGGTACTTAAACACATTGTACATGAACAAGCGTGCCATCTGATCAGATTTTATCTTCTTCCTGACAGGGATAAAATGGGCCTGCTTACTGAACCTGCAGATAATGGTCCATATACCATCATTCCCTGTTGGCGTCTTTGGAAGATCAAAGATAAAGTCCATAGCAATGCTTTCCCATGGCTTATCCGGAATCGGCAGTGGTTGTAACAACCCTGGTGCCTTTTGCCTGTCAAACTTGACCTTTTGGCAAACTATGCATGCTCGCACAAAGGCATCCACATCTCTCCTCAAGGTAGGCCAATAGAAGAACGTCTCTACCGCTTTAACTGTTGCATCAATGCCACGATGCCCTGCATACGGTGGGACATGACTCTCTTCCATGACCTTATGTCGCAGTGGCCTAGTGACACAAAGTCTGCCATGCATCATCATAAAACCATCTCTGAGGAGGTAGTGCTCATGATGTTGCCCCTCTTGTAACTGTTCAAAGATCCTTGCAAAATCTTCATCAGCAGTATACTGTTCCTTCATGTCATCTAACTCATGATGATAAGGAATTGACACAGCTGAAATTTGTGGCTTTCTTGATAACGCATCAGCCACAACATTCTTCTTACCTTCCACATGCATAATCTGGAAGTGGAACATGGAAAGAATGTTTGCCCATCGCATATGCTTTTCGGATAACTTTGACTGTGTCAAGAAGTATCGCAAGGTCTGATGATCTGTTTGGACAACAAAATCAGCACCTAAGAGGTAGTGCTTCCAGTTAGAAAGCGCATGAATCACGGCCAAGAGCTCTTTCTCATAGACTTGCATAGTCCTCTCTGGCCCTTGCAAAATTCGGCTTTCATAGGCTACTACCCGTCCATCTTGCATTAGCACTGCTCCGATGCTACTGCCACACGCGTCACACTGGACCACAAATGACTTCCTGAGATCTGGCAAAACAATAACTGGATCTGAAGTCAACT
Organism: Adiantum capillus-veneris; assembly: GCF_014529385.1. Lineage (NCBI taxonomy): Eukaryota > Viridiplantae > Streptophyta > Polypodiopsida > Polypodiales > Pteridaceae > Adiantum > Adiantum capillus-veneris. The sequence continues at coordinate 51,168,305 of NC_140960.1, forward strand.
TTTCCTTTAAGAGACTAAAAGCTGAAATTTCTTTTTGGGTCCATCTGAAAGTGACCTCTTTCTTTTGCAATGCGTGAAGAGGCGATGCTATCTCTGCAAAATTTCTGATAAACCTTCTATAGTAGGAACACAATCCCAAGAAGCTTCTGACATCGTGCACAGTCTTCAAGTCTGGCCATGTCTTGATAGCTTCGACCTTTACGGGATCCATTCTAACACCATCCTTTGAGACTATGTGGCCCAGAAAGTGGATCTCTTCGAGGAAGAATTCACTTTTCTTAGGATTGACAAGTAACCTGTGACTGCGCAGCTCTTCGAACACAATGGTCAAGTGACGCCTATGCTCCTCTTCATTCTTCGAATACACAATCATGTCATCGAAGAATGTTCCAACAAACTGTTGATGCGAGCGGAAAATCCGGTCCATCATTCTGTTGAACGTGGCAGGAGCATTTGTTAGCCCAAACGGCATCACTAGAAACTCATAAAGACCAAATGTCGTTCTAAACGCAGTCTTGTGCACATCCTCTGGGCTTATACGAATCTGATGGTACCCACTCTTCAGGTCTATCCTGCTGAAAATTGCAGCACCCTCTAAACGATCGAGAATATCATCAATGCGAGGAATAGGGAACCTATTCTTGATGGTATTCTTATTCAACGCACGGTAATCAATACACATGCGCCATGAGCCATCCTTCTTCTGCACTAGGAGCACTGGGGAGCAAAAGGGTGAAGAACTAGGCTGAATCAGCCCCTTCTCTAATAACTCCTCAACCTGGCCCATAATCTCTTTCTGCTGCGCCGCACTAACCCTGTAGGGAGGTCTATTTGGTGGGCTACACCCTGGCACCAAATCTATCCGATGGTCCTCAGGTCTCTCTGGCGGCAATTGCGACAGTAATGAATCAGAAAAACAGTCACTAAACTTTTGCAAAAATGCTGACCTTTCTTTATCTAACACAGATAAATTTGACTGATCCCTATCTGAGACATCACGTGCAAAAATCAAGTACACAGAAAGATGATTCTTTATTACAGAAGTGATAGCAGAAGCAGATACAATAGGGACTGACTCTCCTTTAAGCTTAACATCCAAGATGTGAGTTTTGCCCCTATGCTGTACAGTGATCTTTTTGTTGTAGGCATCCAAGACTCCATGCACTCGGAACATCCACGGGATCCCCAACAAGGCGTCACAACCTTCCAGCGGCATGATGTAAAACTCTTCAGTGTCCACATACGACTGAATATGCAGACGCACTTTTCCAATGATGGGAGTAACACACTCTGAGTGGCCAGGACATGCCAACCCTGCCTCTGCTGTGTACCCCATCTCTTCAGCTTTGATGCCGAGCTTCATAGCTAACTCTGGTGAGATAAAGTTGGCTTTGGCACCTGGATCAAAGAAGATGAGTGCCGTCTGATCCCTAACTTTACCCCATGCCCTGCATAACTCACTGGCATCTGTGTTGGGCCTGTCACCCACCATGTCTGGCACTAAACCTGCCGTGGGTTTAGGCTTCTTGCCTTTCTGGTCTTCTTTATCCTCTGAGTCAGCTGGCCTTTTCCTTTGTGGACAATTGATAGAAATATGACCAGGCTGCTCGCATATAAAGCATTTGTTCTCAGCCATTAGGACCTTCTTTTCCTCGAGCGACTTGCGCACAAAAGGCTTCCTTTTCTGTTTCTTTGCCTGCGCTCCAGAAGTCCCAGCTGAATCCTTGTCTTTGGTGACCTGTTCTGACCCCTGTGACGCATCAGGAGCCGTTTTCACAAAGGGCTTCTTCGCTGAATTTTTCTTTTGCTGCCCTCCTTTGTCACTGCTCGGAAATCCACTGTCCTCTCCTTTCAACAAGGCAAGACCAGTGTTCGCAACTTCCATAAGCTGAGTAAGGGTAGCCACTCTATTCTTTGTACAGTAATCGCGAAGCCCTTTAGGCAGCCCACAACAATATTTCTCTATCTGCTCTGTCAGTGGCACAAATCTGTAGGAGGTCACTGAGAGTAATGCTTTACAAAACCTCCTATTGTACTCCAGCAAGCTCTTGCACGAAGCTGAAGTAAGCTGGTGCCAATCTGTCAGGACATCGGCTTCAAATTCATTTGATAGCCAAGCAGATGCAAACATTTACTTGAAGTAAACCCAAGTGGCGGGTGCCTGTCCTTGCATTAACAATGTCGTCCACCATGTAAGCGCATTGTCCTTTAAGAAAGTGGCAGCTTTTCTGACCTTCGAGGCCTCTGTAAAATTCCCTCCCGCATAAGCTGTATCAAACTGCTGGAGGAAAGTGAGTGCCTTTGTCTTATCCTCGAAACCACTGAAGGTACTGAACTTTACTGCTGCACCACCTTCTTTGTAAGCCTTCGGCTTCTCTAGTGCCCCCAAGTTGTCATACGGGATGGTCTGCAACATGGGCACTGTACTAGGCATGATCGGCACGTGTTGGCCATTCACATTTTGCGTAAGAGGTGCAATATCTGGCTGCTGTCCAGAAAAACCAGCCATGCCAAAATGACCCTGTGGCACCCCAAACTGACCCTGGTTGCCGTGGAAACCTTGCTGCATGCCGATAGTACCATACATGGGGTTTGGCATGATGCCTTGCATACCCCCAAACACTGTTCCTGGCATGTACGGCTGACTTCCAGACGCATAACCAGCCATACTTTGGAACACTGATCCACCCCCGAAATACCCAGGATGTACCGTGGGTGGTGGAAAAACTGAGTGCATAGCCTGGTATCCAGCTCCCTGTCCATTCAAGACAGTATGCTGGCTCTGAAAGGTGGCGGGCTGAACTGGCATAACCTGTGGAATAGGCGTTCTAGCCACCTGTTCAAGCACGGGAGGAACCTGCTTTGGAGCCCCCGACTCCGCAACATGCGAGTGTTCCCTTTCCTCCTGCGCCTCATGAAGTACCTGGGCTTGAGCTTCAACAAGCTCCGTACGCGGCGTAGGTTGCCTATTTTGCTGTTGCACTGGTGGCGCTTGCAAGAATTCCATAAACCTCGGATTCTGCACCAGCTGCGAAAAGACATTCACCGCGGCAACTAACTGAGTCTTAAACGCATCATCCTCAAGTTGCCCTGTCATAAAGCCCTGTACTACTGGAGGGACATTCACGTTGACAGGAGGTACAGACTGACGTGGCCGTGAGCTCTCGCCAATCTCAAAAACCATAGGAATCTCCTGCCTGTCCTTTGGAGAGGAACCCTCTTCCATAATTCCCTTCCCCTTGTCGGCCATAGTGTAATCCCCGTGTTCTTGCACTGTGTGTCTTTACCCTGAACAATCCAGGCTCACTCTTTGAGGAAAAAGTGATTGATATCCCGGCAATGGAACCATGAAACCGGCCCGTAGGGCGGTAGGCGTTGGCTTTCACCCGTAATTCTTTACTTTATACACACACACAGAGCACTTTGCAAAGAGAACCTGTAATGGGAATTAACACTTAATCACACACACAGCTCGGAAGCTAGAATGCTCCAAGCAGACGCCGACAACCTGTAGGCCCCAAAATTGGCGCCCCTTTCGGTATTTCTTTATTCTTTAGGAGGGTAAATTACAAGGTAAGGTCCTGGGAATCCTTCACGTGTATCCACCTAGATACCATTTGATTTGGCCAAATTTCGGCAACATAACAGCCCCAAAACTTGCGCGAAACCAATTCCCCTGCTGGAACTCGCTTGCACTGTCGTATACCCTCTGATTCCTGTCCAAAAACAGTAAATTCAGCACGCTGTATTTACTGGTTTTTGCCCTGTTTTCAGCCCCAAACAGTCCCCTAACTGTCCTTTGCCAGTGGGGCACGATTCCCAATGATCCTGGCGTCCGTACGGCTGAAAAACAGTGAATTTACAGCGCATACACAGCGCTGATTTTGCACCTGTACGGTGAGGTTATGACCCTCACCAGTGCCTGCTTTGGAGTAGCAGTTAGCTACCCCTGTTCCTGCTCAAGGAGGCTCTTGCCTCAGCACAAAAGCATGAACCCACACAACTGTACATCACTCAAATGAGGAGCCCTCTTGTGGGGCATCACATAACTGCACGTAGGGGAGAGAGAGAGCAGTGTGTAGTGTGCAGGGCATCACTCCTAGCACCACACTGTACATGAGAGGGAAAGAAAGCACTCCATAGCTCTTAACCTGTGACAGGTTGCAAATGAGGCTTCTCCCAGCATAAAAATCAGCGCCCATTTTTCTGGAAGAGGCAAGTCCCTGAAAAGTTGACACTTGGCGCATTTACAAGCATTTTCCCGTTTCGGGTTCGCCGCTTAAAAATATCCCAACCGACGCGTCAGTTGACTTCGCGGCAGAGTTATAAAGTGTTCCCCTAGTCATACCGGAGGTAATGACGCGAACACATTTCACGGCCCAAAATAGCAATTCCCTAAATTTTAGGAGATGCTTCCGTTGGGCTCCCACTGGTCTTCTGACCATCTATCCTCATTGGGACCGCATCCAAAAATGCAATGTGGCCCAACTGTCGGATACTTTTTGTTGGTAGTCCCACCTTGACTTTACGCCTTAATTGAGTTCACTTCCTAGTATCCACCAACTTGCTAAGTGCGACGGGGGGACCTATATGATCTTGCTCTGAGCCTAGACATCCTCTTACCATACGAATTCCAGTGCCGACCACTTCCCGTCTGCGGGTGAATCTACCGTTCACATTGGCCATACAATGTCCGACCGTTTGCTACTTCAAAAAGAGGGTCTTAAACAAATAAAATAAACCCCATTGGAAAGAAACCAACAACCAAGGTTAGCAGTTGCCACATCTCTGTGACATGGTTAATAACTGCCACGTCCTTGTGACAGCTACATTGCCGATAAATCATGGTCTAAGATCCGAATGAATGTTGAATGTCATGTGATGTCCTGTGATGTCGAGTGATGTCCTGTGATGTCGTGTGATGTGACTATCGATTGGTACATGTGCTAGATGTGTGTTCCTAGTGCGTAGCTACTAACAGTCAGTGTCTGCTAAGACAATTTATGATGTCTGTTTTGCAAGCGTAATCGAGGGCGATTACAATGCTTTCAAGAGGGAGGTATGTCACAAAGTGATGATGCGGTTGCCCGCTCTGCAGGAAACCCTAATCCTAACCCTAACCCTAACCCTAACCCTAACTGCAAAAAAAAAATCAAAAACCTTGCTTTTGCGGACGTGGCAGTTGACACGTGGCAGCTGTACGGATCCGCGCGTTTTGCGGCACATATTGCGGAAGGCTAAGTTGCGGCATTTCTGCTTTTGGGCCAGCTTTTTGGACTTGCTTTAATCTACGCAAGTTGATAAGAGAGAAACTCTTTTGCTTTTATTTAAAAAGGCTCAAGAGAGAGCTTGAGAGAGGAAGATGGGATTGCTTTATTTTACAAGCTTTCTATTTTCAGCTTTTAGCTTTTGGGGCTCTGCTTTTGGCATCCCTTGTACCTTTAAATATGTGAGGAAGCCTCACAACTCAGAGCATCTGAACGCAGAGTCTAGGTGTGAGCTCCTGCCCGCACTCTTGTACTTTGAACTCAGATTAATACAAAAAGAAATACCGAAAGGGGTGCCAGTTTTTGGGGCCAATATCTCTAGGCACGGAACTCCGCCGGGCCAGTGTTGAATCAATTGTGAACTGTGAAGTGTTTTGAAGTGGTTATTTGGTGCTGTCGCGGTAGATTCTCGACTTGGAGTGTCCAAGTCTAATACAACCCACCCTCCTACCCTCTCGTCCCTATCTAGCCCCCCCCCCCCCCCCCCCCCCCTCTCCACCCCCTACCCACCCCCTCGCCCCTCACCACCCCAACCCCAACCCCTCCCCTCTCGGCCCTATCTAGCTCTCCCCTCGCCCCTACCCAACCCCTCCCTCCCCCTCGCCCCTACCCACCCTTTCCCCCCCCCCCCCCCCTCACAACTATCTACTCCCCCTCTCGCCCTTATCCCCTCGCCCTTACCCACCCTTCCCCCCCTCGCCCCTACCCACCCTCCCTCCCCCTCTCACCCCTATCTAAACCCCTCTCGTCCCTATATCCTCTCCTCTCACCCCTATCTAGCCTAACCACCTCACCCCTATCTACCCCTTCCCCTCTAGAGTGAAGTAATAAGGCACTGAGATGCCCATGTATACAGAGAAGCCCAGAATGAATTTGTTGCAAGAATCATTCATGTGCACGAATTGCAAAAAGGAGAAACCGCAGCCCACCACTTTGCTGAAGAGAAGGCAGAAAATTGTTGCAGAAACGGACATGTCCGGTCAGCTTCGCATTGGTTCAATGACTTCGTGTATGTGCTCAATGTATTTCAACATTGGCTACATTTACACTAGCTTTGTGGGATTTGTTCATCTTGGTAGTCTTCAATTTCTACTTTCTGGTCAGCTTACCTCATTGAGCCGTGGTCATTACTTCTTCAGCATATCTTGCAAATATCGGCATTGCTTCATCGTTACTTTCTCCTACGAACTCAAAGTGTACTGCGTTTTTCCGGTGTTTCACTGTTCTCTCTAGTTTCACTATTCTATCTCACCGAGACGGTGAGTGGTCTTGTGGCGGGAAACCTGTAGCAGGGCTATAGTGTCACTGGCATGGGACAAGCAGTTAGTTGAAGTCGGGCTTGAGTTCACACTAGGCAGACTCCCGCCTGGGCAGTGACGCGTGGCAAGTGTTATGGCTGGTGGTCCAATGGACACCGTGGCCAGATCACCACCACCTCACTTAGGAGATAGGCTTAGCTGGATTGGGATATCTGCCACCTGTTGGTGACTCTTTCGGAGATACATATGAGTGGTTGGTTCCAATTGTGGGTACGCATCATCATCTACTTTTGTGTGGTCATTCTCGAGTCTATCATCTTGAGTTGTACACGGCACGTCTGCACCATCCTTGCACAGTTGAGCCTCGACACCCCCACTGTACCTATGAGATCTGGGTTGGAGCTGAGTTTGCTGCCATACCAGTCTGTATCGGTTTCTTTGAGTTTGTCGATGTTCATGTTGTTCATGTTCAGGTCCTGCTGAGTCGTACTGTTGTTGCTCTGTTGTTCATTGTCTGTTGTGTTTGCATTCTGTGGAGTGAGATATCACGCACACTGCACTGAGGAGCACCCACTATAGAGGGCAGGACACATTATCTCCGCTACAATCAGCACTTGATCCTGCACCACTGTGGAAGGACTGTTGGTGCAGCTTTGACGTAGGACGGAGTAATGTGTGCAAGGAAGCAAGAGTCTCCCTTTTATAGGAGAGTGGGTGACTTCCTCTACAAGTTTCATGTTGCGCATTCCACAAAGTGAACATGTGTTATTCCACTAAAGTAAAAGTGGACATGTGTATTCCACTAGAGTGAACATGTGTATTCCACTAAAATAGAATCTTTCTATGTCCTCCATTATGCTCACGCTTTTTTCCAGTCACTATGTGCTGGCACAGCTGTAGCATTGTGGATGACATCAGTGCTTAGGTCACTAGGAGTTAGTGGAGAAGAAATAATATTATTCCACCTGGCCTGTGCGATGAGACTGCTTAGGATATCAGCAAGGACGTTGCGGGTGCCTTTGATGTAGTCATACTTGTAGTCCTTCAAGAGTTTGGTCGGAATAGTCGTTTGTCGGCAAGAATGTGGATTTTGTAGCCAGATAGGGAGCTGCTTGTGTTAGGGTTGCAACTTCAGTATGGGTGATTGCTTGAGTTAGGTTAAACTCATTAAGATATACATTAGGCCATTCATGTGAAGGAATGGTGTATTGAAATTGTTGCAGGATAGTTGCATGATGACCCTTTGCCTTCCATCGGAATTTGAAATACTTGTGGTTGAAGGTAATAGGCTGCAATCTATCCAGAATATCATTGCCAATGATCATATCATAACTTGGCTGAGAACAAAGATAGGCAAAGATAGGTATTCTGGCTTTTC
>NC_140960.1:51181208-51353708 GCF_014529385.1 Adiantum capillus-veneris
GCTATCGTTTTTGCTCAAGTCCGATGTTCGATTCCTGTAACGACACAATTCTATCCCAACCCGTCGTGTCCACACTTACTCGCTATCGCTCAAAGTCTCCTACTGCACCAAACGTCCCTAGCTTGCTCGCTGCCTTGCTTTGCCTGTAGGCTGCCATCGTCGCACGCCTAGAGTGCATATATGACAAATTTTTTAACTTTTTTTGTTTTGTTGTTATTTTTAGCCTTAGTAATTGTAACTTTGGCATGGCGAACAGCGCAGTTCTCGTATGATTTTTTTTTTTTTAACTTTGTTTTGTTGTTACGTTTAGCTTTAGTTTTTTAAACTTTGTTTTGCTACTATGTTTAGCTTTAATTTTTTTTACTTCTAGAGTTCGCAATCGCAGCAATGGATTGGATAATTGCTTGCATTAATATAGATATAAAGCAAAAACTAGAGTGCTTCGTTAGCCGCATTTGTATTGAATTGAAGTGAGTTCGAGTGTAAGAGAAAACAAGAACCTAGAAGAGAAAATCTCAGAGAGAGAGAGAGAGAGAGAGAGAGAGAGAGAGAGAGAGAGAGAGAGAGAGAGAGAGAGAGAGAGAGCTTGTGCTTTGTTTTCCACAAATCCTCCGACCTTGAGTTGACATAATCCTATTTTGACAACTTCCTTCAGAACAAATTGGTAAAAGTCACATCATTTGGCTTGAGCACTAAATCTAGCATGCTCTAAAAATAACAAGAAGCCAAGAAAAGTTGCTATGTAGAGCATAGCCAGCAATTGTCACACTCTAGGGAACAACATTTCTTATTGGAAACCGCTGCAATAGCATGTGAGCATCGCACTTCGAGGTGGAAGCACAGGTGATTGCAATTAGAGACAAGTCTTTCCTTCACATCGAGCAAAAATAGCCCACGTTGACCATATCCTACAATCACTTGAAGAGATGACAGCATAGAGAGGATCCCTAGTGACGGCACCATATTTGACAACATATAGATCAAAGCACCATCAAGCATGGTATCTTGCTCCAATAGCCCCTGGCTAGCAATCTTATCCTGAATTTAAAAAAATCATACATGTAAAGGTCTTGCGTAAGGCCACAAGCCTTCGAGGTGGAATCGTAGGTGATTGCAATTAGAGAGAGGCGTTCCCTTCACATCTAGTAAAATCAGTTCAGAGCTAGGCTTACCACAGCCATGCTGGGTATATATTGTAATCAGTTTGGTCTAAAAAGCATAACCCATTGCCTTTAACCCCTCATCACACTCCGCTTGTCTATGGATGTCTATGGATGACTTGTGTTTTGAATATTGCTTGTTCTCTAGATTTTACTAACTAAAAATCAAGAAAACAAATTGTGCTTGAAAATCTCGTATAAGGCCACAAGCTTTCAAGGTGGAAGCATACGTTATTGAAATTAGAGACAAGCCTTTCCTTCGCATCTAGTAAAAACAACCCAAAGCTTTCTTGCCACAAGCAGGTTGGATATATCTTGGAATCAATCTGGTTAAACAAGAAAAACCCATTCCTTTTAACTCCTCATCATGCTCTGCTTGTCTATGCTTCATCATGCTCTGCTTGTCTAGTATGCTTGACTTGTGTTCCAAATATTGCTTGTTGCCTAGATTTTGTTAGTCAAAAACTGAGAAAACGAATTATGTTTGAAGATCTCATATAAGGCCACAGGCCTTTGAGGTGGAAGCGGTAGATGAGTGCAATTAAAGAGATAAAATTTTCATCAAAGGGTGTTACAATTATTTAAAGAAAATAGAGCGAGCGAGAGAGAGAGAGAGAGAGAGAGAGAGATTTTTCATCAAAGCATGTTAGATTTTTTTACCTGAAAGCGTGTTTGGGATACCAATCGTCGTGGTTCAGAGGTGCACCTCGTAAAAATGGGATATTGATCATAGTGCTTCAGAGGGGTACCTCGCAAAAAACCACAAGGAGGGTTAAAGTCTTGCCAAGCTCAATGTTTGTGATCATACAAGATGTCAATGTTATTAAGTGTTTGTTGTTCCATTTTTATGTTTCAAAGAAAAGAAAACGTGCAAGTCTCCTTGCATGGGGGAGTTTGCACCTCGTAAAAATGGGATATTGATCATAGTGCTTCAGAGGGGTACCTCGCAAAAAACCACAAGGAGGGTTAAAGTCTTGTCAAGCTCAATGTTTGTGATCATACAAGATGTCAATGTTATTAAGTGTTTGTTGTTCCATTTTTATGTTTCAAAGAAAAGAAAACGTGCAAGTCTCCTTGCATGGGGGAGTTTGCACAGTCCTCCCCATTTTTTATAATACGAAGAAACGTGCCATTCCCACGGCAGCGTGCAATTTTCAATGTGTTCATTAACTGCGTCCTCGGTGTCAAGAATCAAAAAATGATACTGCTTACTCACCGCACAATTGAATGTCTATCATTGATGCACTTTCTTACATCAACAATGTTGGTCATCTTTTGCACTTAGCCCGCTATAAGAGATGACATCCCAAGGAGGATGCCCTTCAAGAAGTTTTTGTGCTATTGTGATGACACCACATTTGGTATACATATTGATCAAACCACCGCCAGGCATGACATAGTACTCCCAACAACCCTTGACTAGCAATCACATAGTGAATTCTAATACACATGTGAAAGTCTTCCATAAGGCCACAAGCCTGCAAGGTGCAAGCATAGGTGAATGTATTTGGAGAAAGAGGTTCCGTAAAAACAATCAAGAGATTTCTTGTGATAGGCATATTAGCATCCAATACGTCGCAGGTGATGACATTCCAGAGAGAATGCCAATTAAGAACTTTTCATCTTTTTATGCTTTCGTGATAGTACCACACATATCAACCAAGCATTGCCAAGCATGATATCCTTCACCAACGGCGCCGGACTAAGTATCTTCTCATTGATTTTGTCACCCATGTCAATGGCTTGCATAAGGCCATTGGCCTTCAAGATGCAAGCATAGATAATGCATTTGGAGAAAAGCCTTACATTTGCATCTACTTCCTGAGCTAGCCTAGCACAATGAAGCTGGGCATATCCAACAATCAATGTGTTTGAGGTGATGACATTTTGTAGGGAAAGCCCATCAAGAGATTTTTTTTCTTTCATGAGAGAACCACATCTAACATACAAGTAGACCAAATCTCAGCCAAGTACAATATTTTTTCACCACCAATCCGCTATCAACAATCTCAATGTGAGAAACCCCCTCTTTGCATTTGTTTAAAGCAACCTAGGGCCATAAGAGTGGCGAGCATCCCTCACTTTGCCTCTCGTAAAATAAGACCTTATTTTTTTTGCCATATCCATGTTGTGCATATCTTGCAATCAACATCCCCTACCTAGAAATCACATCATGAATTTTGATACCCATGTGCCAAGCACATCTTTTTTCAGTAAACTTTGACTGACAATATAATTGTCGAATTTTTGTGCCCATATCAACATCTTTCTTAGAGGCACATGCCTTCAAGATGCGTGTGTAGGTGATCGCATCTGGAGAGAGGACCTCGCTTCGCATCTGCTGTGGGACAAACCCTGCAATCAATGCATTTCAAGAGACCATGCTCTGAGATAGGAAATTGAAAAAGGCCTAGAGCTTTCTGGCCCTGCTCCTATTGTGCGTATCCTGCGAGAGCAGTGCATTCCAAGAGATGTCGTTTCAAGTGATCCTTACATGAGGATATAGAGAGAGCTTGCTTTGCGTTTGCTAAAAAAAAGCCTACAGCTTTGTGGCCCTGCTCTTATTGCGCACATCCCACAATCAGTGCATTCCAAGGGACAACATTTCGGACGGGAAGCTCCGTAAGCACTTCTTGTGCTTTCTCAAGTGTACTGCATCTGGCATATATATTGACCAAGGTAGTGCTCACCGAGTGGAGAGATGGCCTCGCTTTGCATCTGTTGAAAACAGCCCATGACTTTTGTCCATCTTTGCATCCTCCGAATTGCGACATGCCTTCAAGATGCAAGCCTAGGTGATTGCATCTAGAGAGATGCGCTCATTTCATGTAGAGAGTTGCGCGCGCTTTGCATCACCTCAAAATATCCTAAAGCTTGTTTTTTCCTCTGATGTTCGACACATCTCGCAATCAATGCATTCCAAGAGACGAGATTTTGGACAAAAAGCTCCTCAAGCATTTTTTGTGCTTTCTCAAGCGCATCACATTTAGCATACATATCGACCATGGCATATCCTGCAATCAACACACTCAAAGTGATGGAATTCCGCCCATCAATAACTTTTGGTGCTTTCATCATACATATTGACCAAAGCACCCCTAAGCATAACATCTTTCTCAAACAACCCCAAACTAGCAATATTAGCATGAATTCTCTCACCCATGTCAACGTCTTGCATAAGGCCACAGGCCTTCAAGGTGCAAGCATCAGTGATTGCATCTGGAAAGGGACCCTCCCTTCATCTATGAAAACCGCACAGTGCTTGATTGCCACAACCACGTTGGGCATATCCTGCACTCAGTGATTGCATCTGGAAAGGGACCCTCCCTTCATCTATGAAAACCGCACAGTGCTTGATTGCCACAACCACGTTGGGCATATCCTGCACTCAACACGTTCCAAGACAGTGATAAAATTCTCGGACATCAGTTATCTATGCTGAGTCCTTACAGAGTGGCGAACCGCACCATCTGTCTCACTTGGTATCAGCTAAAAACACGCAGGCAAACCTGCCACCAGTGTTGCTTGATATTGAATATTTCCTTTTCCCCATGACATTTGGCACATATTGCGATAAAGCATTGCCAACGACAACATGTTTTACCAACAGCCCCTGACTAGCAATCTCGACGTGAATTCTCTCATCCATGTGAAACGTAAGGCCATAGGTCTTGCATTTGGAGAAAGGCCTTTCCTTCATATCTGGTTAAAACAGCCCAGAGATTTCTTGCCACTATCATGTTTGGCATATCATGCATTAGCCTCTGACTAGCAATCTCATTGCAAATTCTCTTACCCAAGTCCACATCTTCTGTAAAGCCATAGGCCTTTTAAGGCATTCATGAATTCTCATCCATGTTCGCATAAAATTATCTTTTTCCAAGATCCATTGATGAACAATCTCATTGTTAATACTCTTGTCCAAGTGAAGGTCTTGTGTAAGGCCATACAGAGAGAGAGAGAGAGAGAGAGAGAGAGAGAGAGAGAGAGAGAGAGAGAGAGAGAGAGCTATCCAACTACTGACTTCTAAGAACATATGTTTTACTCCTGTCAGAAAAACATGCCTTCATCATGCTGTTGATTGCATTTGGAGAGAGACCCTCGCTTTGCATCTGCTGAGTGGCACACATATCGACCAAGACAAAGCCAAGCACGACTTCTTTTTGCAACAGCCTCTGAATAACAATTGTGAATTTCTGTGCCCATATCAGCACCTTGCGTAGAACCACATGCCTTCAAGATGCATGTGTAGAGCCACATGTCTTCCTCATGCTGCATAGGTGATTGCATATGGAGTACAGCTTTCTTCCCTACTGCAATCAATGCATTCCAAGAGTCCACGCTCCGACCCTGCTCCCTGTGCGTATCACTGTCCCAAGTGCATCGATAAAACGATGGAGCTCGATAGAAAGTGTGCCACGTGGGTTACTGAGAGGCCCTCGCTTTGCATCTGGAGAGAGGACCTCGCTTCGCATCTGCTGTGGGACAAACCCTGCAATCAATGCATTTCAAGAGACCACGCTTTGAGATAGGAAATTGAAAAAGTCCTAGAGCTTTCTGGCCCTGCTCCTGTTGTGCGTATCCTGCAAGCAGTGTATTCCAAGAGACGCCGTTTCAAGTGATCCTTACATGAGGATATAGAGAGAGCTTGCTTTGCATTTGCTAAAAAAAGCCTACAGCTTTGTGGCCCCGCTCTTATTGCACACATCCCACAATCGGTGCATTCCAAGGGACAACCCCGGGGCGGTCACTTTTTAGAATGTGTATGCTATCACGTGAGTTAACCGGAGAGGATTATTAAAAGATCAAAATGTATCAAAATGTATACATACAGAGGGGGGTGGGGTTTTTTTAAATATGCACGTAGTGTAAATATAGTATGTATATTGAGGTATTATTAATAACCTCTTGAACGCACGTGATATAGGAAGCTTTTGATAAGTGACCGCCCTCCGTAAGCACTTCTTGTGCTTTCTCAAGTGTACTGCTCTGGCATATGTATTGACCAAGGCAGTGCTCACCAAGTGGAGAGATGGCCTCGCTTTGCATCTGTTGAAAACAGTTCATGACTTTTGTCCATCTTTGCATCCTCCGAATTGCGACATGCCTTCAAGATGCAAGCCTAGGTGATTGCATGTAGAGAGATGCGCTCGTTTCATGTAGACAGTTGCGCGCGCTTTGCATCACCTCAAAATATCCTAGAGCTTGCTTGTTCCTCTAATGTTTGACATATCCCGCAATCAATGCATTCCAAGAGACGAGATTCCGGACAAAAAGCTCCTCAAGCGTTTTTTGTGCTTTCTCAAGCGCATCACATTTGGCATACATATCGACCACGGCATATCCTGGAATCAACACATTCAAAGTGATGGCATTCCGCCCAGCAAGAACTTCTAGTGCTTTCATTATACATATTGACCAAAGCCATTATTGCTCCACATAACCAACAAACAAAATTGAAGAAGCTGGAATGGGATGAAGAATATGATAAATCTTTTTTTCAGTTAAAGATTATTTCTCCAAAGCCCCAATAATCCAACCACCACAATGAAATTTTCCTTTTCATATCTTTATAGATGATTCACATGTGTGTGGCTATTGGAGTAGTTCTATCATAAAATCCAATATCTAACTAACCCAAATGATTTTATCATATTAAATTGATCATTTAATGTGGGAGAATGAATGGGAACAAGAGTTAGAATATAGACATGTGCTTATGGATCTATCTCAGCACGGGACTAAAGTCAATGGGTCCGAATGAGAGATGGTTTGTTAAAGAGCAATTCTAGCTAATGGAGTTTGAAAGACCTAAGGGTTAGCTTCATTAAAGACCTTAAAAGGTTAGTGTTAAAAAGTCCATAGACCTAGGACCTTAGGCAAGCTAGGGCTGAGCTTGAGGTGGGAACCCGGACCGAGCTTGAGGTGGGAACCCGGACCAAGCTTAAGGTGGTTGTCATGCTTGCTGACTAAGGTGCTTGAGGTGCATGTCTTGCTTGCTAACTAAGGTGCTTGATGTCCCTGTCATGTTTTATGACTACGGTGCCTGAGGGGATTCATGACTAAGGTGCTCAAGCGGTGAGGTGTTCCAAAGTCAACTCGATCCCTACAAGAAGGGGGGCAAGCCCTAAAGCTAGGGTCATGAGAGAGAACACACACACACACTCACTCATCAACGCAAGCCCAAGACCTAAGAGGCAACAAGGACACATGTCAATCACCTACACATGCTTCCCTCATGTAGTGCCTAAAGCCTATCGGTTTACGTCAAAGGGATCCAATGAGAATTTAGTTTATTTATTTAATTGTTTAAGAATTTTTCAATCCTTCTCTCTCAAAGGGGAAAGGAGGACACTTGTCCAAATGCTACCATGGTTGCTTGATATGTCTAATGCATCTTATTGGCTAGTCTAGGGAAGGTCCAATCAAATTCAAGCTTGAGCTAGGAAGATGGGTCGATCCAAGCAAGGACGGGGGTAGCTTGATCATATAATCTTTCTCTCACACTCACACACAGACACACACTCATTCTCATGGTGTGTTGAGCAAGAACTCCATCTCCTTCTCCAAGCTTGAGAAGTTGAAAGCCTACACCAACAACTCTTGGCTATGGAATTCAAACTCAACTGAGAGCCATCCTCCAAAGTGCAGTCTTGTCATCTTCTTCATCTCCATTACTATGCTATGCTAGGCTCCAAGAGTAATACAAGTGAGGATATTATTTCTTTCTCATATGTTACTTCTTATTCCTCTTTCCTCATTACCTGCTAGCTCTCTCCACCTTCAAAGGTGTTTGAGGTCTTGGGACTGAGGCCGAGGACATGTTAACGCTTTGGTAAGATAGTTAAGGACATAATCTTGGTGCATGAAGCTTACCATATTCATTGCACAAACGAGGTCACAAGGAACACAATTCTTGTATTGTACCAAGTCTCTCTTCATGGGAGAACCTATAATACAAAAGCCTTTTGGAGGGAGGACTGGCTCCAAGTAAATCTGCTCCTCAACTGTTGTCAAGTTCTCTAAGTCTCTCTCTTGTGAAGTATTGTTCATGCCAAGTTAATTAAGTAAAATGATTATGTTGTTACCTCTAATCAAGTTCTCCCTCTATTTTCTCAAAGTATTCTCTTAAAAACACTCACTACAGTTTTTTGAATTCCCTTATTCTCAATTTCATAATCCATTTTCGTTACAAGTTTCAATGCAAGAAAAGATTGAAAACTGGTATGAGCCCATTTATTATGCTAGCTGTAGGTTGAGCTCAGTTGAGCACAATTATTCATTCACTATTGGGGGTACCATTATAGCATAACACCAATGACCAACACATATTTTTCAATCTAGAGTGATGAGCTATCCAGATAGGGCATGGAAACACTCACACAATTAGTGATCTATCATGGAAACACGAACAGTGACTCTACGAGGTGAGTTTCTCGGCCTATGGAGGAGCTGTAGGTTGAGCTTAGTTGAGCACAATTATTCATTCACTATTGGGGGTACCATTATAGCATAACACCAATGACCAACACATATTTGTCAATCTAGAGTGATGAGCTATCCAGATAGGGCATGGAAACACTCACACAATTATTGATCTATCATGGAAACATGAACAGTGACTCTACGAGGTGAGTTTCTCGGCCTATGGAGGAGCTAAGCGAAAATGATTTGCAATTTCCACATACACTTCTCTTCAGCTCAACTCAACCCAATCACACACACTAAAAATTGAAATGATGTACACATCAATAATCCAATCATGCAACACACTAATCACAAGTGCACATATAGATCTATTGAGCATCCACACTCTAATCAAACCTACATGCACACACAAAGAATAGAGGGCAATCACACAAGAATGGAGTGAGATTAACCACTAACTAGTTAAGATCAAGATAATCAAAGCATCATAAATAATCATAAGAGAGAATGAAAGAGGGATGGTGAAAGAGAATAAGCATTGATTAGTGTTAATCAAGTCACATGAGCAAGGAGAAGCTAAAGAACTCTAGAGTCACACACCTCATGAGCTCTCACCATAAGTTGTCTCAACAAATGAGGTTGAGAAACCTAATTCCATCTACACACTGCCTTATATATGTAGGGTTAAAATGTGCAATGTTTGGGTGTCCAAGGCCTTTAGGGCTCCACAACTTAGTGTATCTGCACCTAGGCACACTAATTGACGTATTCTTTATAGTTTGGAACTCTCATTGAGCCTGTAACACATTACATTTATTACAATGGCTTGAAATAAATCAGCAAATTAAAATACATGGCCATTTTGAAAAAATGTGAAAATGTGTAACTCCAATATTCACTATTTCCTTGTATTTTTCTTTGATGTGCATTTGCAAGCCTTTGAGACTTTAGTAGCTATTGCTATCTTACATTGGCATTTCATCGATGTGCTTCCAAGCCATGCTATCCTCATAATCCTTAGCACACCATCTGTAGATTGGTTATCCTTATGCCATGATGCTAGAGCGGCCATTGACTTGCATTGAAAGAAGTGCTTGATGCGAGGTAAAAGAGGAAAATTCATGAGCACCTTCTGCTATAATTTTTTACCTTGAAGATCTTTTCAATATGTGTATGCTCCAAAGGACATTTCTCCAAGTCTCCATTCCTAAATTTTGTAGGACCTTTTTGCCATCATCTCTCAAGGTCGGCAACACACCATTAGCTATGTACATATAGAGAAGAAACAACCAACTTGTAGAAAATTACTATTGTTACATAGTGTCACTCCGTCCAAACTTTGCTTACATTTTGAGAAGAACAAATAGCATCTTCGATTTGGAAACTCTAGGTCCTTTATATAGTGGTGTATCACCTTCACGTTTCATATCATCGTAAACAAGTTATTCTGAGTCCATGATTGTTTTGATAACTTTGTCAATTTCTAGATCATACATCTCTTGGTTGGGAGAGTTACTACTCTATGTCGTCACCCTCTAAGCTTCATGACACTTCAAGCATGATCATGTTTTTTGCTTGAGCGGATCACATATGAACATGCCTTGTAGGTTGTAGGATTGCGGCATGATGTCATCATCTGAGTCTGAAAGAATTGAGAACTTATGATTTTTAGTACAAAGTAAGTCCAATAAGTGAGAATGATGTATTTTACTACTCTCATTCACACTTACAGATGAATTTCAATTGGCAATAATTCGATCTATAATTGATGGATCAAAATTGCCATATTTGCAGACATGTTGTTGTGCAGCATGTCTTGTTTGACACACAATCCATTTGCATTGATTATAAGGACATAAATCCCTCGCGGAGAGATACACATCTTGATCGGACGGTCTAACACCATCGTCGCTACTCATAATGCTTATAAACACAATTGTAAATATAAATTTAATTTCAAACCTAAACTTGCCTCATAAACGGAATATAAATCTAAAACTAATTGTAATCTTATAAATAATGAGAACAAACAAGCATATAGCTTGATGATGAGCAAGTCGTATGAATTTGGCACAATTTGGCAGCTATTTTTAAGGATACTCATGTGAAAATTTGGAAAAGTTTTGTATGTAGGATATGTAGCCCTAAAAATGACGAAAAATATTTCTTCTTTGATTTTTTTCCAAATTATTTTGTTTTGATGCTTGTTTAAACCCATAGATTAAAAGAAAAGTGAGAAAATGCTATTTTTACGTTTTTTAAAGAGAAATTGCTAGCTTGTAGGTTACTTCTTAAACAATCCAAACAGGATATGACATTTTTCCATCACGCAGTTGTTAACTTACAGTAGGATGAAACGAATCACTTCATATGAGATGTACAAACCGATTCGGAGTTATTTGAGAGCCGTGGGCCGATGAAAATGGCCAAAAAAATTTATGAATCCAAAAAAAAAAAAGTTTTTGAATTTTTATCATGATTGTGATTAGATTGCGAATGTGATTTTAATTGAGAGTGTGATCATGACTTGGATTAAGATTATGCACGAGATTTGGATTGTAATGAGAGTGAGATAGCTTGGGGATGGCCAAGAGGTTATGACAAAAATAGCCGCTTTTTGGCTACCTATTCAATCTCTTTAATTCGGAGAGGTTTCACGATCATGATTGTGGCTAGATTGCAAGTGTGATTTCAATTGAGAGCGTGATCGTGATTGGGATTAAGATTGTGCACAAGATTGGGATTGTGATTGAGAGTGAGATAGCTTGGAGGTGGTCAAGAGGTTATGACACAAACGATGCTCTTCCTGCAATCATAATCTTACATCAATACAAATTCTTGATTTGGAAAGTCTGCTCTGTGTACTTTGTATTTTCTATTTATCTATCTATTTCTCTCTCTATCATGTCACATGCTAGCAACAAGCTAACTCGGATACCATTTTTTAGAGCTTACATTGTAAAAACATTTATTATTTTGATAAATAGGGAATATTGTAACTCCTATTTTCCAGATGAAGATTGTAATTGATGATTCGGGGCTACAAGCTTCCAGATTGTATCAACCTGTCTTTAGTTAGAGCTCCCAGATTATTAGTTTTGACCACCAAAAACCTTGGCTAAGGTATAAACGCCATTTTTTGTAAGTTTTTCATAAGTTTTGGATAATGAAATACAGCGTGAGCTAACGGCGCTCACTTCTCTCCTTCTCGCGCTTCCTACTCCCTCCCCGGTTGTCACATTGCAGTCACGTTTGTTGCATTGCAACTGCAGGTAAGAGCTCTACGCATTAACGTAAGCATTTCACAGTATTTCGTAGCTTTTGGCATCGCTGACCCGCGGTCTAATCTCATCATAAGTAGGAATTTAAGCTTCAAAATAAAAAACTAAGTATAGGTGTGGTATTGGAGCATCATTGGTAAGCATTTAGATGCATTTTGGGTCAAAAACGACTAGGTCAAAAATCCACTACTGTTAATAAGCATGATTTTTACACTTGATCTAAAGTGAGATATAAGAACATAAGCATGTGTGATTATGTTTTATAAACATGTCCTGGAAGTTTCATTACGTTTGTATGTCATTTGATGCTATAACAATAGTGATTTGTTTGCCGATGAGCAATTGGATTTTGGTGATTTCAGTCATTTGAGTGTACCTTGAGTTAGATGCGAGTTGTTTATTGTTTTTCAAGAGATTGACAATCTCTTGTAGCCTCCATGCACTAAGTGAGTCAGCTTCGTCCCATGGATTGACAATTATATTTGTGGTTTGCGTTATGTCTGCAATAAGATAGGAGTGAGGTTAGACACCCGTCCCACATTTGGCGCCGCTGACGGGGATCGAAGAGACCTAAATTAGGGAAAAACACGAGCATCTTGTGAATCTATCCTTTAACTTCCTCTAGGATCTCCTAGAGTCAAAACTTTCTTTCTAGAAACATATAGCTTAAGATTATCGTCTTGTGCTGTGTAGAGGTAGCTTGGAAGTAGGTTGTACTTGCTAAGTACCTTTTAAGATTGTAGGATTGTGGGATTAGATTAGGATTTTGAGAATGATTGATGGAGGAGACAAGCCTTAAGACCAAGGCTCAGAAAACTATAAAAGACAAGAAAACAAGTATTTGTGGACACTTTCCACAACTCCATAGCAGTAGAATCTAGGAGTAGGGTAAGTAGAATCCGAGGTGGGTTTCAGAACATTGCTCTCTCCAAAAGAATCAATTATGAGTTGTTACGTGAAGTTGCAAAGTTTCAGGTCTACGGCTAAAAATAGCACCAAAAGGCTGTCAACCACTGAATCCGACTGGAGAGTATGCTTTAAAAGTTGTATGAACCAGTGGATAAGCTCAAGGACACATTGAGGTAAAAATTTCAAGAGTTTGCAAAATCTTAGATTATTTACTTTTTCTTGACATTTTAGGCCAAATTAAGTTTTGACTTGACTCAAAGGCTTAAAATTGCTCATGAAAAGATTGTCCAGTGAAAAAGTTTAAAAAAGTGCTCATTTCAGGCTTAAAGTAAATAATTATGATTATTTATTTTCAGCTCAAAACTAACCAAGGTTGAAACCAGAGACTCTATGCATGTGTACAAACAACGTTTGTAAAGGCACATAGAATTTGGATCACCAAACTAACCAAAACAGGGGTAAAAACTGAATTTTGTACTGACTCTTGAGAAGTTGAGTGTAAATTGGAAAACTTTTAATTAAACCAAGTGAAACTGGATTCATAGACTTATATTGAGGTGATAAACAAGTGCACATGCTCAGTTGACCAAAAAGATACAAAAATTTGCCAGAAGTAAATAATCGTGATTATTTACTTTTATCCAATTTTTCAACTTTTTTTACCAAGTCAACATACCACTAGTTATAGCATGTTATACCAAGCCTACTAATTAAATTTGGTAAGATTTACATCATTGGATTGAAAATTGTGGCCAAATTTGCAAAGTCAGTCTGCGGACACAAAACTGTTGACCATTTGAACAAAAATTATCCAAACTTGATGAAACTTGGCTAGGGAGCTTAAGTTAAGCTGCTTAACACATTTGTGTCAAGATTGTGTCAAAAACTTACAAAAAAATAGCTAGAGTAAATAATCGCGATTATTTACATATGCTACAAAATTGGATATTTTTACACATTTGAGTATACCACAAGGTCAAGCGTATCAAGTGGACCACACTAATCAATTTTGGTGGAATTTGGATCACAAAATTGAGACTTAAGCCAGATTCTTGAAAATTGAGTCTGCGGACATGAAACAAATGATAACTTGAACAAATATTGTCCAAACTTAGTGAAACTTGTCTAGACACCTCAACAAGTTGCATACTTGGCAAAACAAGCCAGAAAGTGCAAAAATTTGAGAAAAGTAAATAATTGCGATTATTTACTAATGATACATAGAGACGGACTTTTTAACTTTTGAACTTGTACGGTGTTAGACCAACATAATACAAGGCAACTGGGAAATTTTGGGTTCAATCGGATCCAAATTGGTACATCTTCACTCAGTTTCCAGGTTGCAGATTAGTCCTTTGGCTTTTTGCAAAAGTAGAATTTGAAAGTCTCAAGTGCTGACTCACTTAGCTCAATTTGAAGAGACACACATAGACCAATCACAATAGCTAGCAAAAATTATACAGTCTTTGTGAAAGAATAACTAACTTGATTAAAACTGATACACGAATCAGGTTGCAGACAATGAATTGAAATCTTGACAGAAGTTGCAATCAAGTCAAGTGAAAGAAGTTCACAACAAGTCCATCCAACGGTAAGTACGCTATCCAGGGCTTCACAAGTCTATATGAACCTTAGATCTGGTCGTATCCTAGCAAATCTAGGCATATTTGGAGAGACCGCTAGTAGAGTATCCACCAAAGAGAGTGTGAATCAAGGTGATCACTTGCACACTATTTTTGAAGAAGTCTCAGACACTTTTTCAAAATCAACATCTCGAAATGTCTTCCTATTCAGCTCATTTAGAAACCGGAACGACAATGCGATATGAGCACATACTCTCTTTTTATACGACTAGTCACCATGGACCTCAGGTTTACCTGAATCCTAATGAAGAGTATGCCATCTGCATTGATGACCATGAGATAGAGTTCGAAGAGAAAATTAGGCAAACAAACAAGGAAAAATGTACATGGATAGAACGGAACGTAGTATTTACAAGTTGAAAACCCTGATGTGATAGAAAAATGGGGGTTAGAAGTAAATACCATAATTTCAGATATGGCAGCAAAAGAAAGACCATCTACTTTAGAGTTTGAGGGATACAATCAAGTTGATTTGAAGCCTTAGAAACGGCTTAGTACGGATAATCCTAGGATCGAAGTCTATTGTTGGGACGATAGAAACTTCAAAGATCATCTATGGACTTCTCATGCCAAATCAGGACAGCTAACACCCATGAAGATCATCTATATCTTCAAAATCAAAGACAAGGGATCAACAGATCTACCAACCTACCTATTTAGGGATTGTTATAATAATAACTTTGTTATGATGACTCCTAAGGAGGTGGAACAAACCAAATACCAAGGGTACTCCATAAGGAATTGGATATTGGGCCAAGGACCACAAAATATTCCAAGAGATGAACTCCGTGAGAGATCTTTTGAGAGTAATGTTAAGAAACCAAAAACCACCTCATCATGAAGAAAATCGGGTGACACTAAAGCAAGTCCAGGGCTACATGAGTTACTATTTCCAACAGACTGGTTTGAAGGATTCGGAACATGACCAACTGCCAAGAGACCGGAGGTTGAACCAAATAGACGTGTCAGATCAGCTGATTTTCAAAAATGGGTCAAAAAATACAGTGAATCTGGGGATCCATATGACCATTTAGCAAGCTTTAAACAAGTGCTAAGAGCAGACACATATTTGATTTCCATATTCAATTTGAGGAATTTGGAATGACATTAGAAGGAAAAGCACTGACATGGTTCTAAAACATTCCGCCAAGGTCAATCATGGACTTAAATACATTAACTCAAGGATTTTGTAGCTGCATGCTCCAAAAAGGGGATCAAACACAATACAGTAGCTCAAATCTATAGCTTCAAACAGAAACAGGGTGAGTCTGTTAGGGATTGTGCAACTAGAATGAAGCAATACATTGCAAGATGCCTAGAGCTAGAGATACCTGCAGAAGAAAGACTAGTATCATTGTTTGTAGAGGGACTGCTAAACAAAGAGCTTCATGCTATATTGTAAAGCAAGAAACATATGACGCTAGAAGAGTGTGTGTCAGATGCTATTGACTTAGGAGACAATTGTGATATTTTCAACGAAGAAGATGTCCCTGAGGATAATAAAAGCAAGAAAACAACTTCAACCAAACTAGCACAAGTGGGAACGGCTGCTGCAGCACCGCTTATCGCCATAGAAGACATGCTCAAAAGGATGAATAACATGCAAAAAGAACCTTTGACGGGACCAGGGCAAGGGATACGTCAACAGGGACAACCAATTAGGCCACAAAAATGGTGTGCAATCGAGGGTAAATGGACCAACCATGAGACCAATGAGTGTTATTATCGACCAGAGTATGATGAGAATATTCAATATGTGCCTATGAGGCCACAAGGACAACACATGTACATATATGAGCCTAATATGGGCCCAAATCAAAGACCACCAATCGGTATGGAAAGACCTCAGCCTGTGTTGGGTCAACAACCTCCATATCCTGGACATAATGCAGTACCTGAAAAGTACATGCATTCAGAGGGAGTTATATATGAGCAAGCACTAGTGCCTGATACACCCTATGCTGAGCCTACTCCATCTACAGTAATGGTAGTAGGAGATTGGTATAATTCACATCCACCACCAATGGAAGAACCTGTGACTTATACTACACCAGAGCTTGCACCAATGTACTATGTAGCTAATCAAGGTGTTAGACCTTCGATGGTAAGACCCATAATTAAGCCAAGAACTAGAAACTGTCATAACTGTGGTGTAGATGATCATTGGAAAAATGAATGCCCAGAGCCTGACAAGAGTCTTAAGCCAATTAAAGCTTATTGCATACAATGTTGTAAAAAGGGGGGGATACTTCCCTGAAGATTGTCCAAAAAATCCTTTAAACAAGGGTAAAACAGTAGTGAATGTAGTCCAAGTGATACCTAGTAGCTCGTCTGAGAGTGAACCAATTGTTCCAATCAAGGTAATCATTAGAGCCCAGGCTAAGAAAAAGAAACATAACTCCTCTGATGATTCGGAGAATACTAAAATTTCCTCTCAAAAGACCAAAAGAAGTAGAAGCAAAAGGTATGAGATGAGAAAACAGAAACAAAGGGCTGAATTCGAGCAGAAAGCAAACAAACTATTCCAAGAAAAGGTGAAAGAAACTGGAAGTGAAATCAAGGAAACCACTGTGAAATCTGAAGGATCGATTTTGGTAGACAAATTTTTTGAGCCAATTAATGCAGCCTTGGAAGCTTACCAAGTGGGACTTAAAGCAGGCTAAAACATGGAAAACAAATGGAAAAACTATCCTTCTCCAGACATGGAAGCAGCAAGCTCAAAGCTTATCAAAATTTGGTAAGAATTACTCAAGAGATGCTGGAAAAAGAAAAACCCAAGCTCAAAAGTATGGCAAAACCTGAGGAGCTTGTGGTAGGAACCAGTAAATAGAAATCAAAAGTGGTGGTAGAATCTCACCTTGAAACAAAAGAGCCAGAACTTATAGTGCCAAACAGTGAAGATGCCTTAGACGAAATTCCATTCGTAGAAGAAGACTCACCAGGACACTTATGGGAAAAATTTGGAGAGATTAATGATGGGAGCCTAACTTTGAAGTCAGCTCCTATAGAGGAAGTTTGGTTAAACAATCTACCTCCTGATATGGACATGGATGTACAATCCTTGTATGGGGATTGCGACTCTGACTTTAGGAATGTCTAAACGATGACTTTGAAAACATTACCCTCTTACTTGGGAGATAACAAAGATGAATCCATAGTGTAGAAACCAATGCACTCTTACTTTAGGAGAGTTGTTAAAAATCAGACCATATTTATGGAATGATCTACAAAGAGCTTGAGAGAAGGTGGGGATAACAGGGCTAATCGCAAAAAATTGGGAGAATTGAAACACAAATTGGATAACAAAGAGATTAGATATATTCCAATGAACAAAGTACGAGAATACTACAAAGGGGAAGAAGGAAACAAAACCCTTCTAGTGAGATATAATGATATCAAAACCATGGCAATACTGGATAGTGGGGCAGGCATAGCCATAGCCACGAAAGCAGTATGGGAATCATGGGGACAACCAGCCATTAGACAAACTCAAATGAAATTGCAACTTTGACCTTATGGGACCAAAGCACATGATGTCCCAAGCCCACTGATCAAGTTTGAGCAAATTTGGACCTCAAAATCTCAAAATCCCTTTATATCTACTATTTTAAAGACTAAAAGCCTAAATCTAGCACCATTTCCACCTAGTGCACTCAAATGAGCCCACACTTCACTCAGAGCACCCAAATGCTATATATTTCAAGCCTATCATGTCAAAAATACAAAAAGTTGGAAAAAATCCCCATCTGTAAATAATCGTGATTATTTACTTTTGTTGCAAATTTTTGCTTGAACTTTATCATTTTGATCTTTATATGTTTTTATGCATCTATGCGTGTTCCAAAATTGATTTGAAGCAAATTGGACTCAATTTGTCAGCAATTCAGACTAAAGGGCATTTCAAAGCGGAAATTGCAAAAATTTTCTAACTTTGGCACTGTATTCACTTAACAGGAGCAATGCAAACTATAGAGAAGGCCAAGAAAAGGGTGTCCCAAAAAGAGAAGCTGCAAGAGCTACCACCCTACAAACTGGATCCCAATTTAGTAAAGATGGTCAAGGCAACATACCTGTCCAGAGAACAGCTTGAGGAAAAAAATACAATAGTTTTCACTGGCAAGTTTAAAAGTGAAGAAGGACACCAAGTAGAGCTACAACTGCTACCGAAAGAGATCTATGACGTCGCTGCAAAGCCAGACACAAAAGAAGCTAATAGAAGGTTGGGCCTTAGGGATTTCTACGACTAGGATAGATGTTGAGCAAGTACCCATGATCCAGCTGTCTAAGGCTGTGGAAGATACACTCAAAGAAGAGGTTGCTCAGGAGATAGATGAACAATGGAAAGCAACGATGGATTGGGAGTTGAGAGTTCTCCATTCAATTAATGTCACTCAACTCAGTCCCAACCAAATCAATGCACAATGGGATCAACAATCATTGCCATATCCTTTGATCAAGGTAGAGCTATTACAGGTCAAAGAAAGACTATATAAAGATATGTACACAAAAGGCGCAGAGGATGTCCACCCCAAGTGGAGAAAGAGCTGGTTAAACAAGAATCCTAGATATTTGATTCTGCTCACAAGAGCACCTGCCGCACTTCAGAAAGACCCAACCTTTTGTCCTGTCCCACGGGTAAGGACATGGCAAGCACATGAAGCAATGACTAAGAAGCGGCCTACATGGCTGAACTATCCAAGATTGCCAGCTCCAGAGCAGAGAACACTAACAGAGAAATACATGGTGAAAACCGTAACGAGCGCCATGACATTCTTCAAGAGCCTCCCTGATCTCTCATGTGCCATGCTCTACAAAATTTATTGAATGCTGCTCACATGCATTGAAGCTTTTTATGATCCAGAGCAAGCAGGAGCACCATGGATGTCATTCCTTAAAGGTAATAAGGGTCTCTGATACGACCTAAGTGGCCAGCCTTCCAAAGAAGTCCTTTATAGCTTCCACGCCCGATGCATGTTGTCATCTAGCAATATGTTATCATTCAAGGAAGCATTTTATACATGGTTATTCACTTGGCGAACGAAGATATTTGGGCCAGTGTTGATGAACAACCTAACCTCTAGATTTGTTGGCTATTCAACCATTGAGCTTAAAAACAGAGTTACCATGTAGTTCTTGCAGGTCCTTGAGAAAGAGAGAAGACTGCGATATGAGAAAGCACTCCATGCGCTTAAAGACCGCCTTGCCAGCCGCCAACCCGAAGATTACTTCAACCCATGACACTGTGTCAAGGAACGACACAGGCAAGGAGGGGGGGAATGTTAGCAGCAAGCTAACTTGGATACTATTTTTTGGAGCTTTCACTGTAAATTTATTATTTTCATGAATCGGGAATATTGTAACTCCTAGGCTACAAGCTTCTAGATTGTATCAACCTCTCTTTAGTTAGAGCTCCCAGATTATTAGGTTTGACCACCAAAAGCCTTGGCTAAGGTATAAAAGCCGATTTTTGTAAGTTTTTTATAAGTTTTGGATAATGAAGTACAACGTGAGCTAGTGACGCTCACTTCTCTCCTTCTGGTGCTTCCTACTCCCTCCACGTTGTCACATTGCAGTCGTGTCTGTTGCGTTGCAACCGCATGTAAGAGCTCTACGCATTGACATAAGCATTTCACGGTATTTTGTAGCTTTTGGCATCGCCGACCCGCAACCTAATCTCATCATAAGTAGGAATCTAAGCTTCAAAATAAAAAACTAAGTATAGGTGGGGTATTGGGGCATTATTGCTAAGCATTTAGATGCATTTTGGGTCAAAAATGTCTAGGTCAAAAATCCACTGCTGTTAATAATCATGATTTTTGCACTTGACCTGAAGTGAGATATGAGACCATAAGCATGTGTGCTTAGGTCTTATAAACATGTCCTAGGAGTTTCGTTGCGTTTGGATGTCATTTGATGCTGTAACGGATGTGATTTGTTTGCCGATGAGCGATTGGCTTTTGGTGATTTTATTCATTTGAGTGTAGCTTGAGTTAGATACAAGTTGTTTGTTGTTTTCCAAGAGACTGACAGCCTCTTGTAGTCTCCATGCACTAGTCGAGTCAGCTTCGCCCCATGGATTGACAATTGTATTCATGGTTCTCGTTATGTCTGTAATAAGATAGGAGTGAGGTTAGACACCCATCCCACATCACATCATAAGTGGTATCAGAATAGTTTCGATTCTCCAACAGAGATGAAAGCATACAAGAAAATATTAAAGGAACAAGCTGAATATATTTGGCGGCTCACTGAAGATCTTAACACGTGTGAGAAAGCTAATAAAGGAAATGGAATAGATGATGCAAAAGGTGGAAGTGGAGGAGAGGTGGAAGTGGAAGTGGAGGTAAAATTTGGGTGGAGTTTCTATGTGGAGGAAATGGGCCCACACCACCTTCACAAGGTGAAGGGTCAAAGAAGAAGAAACAGAAGAGAAATGATGATGATGATGATGCGGGAGAAGTAGCAATCAAACAAGTTTTCAAGAAGGATAAAATCAATGGGTTTGATGGCATAAGAAAGACGGGTGAATATTTGGAAGCATGGACTGAAGAGCTTGAAGACTTCTTTGCCTTATGGGATTTTTCGGAAGAAGCGAAGGCAAAGATTGCTATCCTATAGCTTCGTAACATTGCAAAGCTATGGTGAAAATTGTACATGCGGACTCGTACCGATTAAAGCATGATTGATTACATGGAAGGAATTTCATGCACAGGTTGAGAAAAGGTATTGTGTTCCTTACTCTACAATATGGAGAAAAAGATATTTCAAGAAGCAAAAAGGTAAGCCATAATTCACAATTCTCAAAATACGCATAGCCAATGCCTGCGTGTAAGACTTTGTTGCTCTTTGCAATTTCATGTGTTTTCTTTTTCCACTCACCATGTCTGTAGCTTCGCATCTACACTCTCTTTTTCCACTCACCATGTCTGTAGCTTCGCATCTACACTCTCCTTTGCTACATTATTCTACTTTGCCATCGATTTTAATTGGCTCATGCTCAATACCTTCAACCTCGACACAAGAGCATCGTGCATGGCTAAAGAAGCTCCACATTGAACAATATTATAACATCCACTCCAAAACCAACGTATTTGCATAGACCTCAAGAGCATCCTCTTCCCTACAGATTATATGTGCACGCTCAAGGTTGGAGAACACTATGAAGATCTTTAATTGTTTAGTGCACCCTTTTACCACGTTTTGTAGAGAGAGAGAGAGAGGCCAAAATCAGCTGGGGAGGAAAGAGAGAGAGGAGGGTTGGGGGGGGGGGGGGGGGGGGGGGGCTTTTTTTTCATTTCAAATATTATCGCGCTCATTACCACGACATTTGCCTCTGTTATTACCACAAAAATTACCACGTCTATTCCCAAAACTTGCTTTAGCAACTAAACATTCAAATTTTAGTGTTTCCCTTTGTTTGGGTGTTTCCCTCCCCCTTAATAAAAATTAAAGAACATTATATGAAATTTTCAAATTAAAAAGACATGTAACAATAGTTAGCTATGTGGATAAACATGAAACAAAAAAGAACCTTCTCCATCCTAAAGTAATGCATGCGGCTCCACGTAAAGCAAGCATTGTCAAAGATGACTATATTAGCTTCCTCAAGCTTTATTTTGTAGCAATGTACTGAACATGGTCTACACTTTTGTTATCAATTAAATTAAATAGTACCACTTGATCAACATAATTTAGCATGCTTCACAAAATTAGAGAGAGAAAGGGGGGGAGAGAGAGATGAATGGATGACACGACAAAAAAAATTCAGAACTTAAAGTATATAGAATGTTTATGAATCATCTTCCAGAAGATCCCTACAAGAAGCGTCATCCAATTCTAAGCCCATGGCTCCTAAATCAATAAAGAGAGAGAAATAGAATTGTCATTTGTGGATGCGTTGGCTTCATCATCTTTGAATTATTCATCCTCCATCTCATCATCATCATCATCATCATGGAAATCATCCTTGCTAAGACTTGTGGCCGCCAGACTTGAATCATCGATCTCCCTCTCCTTTGTCTCCCCCTCATCCAAAGTAGGAGGTGGAAGAGGGTCAAAGATGGTCTCCACTTCATCAGTGGAAAAAATGGTTCTCCCCCAAGGTGTTACAGGAATTAAGAACCAAAGTTTTGGTTGGTGGATTGTTTTGATATAGATGACCTATAGAAGAGAACCTCAAAGTGAGTAACATTGGTGTAATTAATGTTACAAGCAAATAAGAATAAAAAAGGTAGTCACTCACCTGCTCACAATTGCATGAAAAACTAAATTGTTATACCTCCCTATGTGATGCACACTAGAGTCCACCATGTAGAGGCCATTCGCATGTCAAATCTAGACACATTTGCAAACCACTTGCACTTGAAGATGAAGGTATGAAAGGTTCTCAAATTAACCTTTAGTATCCTTTCAATAAATCCACAGTACTTGGCTTCATCACCATCTGTGCCAAAGTTGCCCATGATGCCACAGTCCATGGTGGTTCTACGCTCGTCAATGTGGCACGTACAAAAGTGACGACCCTTTGACCACATAGAGTTAAACGAAAGACACTACAAAATAAGAAAATATCTTTTATCAATTACAAAGATAAAATCAAGAAAAAACTATACAATATGGTTTATGTATATGAGTACTCTACCTTTGGTAGACAACCTTGTGCATACTCCCATTCTTTGTCGGTGATGTCTTCTCCACACGCTTTTTCTTTGTCATTATCTCATGAATCCACTCCACACTAATGAGATCTAGGAAACTTGCAAGGTGTCTAGGCATTGGGGGTGCCCTCTTTCCTCCATGTACTTGTTTTCATGCTTCTCTCTCCTGCAAACGCCTTTTCCATTTCACAAGTCCACCCACTTGGTCATAACCTTTGCATTGAGAATACAAAAGTTATTGACCACTTGGGATAGATTCATATCCATGTTAAATAATTTTCCCTTTCTACTTGGCAAGTGTGAAGTCATCCTTGAAGCCTCCTCGTCTGACCACATGTGAGGCATTGAGGGATAAACTTGTGCCAAATACTCTGAGACGTAAACAAATGCCTCTTTCACGATCCACCCTTTGGCCATGCATGCCTCTGGTTGAGACCGTAGCCACAAAAAAGCTTTGAGAATCTTTAAAAACCTCTCTAAAAGAACATCCATTGTGCGTGCACTACTTCGCATATAGCGATCTCCTCAACCACGTGAACCAAGAGGTGGATTTGACTAAGAAGAACCGATCAAGGAAATGCATCCTCAATGGCACACACAATTTTTGCTACAAGTGTTTGAGCTGTAGGGATAGCATCTATTTCAATTTTCTTGGAGCTCACAAATTTGCTCACAAATCTGTAAGAAAACACACAAGAGTACACTAAGTGCTAGTTGAGGTTATTGTGTACATAAAAAAAAGTGTAGTTGAGTGGAGTCTTGTGGTGTACCTTTCTAGCTCTCCAAGTAGTTCCCTAACACAAGATGGATTTGGAGGAAAAAGTAGCACTTATCTTCTCCGCAAATTGTACAGCCGATGAAGCAATGAAGAGTTAAGACTCAAAACACTCAACCACAACAATTCATCTAAGAAAAACCAAGATACGAATGGCGAGTTAAAGCTCAACAACCGTCATCATTGATACTGACAACTGAAATCAGCATGTCAAAGCATCCTGACGGTACAATGAAGCAAAGAGCACACAAGCTACAAGATTTGCTCTTTAGGAAATAGCAACCAGAAACCTAGACCACAAAGACGTACGCCATCTAGGAGGGGTGGAAGGGAACTAAGTAATTAAGGGCAATGTTTGAAGAGGGAGGAAAAAGTTGGATGTCAACGTGTAATTTTTTGCCAAATTACCTAATAATACCCTTTTAAAATCATCAACAAGGAAAATCTAACTGATAACATCTCCCCGACGAGTATAAATAGTGTATGTACTATCAAAAAATCATTAAAAAATGGCCTATTTTGGTTATTTTCATCATTTTCTTGATATTGGGACTTAAAAATAGAGAAATCTACCAAAAAACAATAAAGCAATCTTTCTCAATGGATTTTCTTAATTATTGATTTTTCACTTTTCTTTTTTAACGCATTTTATTATTTTCTTTGATTTTTTTAATAAACAGGTCAAAAATTAATAATAAATAGCAAATGAACTCAAATGGAGAAACTGAAGATACACTGATGATTAGAAGGACGAGGCGAACAGGCACAAAAAAATTCAATCGAATCGATACATGAAAGTGGGAAGCCTAAATTAGGCCGCCAAGGCCAACTTTCGCAAATTTTTGCAGAATGAGTCAACGAGGAGCTAGCGGAATCCAATTTGAGTCTAACATAGATTTCACGGCGTAGTAGGACTAACTGGGGAATTTGGGGAAAAATAGTTTGGGAAGTACGAGTATAGATATCCAAGGTAGCCCAAAATCACCTCATTTCCACTAGTCACTCTTGGAGGAGAGAGCTTTCTGCCTTCTTTGCGCGCGATTTTCGAAGTCTACAGTCGTCCTTTTACAGCACTGTCTCACACAAGACATGAGGGGTAAGTTTTAAACTTATCAATGAACAATTCTATATGGTTGGGTAGCAAGTCTAGGCTAAGGAAAAACCCTAGAAACCCAGCTGTGCACGAAGTCCTACAACACAAAAGTGGCCATAGCGGCCAGTTAGCTCAATCGAATTGGACGAGACTTGAATCGTAGCATGCCCCGATATAATAGAACACTTTTCTATCACCAGATGACCGTTTGGCAGGGGTCGAGGGGGTCCCAAGTAAATAATCTAGGTTTTTTCCATATCCCAGAATTGGATTCTGACCCCACGTGCAACTTATAGATTGGGTCTATACACAATGTAGCTAGATGGTTTCATGTAAACAGTCAAGGCAAGCTCTCAAATAGCAGAAAATAGCCCGAAGGCTACAAAGCAATGTAGCTAGATGGTTTCATGTAAACAGTCAAGGCAAGCTCTCAAATAGCAGAAAATAGCCCGAAGGCTACAAAGCGTCATATTTGACATATGAAGTCAAACTGACTCCGAATGGGCCAGAATTGGATGAGTAGCACCAGGACTATGTAGCGGACAAGTCCATAGCTTCAAAAGTGACTAACCAACTCTACATGACAAGTAGTGACAAAAATTGGTAATTTCATACTCGACGAGAGCACAAAGCGATGCCGACACGACCGAACTTTACCAAATTCATGCTAGGACTTGTTTTAGATGTATTAAAAATGTTAGGTCATGAAATTATCAATTTTTGCAAAAACAAGTGACTGTTGTAAATAATTGCGATTATTTACTTCTGTGCTTGATTAGCTTGGATTTGATCTCTTCACTTCACCTATCATTTATAAACATTTATAACATGTCACATGTCAACTATGAGCCAAAATGATCAAGAAAAACTCTCAATTTGTCCAAAAACGCACCAAAGTCTTTTCAATCCAATTTGTGAATTAACTGTCACATTTTTTGATCCAAATCACCCATAGCTCACACACAAACTCTACATCATGCGTAGAACCAAGTTGCAACAAAAAAAGTACAAATTGATGAAAAAGTTAATAATCACGATTATTTACTTTTTTACCAAAATGGGTGTAATTTGCAACTTTGATATTATGGGACCAAAGAACATGATGTCCCAAGCCCACAAATAAATTTTGAGCAAGGTTGGAACTTAAAAACTCAAAATCTCTTTATATCTACTGTTTCACAGTCTAAAACCCTAAATCTGGCACCATTTCCACCCAGTGCACTCAAATGAGTCCACACTTCACTGAGAGTACCTAAATGCCATATTTTTCAAGCCTATGATGTCAAAAATGCAAAAAGTTAGAAAAAATCCCTAGTTGTTAATAATTGAGATTATTTACTTTTGTTGTAATTTTTGCCTGAACTGCATGATTTTGATCTCTACATGTTTTTATGCATTTATGCATTTATGCATGCTCCAGAATTGATCTGAAGAAAAATAGACATCATTTGCCAACAATTCAGACTCAGAGCATTTCAAAGCGGAATTTGTAGAATTTTCTAACTTTGACACTGTATTCACTTAACAGGAGCAATGCAAGCGGCTGAGAAGGCAAAGAAAAGGATGTCCCAAAAAGATAAGTTGTAGGAGTTGCCACCATACCAGTTAGATCCAAGCTCAGTGAGGACAACAAAAGCAACCTACTTGTCTAAAGAACAACTCTAAGAAAACAACACAACGGTTTTCACTGGTAGATTCAAGAGTGAAGAAGGACACCACGTAGAATTGAAAATGCTACCTAAGGAGATTTTTGATGTAGCGGCAAAGCCAGACACCAAGGAAGCCAATAGAAGGCCGGGGCTTCGAGATTTCTATGACCAGGAACCATGCGGGGTGGATTTCCAGAAAACATATGAATTGCTATCCACGATTAAAGAAGATGGATCAGCCCAAATAATAGATCAACAGGGGCAAAAGGTTGAAGTGGTGATCACTAAAGAAATAGTGGCCGAGGCATTGAAGCTGCCAACAAAAGGTATGACTATGCGGGCAAGAGATAGAAAGACAGCGGGTACTTTTACCAAAGATACTGCTACTGTCACATTTTTTGATCTCATTCAAAGGCAACTAGAGAAACCAACTCACCTCTATCATCAATATTTCCACTTCCTATCAAAGAGACCGCCACGGTACACAACTCCAAACCATGCCGTTGCGACTACTTTCACTGAAGTATTAAAGTCGACAACCAGTCAAGGAATAGATCACCCATCGTATGTGCTTACAACACTGAAGGGCACAAAGAAAGAGGGAAAGATCACACATTTGGGTGCTCCAGAAGTGCTAACAAGAATAGCATATCATGCTATTGGAATGGCCGACAATTTTTTGCCAGCCCCATATCAGAACACCTGGATTGTGTCAGCTCAACCTTCTCCAAGGACCACCCAATCAACAAAGAGAGTATACAAATCAGATGAGGAATTTGTAGAAAGTTTCCCTGAAGCGCATAGTAGTGAAAGCTCTAGCAACAAAGAAACCAGGGCAAGGAGAGAAGCAATAAGAAAGAAAGTAGTGGCAGCTCACCAAGAGGAGCCACATCAAAAGAAGGCTAGAATTGAAAGAGAAAAGCAAACATACAAAAGGAGCCGCCAAGGTGTAGGTGAGGACCCCAAAAAATGGAGTCCAAGGGAGGTAAAGGAACCAAGAACCCTGCAAAGAAGGTTCCAGAGGATCCCAAATATTTGCTTGAGCGGATGTATGCAAAAGTTGAAGCTTTAAAGCTGAAGGAAGCTCTAGAAGCTAAAAAAAAAGCAACGGAAGAAGCGATTGAGCAACAGAGACAAGCAGAAACTGCTAAACAAAGCGAGTCACATCATGACCATGAGGAGATGTCTCCATGACCCTATTCACCAACTACGAAACAAGAAGATCAGCCCATGTCGAGTCCAAGCCATTCACCAACGGATAAATCTAAGGAAGACAATGCATCGAAGGAAAAAGAGCCTGAACAATAGGAATAAGCAGATTTTGAACAACCCAAGGAAGGCAAAACAACTGCAGCAGGACCTTCCTCTACAACAGCTCAAGAAGCAGAAGTAGCTGAGGCATCCACAAAGCCTCAAGGAGGAGAAGTAGAACCATCTCCACGGCCACAAGCAGAAGCCACTGCACCAACAAAAGAGCCACAAACTGACACAACCCAAACTTCTAAACAACCCTAGGTAGAACCTGAAGACTGGAAAACCAATGATGAAGTCATCATGCAGGTAAATGAGTATGCAAGGCAAATGCAACTGATGACAGATAAGATGAGAACAACAACACTTAACTGCAATGCCAAGGCTAAAGAGCTAGAACTAGTCATTGATGCTCTACAAGAAGAGCTAGATGACAGAATGAACATCATTGCAAATCTTCAAAGAAAGATTAAAGAGCTGAAAAATGAAGCAACAATACACCAGATTGCAAAGGAGAAACAATAGAAAGAGATGGAAGAGCTCCTGACAAAGTTATCCGATGCATGCAAAAGCAAAGATCAACAACTAGCAGAAGTAACCAATGAACTTTTAACCACTACTCTATCAGTACAAAAGATCCAAGTGCAGCTTGATGTAGCTAATACCTCTTTGTAATCCTCCGGGCAGCGGATCAATGATCAAGCGGTATTTCTAAGACAGATAAGAGAAAACTCAGTTGTAGCCTGGAACAGATGAAGTCTACAAGACTTTAGAAAAGAGGAACAAGGACCTTGAACTTGAGATGAAGCTGGAACAAACGCAAAGACGAGACCTTGCATGGATGTGGTTCCAAAGAGAAGAGCAATTGCTCAAGGAAATAGAGGAATTGAAGAGAGTCAATTAGCTGCTAAGAGAAAGACAAACAAAAACTCAGGGAAGAACCTCTGAACAGCCAACCATCGACATACCATCCGTTTCTTTTGCTGATATGGAAACACAACCGTCACAGAAGGGCTAGCAGGAGAGTCATATTTTCAAGTATTAATTATTGAAGCCGAGCAAGTGCTAATGGTCCACCAACTTTCTAAAGCTGAGAAAGATGCACTGAAAGAGCAGATTGTTCAAGAAGCATATGCTGAATGGAAAGCAACAACGGATTGGAGTTGAGAGTTCTCCTATCAGTAAATGTAACTCAGCTCACTCTCAACCAAATCAATGCTCAATGGCATTAGCAATCACTGCCCTACCCATTGATAAAGGTGGAGCTACTACAGGTTAAGTATAGACTTTACAAGGATATGCAGGTAGAAGGCTCGGATGATATACATCCAAAATGAAGAAAAAATTGGTTGAACAAGAACTCCAGTT
The DNA here is from genome assembly GCF_014529385.1 of Adiantum capillus-veneris. NCBI lineage: Eukaryota > Viridiplantae > Streptophyta > Polypodiopsida > Polypodiales > Pteridaceae > Adiantum > Adiantum capillus-veneris. The sequence goes on from NC_140960.1 coordinate 51,210,423, forward strand.
ACCTAATTCTGTTCTCAAGAGCACCTGCAGCCCTACAAAGGGACCCAACATTCTATCCTATACCACACCAGCTCCAGAGCAGGGACCAGCAGCTGAAGAATACATGGTGAAAACCCTAATGGGTGCCATGACCTTCTTCAAGAGCCTCCCTGACCTCTCATGTGCAATGCTTTATAAGATCTGCAGAATGATTCTGACCTACATTCAAACTTTTCACGAGCCTGAGCAAGCAGGAGCACCATGGATGTCTTTCCTTGAAGGCAACAAAGGTCTATACTATGATTTAAGTGGACAACCTTTAGAACAAGTCCTTTACGGCTTCTACGCCAGATGTATGTTTCTACCATCTAGCAATATGTTGGCATTTGAAGAGGCATTCTATACAGGTTTCTTCACATGGCGAACGAAGATATTTGGGCCAGTGATCATCAAGCTATTCAGCCATTGAACTTAAGAACAGAGTCACCATGCAGTTTTTTCAAGTCCCAGCCAAAGAAAGACGAATCAAATATGAAAAAACCCTCCATGCGCTTAAAGACCGCCTTGCCAGCCGTCAACCCAAAGACTACTTCAGTCCATGAACCTGTGTCAAGGGATGACACAGTCGAGGAGGGGGGGAACGTTAGCAGCAAGCTAATTCGAATAAAATTTTTCAGAGCTTTTATTGTAAAAACATCTATTATTTTTATAAATCAGGAATGTTGTAACTCCTAATTTCCAGATAAACAGTGTAATTGATGAGCCGGGGCTACAAGCTTCCAGAGTGTATCAACCTATCTTTAGTTAGAGCTCCTAGATTATTAGTTTTGACCACAGAAACCTTGGCTAAGGTATAAAAGCCAATTTTTGTAAGTTTTTGGATAATAAAACATAGCTTGAGCTAACGGCGGTCACTTCTCTCCATCTCGCGCTTCCTAATCCCTTCCCAATTATCCCATTGCAGTGCCGTCTATTGTGTTGCAATTGCAGGTAAGAGCTCTACATGTTGACGTAAGCATTTCATGATAATCCGTAGCTTTTGACGTCACCGACCCGCGGCCTAATTTCATCATAAGTAGGAATTTAAGCTTAAAAATAATAAAATAAGTATAGGCGGGGTATTGGGGCATCATTGCTAAGCATTTAGATGCATTTTGGGTCGAAAACAACTAGGTCAAAAACTCACTGCTGTTAATGATCGTGGTTTTTGTCCTTGAACTAAAGTGAGATTTGAGATCATAAGCATGTATGATTAGGTCTTATAAACATTTCCTAGAAGTTTCGTAATTTGGATGTCGTTTGATGTTGTAACGGTTATGATTTGTTTGTTGATTAGTGACTAGCTTTCGGTGATTTCAGTGATTTGAGTGTCGCTTGAGTTAGATGCGAGTTGTTTGTTATTTTCCAAGAGATTGACAACCTCGTGTAGCCTCTATACACTAGTCGAGTCAGCTTCATCCCATGGATTGACAATTATATTCGTGGTTCTCACTATGTCTGCAATAAGATAGGAGTGAGGTTAGACACCCCTCCCACAACGGGCAGCGACAACGGAGACAGATTGCTGACGAGTGCCCAAACACCTCTTTACGATGGTGCATAGTACTCGGTGCTCCGAGCATCATTGGAAGTCCTCAACTTGCAAGAAAAATTTGGTTGGAGCAATGCAAGTGTAAATGCACTCCTTGGGTAAGTTTGTTATATGGTCTTTTATATATCTCTCTCGCTTCATGGATGGGCTTGCAATTGTATTTATACACTTTTTTGTTGTATTTTGATGGGAAAATTGTTGCCAAAAGATCACCACATACCTCCGGATGCCAAGGAGCTAGATCGTATGTCACTGCACTTGGCATGAAGTATGAGCGCATCCAGGCATGCATCAATGATTGCATACTATACCACAATGAGCGTGCACATGCAACCTCATGTCCCATGTGTGGGAAAGCACGCTACAAGGCCGGAGTGAGATGGGCACAATGAAACTCAATGGCCAAAGTTTGGGTTGGAGCCTCGACACTTGAGGCTTGGGTTAGCAACTGATGGTGTCAACCCCATTGACACTAAGTCTACTTCATGGAGCTCTTGGCCTATGGTGATCGTCAACTACAATATTCCACCATGGGAGACAACCAAGAAAGAAAATATACTTCTTTCCTTGCTTGTGCCAGGGAAGTACAAAGTGGAAAATATTGATGTCTACCTCGAGCCCCTCATTGAGGAGTTGGACGAGTTATGGAGAGGCGTCCCTGTTGTAGATGTTTCACTTCCAAAGGGGGAGAGAGAAGCCATTATGAAGGGAATCCTTATGTGGACTATGCAAGACTATCCTGGGCTTGTAGAGATTTCTAGTATCTCCTTTATTCTTCTCTCTCTAGTTTGAAGCTTCTTTCCAACGATATGATATGTATGCAGGGTTGTCCACATTGGGCCACAATGCATGTCCTACTTGCGGACCATCATTGTTGCGGAGAGTCCGGATGCCTTGCACAAGGTAATATATTTAAGAAACATCATTTCTTACCCCAAGGTCATAGCAAGTATAAGGCTTCAACAAATGAAAAGATGCCTCTAAAGCTCATGATGGAAAATTGGGCAACTATTTGGAAAGAACACTACACCAAAAATCCATCTCCGAGTACTCCACCAAAAGATATGTCAAGGTATTCCATATCTTTAAGGCTTGTATATTAGAAGGACTTAAAAATACACCACCTCTTGGATCCCAGGTCCATATTCAAGAATGTAGCCCACACCTTGTGGGACCACATCATTGGAAAGAAGGACTTATTAGAGGATTTTAGAGCCTTGAAATGTCTCCCCACCTTTGCTACTCCACGCCGTGCCCGCAATGGGAAGATTGTGCTTCCTAAAGTGCCATGGATGCTAGCCAACGAAGAACTGGACCAAGTGAAGGGTACCAATGTGTCTATTCGCACACCAACAAGACACATGAGGTTGCTAAAGGGAGCTTTCACAAAAGTGAAGAAAGGTGTAAGCATTCAATTGTATGGGTTGAAGTCCCATGTGGCACAAGATGCTTCAGGTAACTCCTATTGGAATTAGGGTTGCAGAGAAACACACACAGCTTGGAGAAGATGAAGGAAGCTCAAGGCACTCAATAGAGAGTGTGTTACTTAGTGTGCAATGGAAAGATAGATAGCCCTAGAGTGATGGGCGTATATACAATGCACGGGGGAAAAAACCTCCTAAAGAGGGAAAAAATGCCCCGGCGGTCCTAGTGTGTTCACACACATCACTACCACCTGTATATGGTAACAAATCCCCCCTGGAGTGATGCGGTGAACGAGAGCTGGCACATGAGTAAAGGGAAGTGCCATGCCCTGAGGACAGGATCAGTCCACAAAGGGGAGTAAGCCCAAAGCTTTGCGGAAAGCTTCAAGCTTCTCACGAGACAATGCCTTTGTGAAAAGATCTGCAAGGTTGTCGTGTGTTGGCACATAAGCCAAGCTGATCTCTCCTGCTAAGAGCCTCTCCCTGACATAGTGGTAATGCACCTCAATGTGATTTGTGCGAGCATGAAAAACTGGGTTCCTCGCAACTGCCAATGTGCTCTGACTGTCAGTGTAGATAGTGTTGGCAGTGTGCTGTCCAACACCCAAATCAGCCATAAGGCGTCTGAGCCATACACACTCAACCGTAGCTGTGAAGACTGCCCTGTACTCAGTCTCACAACTCGAAGTGGCCACAGTAGGTTGCTTCTTGTTCAACCATGATATACATGAACTGCCAAGCATGAAACAAAAACCACTTGTGGACACTCGCGTGTCAAAACAACCAGCCCAATCTGAGTCCAAAAAAGCATGTAAGTCTGGCGGCAATGATCCCCCCTTGGGATAAAACAAGGCAATACGTAAAGTGCCACTAAGGTAGCGGAAAATCCTCTTGACAGCCTGCCAATGCTTAGACCCTGGGCTATGCATAAATCTGCTGACCTGTGAGACTGCAAACTGAATATTTGGCCTCGTGTTGCATACATAAATGAGGCATCCAACAGTAGTTTGGTAAAGAGTGACATCAGTAGGATCGCCAGAATCATGTAGACTCAATTTCAAACCTGTTTCCATGGGAGTGGCAATAGGTTTGCAATCCTCAAGTCCAAACTTACATGGCAATGTCTCTATGCAACTTTTTTGACACAAGGCAATACCACCATCACACTGCTTAAACTGTATACCCAAGTAATGATGCAACAGCCCCAAATATTTCATCTTGAAAGTAGCATTCAAATCAGCCTTAAATTCAGCAATATGTCTCTCATTTGGTCCAGTGATCAGCAAATCATCAACATAAAGAACCACAATGAGAAGTACATCACCCTCACGCTTTACATACAATGTGCTTTCTGTTGGACTGTTACGAAAGCCTTGTTTGACCAAATGAGTGTCAGCTTTCTCATACCAAGCACGAGGAGATTGCTTCAACCCATACAAAGCCTTGTTACATTTGCACACTTTGTCCTCTTGTCCTTTTATGACAAAACCGCGAGGCTGCGTTACATAAACTTCCTCAAATATGTCACCATTCAAGAAAGCAGCAACAATGTCTGATTGATGTACATCCCAACCAAAATGAGCTGCCAATGCACATAGAAAACACACAGTAGTCATACGACAAGTGGGAGAAAAAGTCTCTTCATAATCTATGCCTTTTTGCTGTGCATAACCCTTTGCAACAAGTCGAGCCTTATGGTGATCGATCTCACCATCTGGCTTGCGTTTCAACTTGTAAACCCACTTCGTACCAATGGCCTTTTTGCCAGGAGGCAAATCACATAAAGTCCATGTGTCGTTTTCTATAAGTGCATCATCTTCTGATTGCATGGCAGCCATCCAATTTTCTGAATTCTGTGCTTCATCAAAAGACAGAGGCTCCTCAACATCATGTAAGCTAGACACAGCCAAAGCATAACAATCTGATGCATAAGATGCATGGCAAGAGCCTGAACGAGTACGACTAGACAAAGGTGCATCCAATTTACTGTCATCCAAAGTGTGCACCAGCCATTTTGGCATACCTCTAGCCTGCTCATTTTCAGCCTTTTCCTCATCAAGTACATCATGTACATCTGCATCAGTAATAGGCTGATCTAAACCATTTTCAGAAACCCCCATAGGCTGTACATTTGCCTGATTGGAACTTACATTCGTATTTCCACCACTAAAAAGAGGCAACAAAGTGTCATAAATGTCCTGTGAGCTTACATTACTGTCTCTAGTACATGACAGCAAGGGCTGAACAGAATCTTCCACAAACACTACATCCCAAGAAACCAGAATACGTTTTGTTTGCGGATGATACAACCTGTAACCTTTCCTTTCAGCACTATAACCAAAAAAAATACATTTGACAGCCTTATCATCCAATTTTCTGCGCTGCACTTGTGGCACTAAAGCATATGCCAAACAGCCAAAAACACGCATGTGCTCAATAGAAGGTTCTCTATCATGCCATGCTTCATATGGAGTAATAGACTGCAAAGCTTTCGTAGGACACCTGTTAAGTACATAAGTGGCACACATGATGGCCTCAAGCCAAAAAGAATGCGGTAAAGCTTGACTTTTGACCATACATCGTGCCATTTCCGTCAGTGACCTGTTTTTCCTCTCAGCAACACCATTTTGCTGAGGCGTATAAGGCACTGTACATTGGTGTTTTATCCCACGACTAGCTAGAAATGCATTAGATTCATGAGACATATACTTCCCCCCTTTGAGGGTGTCCATAGTACATTTCGAGACATTTTCAGCCATAGCCAGAAATTGTTTGAAGCACATAAAAACTTCGGACTTCGCTTTAAGCGGAAATACCCATGCATGTCTGGACTAATCATCAATGAAAGTCACGAAGTACAGGTAATTGCCCAAGGACGGAGTTTGCATGGGCCCACAAACATCACTTTGACAAGCTGCAACCTGCATGTGGCCCGAACTGAACCATCCTTTGGAAATTTAGAACGCTGCATCTTACCCAAAATACAGCCTTCACAAACATGTTTGACAGGTGCTTCAAGAGGTGGCAAAGAAGCCACCATATCAGATTTCTACAAACGCAGCAAACTGGCAAAATTCAGATGACCAAAACGTGCATGCCAAAGTTTTGTATCTAAAATAGCCCTTGAATTTGCAACAACATTTGCAAAATTTTGTCCACACTTGTCATACAAAGTGAGCTTATACAGCCCACGCCACAAAAGGCCAGATGCAACAATTTCATCACCAAAACTGAGATCATGAACTGTACATCTGTCATCCACAAATTTGACTACAAGTCCAGGTCTAGCAAGTGCAGATACAGACAAGAGATTCTTCTTGATCCCAGGTACATAAAGTGCATCAACAAGTGTGAAGGAACTGCCATTAGCAGCAGTGAGCACAATCTTTCCAACTCCCTGAACTGGATAAGAGGCGTTGTTGGCACAAGTGACTGAATTCCCATGAGGGACAGACTCGAGAGAGGTAAACAATTCACGATGTGAGGTAATGTGCTTTGTAGCACCACTGTCGAAATACCACACATGTGAATCTGCAGCAACTGACAAGCATGCATCATGGACAGTAGGATTGTAAGTGCACTCTGCACTAAAAGCCCATTCTGCGTCAACATTAGCAACACAGTCTCCTTTCACAGAAGACTCAACAATGGCTGCATTTGTAGTGGAACCACCCTCTTTCTTCTTAGCCTCTTTGGCCTTCAACTTAGGACACGACTTGATCAAGTGATCATTGGCTTTACAATAATGGCAACGCATCTTCTTTTTGCCCTTATCACCAGAATTACCAGACGAAGTACTGCCAGCAGCAGCATTAGGAACATAATTTTTGCCACTCGTAGCAGAACCATAAGAAGTGGCTGCATTACTGTTACCACCCTTTCTTTGAGAAGCAATAAAAGCCTGTTCAACTGCACGCTGCATAGTCCTGTTTTTTCTAGAAAGTGACTCTTGCAACAGCAATGTGCATAATGCATCAAACTTGACAACTTCAAGATTTCCTTGGGTCATCAGTCTCCAAGTACTAGCAAAAGTCTGGTAGGAATCTGGTAAGGCATCAAGAACAGTCTGCATAAGGGAACTGTCTGAAATAACTTCACCTGCAGAAATAAGCTGCTCATTGATATCCTTGACACTAGCAAGGAAAGTGTCCATATCATCTTCCTCATGCATAATCTTTGACTCCAGCTCTTTACGCAGCAAAGCAATTTTAGCCTCATTGCGGCTTGCATAAAGACCTGCTAAAATATCCCAAGCATGTTTTGCAGATTTTGCTAAACGGATGTGAGGAACAATGGTGCGCTTCACAGACAACGCAATCAATGCATGAGCCTGCGCATCCTTAACATCCCAACGAGCTTGTTCTGCCGTAGGCAAAACAACTCTAACAGCTGCAATCCTTGCAACAAGACCTGCAACATCCTCAACATCGCCTACATCCTCAGAACCAGGACGTACATCAATGCCCTGCACAATATTCCATACACCTTTTGACACAAGAACATGTTGCATCATATAAGCCCATTTAGGGTAGTTGTCCCTATCCAACCTGTCCTCAGCAGCAAACATCTTGAACACATCTGTGTTGTTGTTGTCAGCCATGGTAAATGTTGCACCTGATGTGAAAACTGCCCGTAAATAGGAGAAACGGAGCGGGAACAACCTGTGCTATATAGCACAAACCGTAGAAGACTATAAGGCACCTGTTATGCAAAAAACGGCAGTGACAGAAATTTTGCACAAAATGACGAAATAGCCTGTGCAGTACTGCCTATAGTGGAAACGGAGGCTGAAATGAGCCCAAATCAAAATTCTGAGAAGACCAAGCTGTTCGAGCTCCCCCAAAAATTTTTTCGACCTCCGAACGCTCGCCTAAGCTCATTGAAATCGGAGAAAGTGAGCAGGCGTGTGCTAGAGCAGCTGGTGACTAAGCCCGAGAGGACGTGACCTGCTCTGATACCAATTGTTGGAATTAGAGTTGCAGAGAAACACACACAGCTTGGAGAAGACGAAGGAAGCTCAAGGCACACAATAGAGAGTGTGTTACTTAGTGTGCAATGGAAAGATAGATAGCCCTAGAGTGGTGGGCGTATATACAATGCACGGGGGAAAAAACCTCCTAAAGAGGGAAAAAATGCCTCGGCGGTCCTAGTGTGTTTACACACATCACTACCACATGTATATGGTAACAACTCCATCTCTCTATCCTCTCTATTGTTTGTTTTTTAGGAGACATATGATATGTGTGTATGACTTTTTCTTACTTTCCTTTCCTCTAGTTTACATTGCAGTTAATTATGCCGATGAGTATGTGCATATGCCGGGACAAGAAATTGAGGGATGCTACTCTTCTTTGTGTTTTTAACTTTGGAACCTTCTTTGGTACAGTAGATGATGTTTTGGGTACCCAAATTTGAAATGGCTTGTCCTTGAGTTGTGCTTTTGGTACCCAGATATGCCTAACTCCTACTTGTAGCATTTGCTGGTCTATAGGATGGAGAAGATTGATTGCTTTGTGGTTTCTTTTGCTGGTAACCTTGTTTCCATTCCTCTTTGCTTGGTGCAATTGGAACAATGAGTTGTCCGCCTTTAGGTGATAACTTGAGTTGATTGGTATTCCAATTTGGTACTACCTTGTACGTCTATATCCATGAGATTCCAAGAATAATTGTTTCATTCATGTGTTCATCTGGTAAGCATACAAACTCATGAGGGTATGAACATCCATGTACTATCACATTTAAGTTGAGTACTCCCAATGTCGGTGTTGGGTTCTTGTTGCATCTTTTGATAGCGGATATTCTCGATGTCAAAGAATGATTCGTTGTTTTCTTATATGTGGAATAACTTACTGTATTTACTTGAGCTCATGTATCAACCAATGCATTTGTGCGATGATTTTTCAGTTGTATGTTGATGCGAAGGTCCATTCCATCTAACCATTCATCATCTATTAACACTGCATCCTTCTACAATTCCCATAGTCGTTCATCTAGTTCCAGAGTGTTGATGGGAATAGGTATTAGTTGATTTTGAAGAGTAGCTTTCCTTTTGAGTAATCAAAGCTGAGCTTCCTCTTGTGCTTCATCAATGACCTATTGTCGTTTCATCTTTCTTTGTTTTGTTGCATGCATCTTTTCTAGCAATTCATTGGCTAGTGGCAAATTGTACTTCTTTAAATGGGATCCACTAATCCAATCAGCCATTGGTTCACCACCTAGAGTGGACAACTTAACTGCTCCACTTGGGGATACATCTTTAATGATAAATGGTCCGTTTCTCTTTTTCTTAAACTTGGGAATGTGTTGTTTAAGGGAGTAGACTAAAACTAAGTCCCCTTTTTTGAAGATTTTGTGACTAGATGGGAATCAAAAAACTATTTTTGTTTCCATTTTTGTGCATAGATGTGAGCTACAGCTATTAGCCTTTGCTCGTTAAGATTTTCTAAATCTTCAAGCCTCTCTGACAATTCATGTCCGGTCCTCTCAAGATCCTTAGCTACCCTTAATGTCGGCAATAGAAATTCTATCGATAGTATGGCATCAAGACCATAAACAAGGTTAAAGGGTGTAGCATTTAGAGCGGTTTTGAATGAAACTTTATAAGTCCATAGAGTGGCATGGAGATTCATTTCCCAATCGATCCATCCTGAACTAACCACTTTAATTAATACCGAGCTAAGAATTTTATTCGTGTGCTCAGCTTGTTCGTTTGCTTGTGGATGATAGGGAGCCGATTTGTTATGGATGACCATAAATTCATTAAGCAGATACTCAATTACCTCATTGAGGGAATGTGCTCTCCTATCACTGACAATTTCTATTGGCAGTCCATATCTTGTGAACACATTCTCATACAAGAATGCGATTATGGTTCTGGCATCATTCTTTTAGGTTGCCTTAGCCTCTGCCCACTTGGTCAAATAGTCCGTAGATACAATGATATATTGAGCTTGGGTTCTATAAGTCGGTGGTTATATTGACCCAACAAAATCTATACCCCATTTTGCAAAAGCTCTAGCCCCCATCATTGGTCTTAAAGGCATGCTATCTACACGTGTTGGCATTTTTTCTCGTTGACATGCATCACACCTTCAAACATATTCCTTGGCATCTGCAAAAAGTGTTGGCCACCATATGCCTGCCATCAAGATTGCTTTTGCGGTGGTTTCACTAGAAAAGTGACTTCTAGCAAATCTATCATGTGCTTGTTCTATAATGGGAATATAGTCATCTTCATTTGCACAAAGACGCAGATGTTGATCGTTCCCTCTTCGATACAATTGGTTTCCAATAAGAGCATAGTCTCTTGATTCAGTTTCAATTGCCCTTTGGCGGCGTTTACTCATATCCTTAGGAAATGTTTGGCTTGATAAGTAAGTAACTACATAGTTACTCCACTTAGGAACGAGTGATATTTGGAACAATGTGACATGAGGTATGGGTGCTTGTTTGCGGCATTGAGGACATTTTTTTACAAGTGAGTGAACGTCACTCCTCATGATTGGCCAAAATCCTCCAAGTCTCAAGATCCGTTGCATAGTTTGGTCTTCCACAAAATGAAGTCCTACTATGGTAATATGTGCTTGACTTAAGTATTGGGTTTTCTCTTCAGGATTAATACACAAAAGCAATATTCCATCCCGATTTCTTTTGTATAGCCTTCCAGCTAGTAATTGATATATGGCCGATTGCCCAATTAATTTGGTTGTAATAGGAAGTGGTATTTGTGAATCCACTTGAGCTATGGTCATCAATGAAACCATATTTTCTGACCATCGGGGTATCATTTCCATGGAGAACAGATATGCATATGTTAGATCATTGTCTACCCCTTTTGGTGGTTCTCCTGTAATAATCCTTGATAAATGATTTGCTCGTTGGTGACTGGTGCCCTTTTTCACAACTACAGTGAAATCAAATTCCAAAAGAATAATGAACAATCTCACTATTCTTCCTGTGTTGCATGGCTTGTTGACCAGGTACAATAAGGCTTAGTGGTCCATAAAGAACACAAATTTGCTAGCTAATAGGTGATCTCTATACTTTTTATGGCATAGATCATTCCTAATCCTCCCCTTTTGGTGGTTGTATAGTTTTTCTCTGTCATATTCAAATGTCTACTAGCATAAGAAATAGGAAAATCAAATTTTTTGTCATCGGTTGAGCTAGTATACACCCAATGGCAAAATTGAAAGCATCTACATGTATGTGGAATGTCTTATTCCAATCTGGTGCTTTCAATATTGGGGATGAAGTGAGAGCTTGCTTTAGCTTCATGAAGGATTTTTCACACTCATAAGTTCATTCAAAGAGTGGAATTAAGTTGTACATGGGTTTTGCAATCATAGCATACATGTAAATAAATCGTCTGTAATATCCACAATGTCCCATGAAAGCTTGAACCCCTTTGACTATTGCCAATCTAGGCAATTCAACAATAACATGAATTTTATCCATATCAGTAGCTATGCCATTTTTAGACACTATATGTCCAATAATTTTTCCTTGTCTGCCGATAAATGTGCACTTTTCAGGATTTAAGCAAATCCTATAAAGTCTACATTTTTTGAATACCTTTTTGAGGTGTTCAAAATAATCAGCCCGGATTGATGAATGTACACATAGATCATCCATCTATACTTCCAAGAAATTCTAAAGATATTGTTGGGATTGGAGAGCACACACACAGAGAGCCAGCACGAAGAAGGAGATAGACGCAGTGTGTGGCGGGGCGGTACTCACACTACAATGTGTAGTTGTGAGTATAGTTATTATGAATGAGTAAATGAATGGCTGTACATGGGCGGCTGAACAACGGGCAGCCGGGCACACGGGCCTTTAACCCAACAATCTCCCACTTAAAGGCAGTGTGCCTTTAAAGTGGCCAAAGTACAGCAAAAGAAGTCAAGCCATACCCATCAACGATCTGCAGTGTGCAAACCGCTGTGAGGCTAACGACTTCGTGAGTAGATCAGCAGGGTTATCGTCAGTGTGTACCTTGACAAGCTCTATGCGCTTGTCCTCTAGCACCTCTCGTATGAAGTGATACCTCACCTCAATGTGCTTTGTCTTCGCATGGAAGACAGGATTCCGTGCCAACGCTATGGCACTCTCGCTATCACAATGTAGAATCGGAGCATCACCCGCCATACCAAGATCTCCCACTAGTCGTGAGAGCCATACGGCCTCCTTGGCAGCCTCAGTGGCAGCCATATATTCAGCCTCTATAGTGCTCAAAGCAACGCATGGCTGTAAACGTGATGCCCACGAAACCGGTCCACCTGCAACTGTGAACACATAGCCGCTAGTAGACTTCCTCGAGTCCACTGACCCTGCATAGTCTGAATCTGTATATCCGCAAACAGACATATCCTTCTCACCATAACATAGGGACAACTCTGAAGTCCCTCTCAAGTATCTGAGAATACCTCTCACTGCATCCCAATGACGCTTGCCCGGGTTAGACATGTACCTGCTAACCACACCAACTGCATGAGCAAGATCTGGACGCGTAGCCACCATGGCATACATCAAGGAACCAACAGCTGACGCATAGGGAATCTGAGACATCTCTGTAGTCTCCAAATCTGTCTGAGGGCAGTCATCATGGCTGAGTTTTACATATGGAGGCAACGGGGTACTAATGGCCTTCCCCCCTTCCATATGAAAACGCTCAAGCACCCTGTCAATGTACTCTTTCTGACTAAGAAAGAGCATCTTGCGAGAACGATCACGAGTGATCCGCATACCCAAAATATGACTGGCATCCCCAAGATCCTTCATGGAAAAGGTCTCATGTAGCCTATGTTTCAAGGCATCCACATCAGAAATACACTTCCCTGCGATTAGCATGTCATCCACATACAAAACCAAAACAATAAGACTACCATCTGCAGCCTTGCGAGTATAGAGGCATGGGTCCTCATAACTGCGTACATAGCCCAATGAACTCATGAATGCATCAAACTTACGATACCATTCACGAGATGATTGCTTCAGCCCATACAAGGTCTTAAGAAGCCGGCATACCATCTTCTTTGAACCATGAATAACAAACCCACTTGGTTGCTCCATGTACAAATCCTCGTGCAAGTCCGGATGTAAGAAAGCTGTCTTTACATCCATTTGCTTCAATTCCATGTCTTCTGTAGCTACCAAAGCAAACAACATACGCAAAGTAGACATCTTCACCACTGGGGAGAAGATCTCGTCAAAATCAATGCCCTTCTGTTGCTTGAATCCTTTAGCCACAAGCCTTGCTTTGTACCTAGGCTTTGCATCCATTGAACACAATTTTATCTTGTAAACCCACTTGCATGGTAGTGCCTTCTTACCCTTTGGCAAAGGAGTAAGCTCCCACGTTTCATTTTGGATCAACGAATCCATCTCTGACTGCATAGCCTGCTCCCACTTGAGCTTGTCAACACTAGACATGGCCTCATCATAACATGATGGCTCCCCGCAATCAGTCAACAATACATAATCCATAGAAGGCACAAAACGCTGAGGCTGTCTTGCACGCCGCTCTGAACGCCTCAAAGACTGTGCAGGAGGTGCATCTGGCTGTCCCACATCTACATGATCTCCCAACAAGGGCTGATCTCCCACTTGAGGGTCAATGGGCTGCCCACGAGCAGCCATGGGACCATCATACCGATGACCATCCTCCTCAAATATCACACGCCGAACCTCAACCGTTCGCGGTGATGCTCTATACATAGAGTCCTCATGAAAAACAACATCATGGCTGCGCACAATCTTCCTGTCAATAGGATCCCACAATCGATAACCCATCTCACCAGAGCTACCATAACCCAAGAAGATACATCTCTTGCTCTTTGGATCCAATTTGCTGCGTTTTGCCTTAGGTACATGTACATAAGCTTCACAGCCAAAAACACGAAGGTGACCATACGAAGGTGGCAAACCTGTCCATACCTCTTCAGGCACTTTGAAGCCCAAAGGAACACTAGGTGAACGATTTATCAAATGCACAGAAGTGGCAACAGCTTCAGCCCAAAATCCATTTGACAAACCAGCCATAGAAAGCATACTACGGACTTTTTCCTGTATAGTCCTGTTCATGCGCTCTGCCACACCATTTTGAGGAGGTGTATAGGGAGCACTAAGCTCGCGCCGTATACCCTTCTCAACACATAATGTTGTGAAAGCATGAGACATAAATTCACCCCCATTGTCCGTACGTAAGCACTTCAACTTACAACCTGATTGGTTCTCAACAAGAGTCAACCATTGCTTAAATATATCAAACACCATATCCTTCTTACGAATGGGGTATGCCCATACCTTCCTGCTAGCATCATCAATGAACGTAACAAAGTACATAGCACCTCCAAGAGAAGCATTGGGCATCGGCCCACATACATCACTATGCACCAAAGCTAGCTTTTGCAAAGATCTGTGTGGAACACTTTTCTTATGAGAAGACCGAGCATGTCGACCATAAAGGCAATGCTCACAAAACTCAAAACCACCAAAATCTGAAACGGTAATGTAATCCGCACGTGCCAACAACTTCAAACCTTTTAGTGACATATGCCCCAAATGCTGATGCCATAAAGAAGCAGGAGGTTGCTCAGTGATCCCCACAATGTGATCAGCCACACTAGCTACACAAAGGGAATACAACGTATTCCTCTTAGAAACTTTAACCAAAACAAGGCTGCCCTTAGTGATCTTCCAACCTCCATCACCAAAAGATACATTGAAACCAAGTGAATCCAACTGACCCACACTAATCAAGCTTTTTGCAAGAGTCGGCACATGACGCACACGCTGCAAGACAAACGTAGTAGAGTTTGGCATAGCCAAATGAATATCCCCAATGCCATGAATCTGCATAGAACGCCCATCGGCAATCCTGACAGTACCTGTGCTCGAAGCATCGTAGTCATGAAACCACGACCTATGAGGCGTAACGTGAAAAGAAGCACCACTGTCAATGACCCAATCCATAGGCATACTACGCTCATGAGTGAGAAGAAAAGTGTCATCAAAATAGGATGCAAGCAACACATCACCAAGCTCTTCACTAGTAGCACTAGTCGGAGCACATACATGGTCATCTTGAGAGCTACACTCTCCCTGTGTTGCATTTAACTCCTCAATCTTGACATTGGATTTAGGCTTGTCTTTAGCATCATGGTCTTTCTTCTTACCATCTCCATTTTCCCTTTTCCACTTGTAACAATCCTTTTTGAAATGGCCTTTTCTACCACAATGAAAACATTCCACATCCTTTTTACTTGTGCCTGCACGGGACTTGCTTCTAGATTTACCCCTGTTGGACTTATACTTGTCCATAGTCCTGCCTCTGACAACCATTGCACTAGAAGACTTACTACCTGCATTATTCTTTCGATTAATCTCTTCCGTGAGAAGACTAGACTCCACATTAGTACTTGTCAACTCATTCGCAGGAACCGAGTTACTTATGGCTGTCCTAAATGTGTCCCATGACTCAGGCAACGTAACAAGTAAAAACATAGCTTTTACATTTTCCTCAAACGTAATTTCCTGCGTAGCAAGTTGGCTGAAAATTGTATTGAACTCATTCAAATGCGCATTCATGGAAGCACCTTCCTCCATTCGCAAATCAATAAGGTTTTTAATCCAATACACCATAGAAGCAGCCGAATGCTTATCATACATATCGCAAATCCGCTGCCATAGCTCATAAGCTCCACCCTGTGCATCTTTCACATTGTAATAAACAGACTTTGAAAGGGAAAGCCTAATGGTAGACCTGCACATCTCATCCAACTCCTCCCAATCATCCCTCTCCATGGTCTCTGGCTTAACTCCCTGCAACTTTAGAGGTCGAATCTGTTTCTTCTGCACCAAGACATCCCAAATCTGATCTTTCCAATATGAGAAATTAGCACCATCCAATTTCTCAATATTGAAAATTGTGTCCTCTTTAGTGCCCATTACAACAAGAATGCAACAATGAGAAACCTGTAACCAACCAACAAACTGTCACAACAAAGTAGTGTTGCAAATCTGACAACACCTGCTGCTCAATCAAAGAGCAAACGCATAGAGTATAAATCAGCCCATAATATGGTCAAAAAACGTACGTAGAAATCCACAAACAAATGCATAAACCCGTGACACTTGTAACTCAACCGGCCTAGGCAAACCGTGCCACAAAATGCATCAACAATGAGCTGTCATAGAGGCATAAACATACTCCATGTCTGAATAACCACAATAGAGACATAAGCTGACCAAGCTTACACAAATCCGTGAGCATAAATGGATCCAAGTGAGCATATAACCAATGCACAAGCTCAACGAAGTCCAATCTCTACTGTCAACCGAGTACCTGTCCGTACTCAAACCGCAACACTGCAAGCAAGAGCAAACCCTCTCTATGTATAAGTGAACCAAATCTCCACAATATCATGCATAAAGAGTATCTGTCAAACTGCCATATCCACATCCATCAACATACATAGATGATGTCAACCTGTAGCTCAAGAACACGCATAAACAGACTGCCCAGAAGAGTAGAAGCTCCCACTCAAACCACAACCATATGCATGGCTGTCCCACAGTCAAAATACATGTTTTGTAACCACAGAAGAAACCTGTATCCAAAGCTCCCTGTAACCTGTAACCTGTACCCGTACCTGTACCTGTACCTGCACCTGTACCTGTACCTGTAGTCGAAGAAGACAATGTCGCCAAACTCCCACTCTATCTGTGTGTATGAGGCCACTCCAAGAAGAGGCTACACACTCTCAAATGAGCTGTGGGCTCACGTAAGTGGAAGACACTACAACAATGGCACCTGTAATGGCTATGGAAGCTCTGGCAGCAGAAAACTACCAAAGAGAGCTGAAAAACGCAGCTCCTAGTCTGTAGCTCGGATGGGATTTCTGATGGCACGAATGGCTCCGAAAGGGGGGTTAAACCCCAGGACACCTGATGAAAATACTCGCGGAGTGCTGAACCTTCCAATGCCAAGCTCAGAAAAACCTTCTGCTCTTTAAAAATGCGCGCGTGCACGAAACCGAAAAACGGCAATGAAACAGCAACAAGTTTCAACACACTCAACAATGATGATGAAGCTCTCAATGCTCTCACTACCAAGCTCTGATACCACTTGTTGGGATCGGAGAGCACACACACAGAGAGAGCCAGCACGAAGAAGGAGATAGACGCAGTGTGTGGCGGGGCGGTACTCACACTACAATGTGTAGTTGTGAGTATAGTTATTATGAATGAGTAAATGAATGGCTGTACATGGGCGGCTGAACAACGGACAGCCGGGCACACGGGCCTTTAACCCAATAGATATTTCTTAAAAGCATGGCTCATCAATCTTTGAAAGGTGGCATGAGCATTAGTTAACCCAAAAGGCATAACTCGATAGGCAAAAATACCCCATTCAGTTGCAAAGGCAGTTTTATGTTGATCTTTGGGGTCAACCAAAAGTTGATTGTATCTCCAAAAGCCATCTAAAAAGCTGTAAACTTCTTTTCGTGCAACTCGTTCTAAAACATGCTCAGTGATTGGAAGAGGAAAGTTTTCTCTAATGGTAGTTGCATTCACTTTCTTGAGATTGATACACACTCTTAATTTTCTATTTTTCTTGGGTACTACCGCAATTGAAGACACCCAATTTGTGTGTTCAATTTGATAAATGAATTCGGCTTCCTTGAGCTTTTATATCTCTTCTTTGCTCTTTTTGGCAAATGTTTCATTATAAGTATATGGTCTCTGTTTGTTTGGTTTTGCATCATCTCTCATAGGCATGGTATGCTGACAAATTTTTGGATCAACACTCTTGAGATCCTTATAAGACCAAGCAAAGATATCTCTATTCTTTCAGTAAGCTTAACAAAATCTCTTCTTCTTCTTTTGTCAGGTCATATTTCTCTTTTTTTTCAACTCATTGTCATGGTTGAATCCTTGTCCTGGTATTTAGGTTTTGCTTGAGTTTCCTTTCTTTTTCTTAATGTTTTTGATATTTCTTGCTTTTCTTCGGATATCTACCCGTGATTTTGTCTTTGACACAATCATGTGCATCTATCTGGATCAAAAACTTAGTTCTACTAGAGATTGATGGCATGGGTTTAGATTTCAAGTTCCCTGTGTCTCTTTTTCTTCTATACCATTTCTGTCTTCTCGTTTTCTTGTTTGGAAAATCAAAAAACTTTTCCTCCCCTCCTTTCATGAGTAGTTTAGCTCTCATGTTCTTTTTTTGACCCCGAATCATCTGAGGTAGCTGAACGTTCTTATAACTCGTCTGTTGCGTCATAGTAGAGGTCTGAAAAGACTTGTTGAACTTTCCTTAAGTCCTTGGGTTTTTGAATTTTGTCTTTAATGTGAAGGGTTGAAATCATTTGTATGGACATGCATAGAGTCTCTGGTATCAACCTTGGTCAGTTTTGAGCTGAAAGTAAATAAATAATCACAATTATTTACTTTAAGCCTAAAATGAATATTTTTTTAAACTTTTTCATTGGACAGTCTTTTCATGAGCTATTTCAAGCCTCTGAGTCAAGTCAAAATTTAATTTGACCTAAAATATCAAGAAAAAGTAAATAATCTGAGTTTTTGCAAACTCTTGAAAGTTTTACCTCAATGTGTCCTTGAGCTTACCCACTGGTTCATACAACTTTTAAAGCATACTTCCCTATCGGATTGAGTGGTTGACAGTCTTTTGATGCTATTTCTATCCGTAGACCTAAAATTCTGCAACTTCACATAACCACTCACAATTGATTCTTTTCGAGAGAGCAATGTTCTGAAATCCACCTCGGATTCTACTTACCCTACTCCTAGGTTCTACTGCAATGGGGTTGTGGAAAGTGTCCACAAACACTTGTTTTCTTGTTTTTTATGGTTTTCTGGGCCTTGATCTTAAGACTTGTCTCATCCATCAATCATTCTCAAATTCCTAGTTTAATTCTACAATCCTACAATCCTAAAGGCACTCAGCAAGTATGACGTACTTCCAAGCTACCTCTACACAACAAAAGATGACAATCTTAAGCGATGCGGTCTTAAAAAGAAAGTTTTGACTTTAGGAGATCCTAAAGGAAGTTAAAGGATAACTTCACAAGACGCTCATGTTTTTCCCTAGTTTAGGTCTCTTCGATCCCCGAAAGCGGCGCCAAATGTGGGACGGGTGTCTAACCTCACTCCTATCTATTACAGACATAGCGAGAACCACAAATAGATTGTCAATCCATGGGACGAAGCTGACTTGACTAGTGCATAGATGCTACAAGAGGTTGTCAATCTCTTGGAAAACAACAAAAAACTTGCATCTAACTCAAGCTACACTCAAATGACTGAAATCATCAAAAGCCAATCGCTCATCGACAAACAAATCACATTCGTTACAGCATCAAATGATATCCAAACGTAATGAAACTTCTAGGAAATGTTTATAAGACCTAAGTACACATGCTTATGGTCTTAGATCTCACTTTACGTTAAGTACAAAAATCATGATTATTAACAGCAGTGGATTTTTGACCTAGTCGTTTTTGACCCAGAATGCTTCTAAATGTTTAGCAACGATGCCCCAGTACCCCGCCTATACTTATTTTTTTATTTTAAAGCTTAAATTCCTACTTATGATGAAATTAGTCCACGGGTCAGCGACGCCAAAAGCTATGAAATACAGTCAAATGCCTACGTCAATGCGTAGAGCTCTTACCTACGATTTCAACGCAACAGATGCAGCTACAATGTGATAATCAAGGAGGGAGTAGGAAGCGTGAGAAGGAGAGAAGTGAGCGCCGTTATCTCACGCTGTATTTCATTATCCAAAACTTATAAAAAACTTACAAAAATTAGCTTTAATACCTTAGCCAAGGTTTTTGGTGGTCAAAACTAAAGACAGGTTGATACAATTTGGAAGCTTGTAGCCCCGGCTCATCAATTACAATCTTTATCCGGAAGGTAGGAGTTACAATATTCTCGATTCATTAAAATAATAAATGTTTTTACAATAAAAGCTCCGAAAAATGTGAGCTGAGTTACCTTGCTGCTAACATCATTATCCTCTCTTTCATCATCTGCTTCAATTTCAAGGTTTCTTTTTTTCTCATCACCTTGTTGATGGATTTTTTCTCTTTGGGCTTAAGCCTCTTCCATAGATCTCTGTGTTCGTGTAATGGGTATTGTATTGGTAGTCCTGTTTGACCTCACCTTTAGTCGTGGTTATTTGAGTGTATATTCCTCCTCCTCTTCCTCCTTTGAAGATTGATACTTCGAGGGAGTATCTCTGTCCTTTGCTTTAATTTCATTGTTGGGTGGCACATATGACTCGGTCTCTTCACTGTCTGATTTAGCTTTTTTTGAACTTTTTCCAATTTGTTTTGTCTTTGAGGGATGTATTGTAGAAGTTCCTACCACTAGCTTCACCACTCTTTTGGATTAATGAAATAGTTCATAAATCATACCTAATGCGGGTGATAGTTCATCAATCATACCTAATGCTTGATAGGCAATTCTAGCTAGCACTGGTCCAACATTCATGTATGTTTTTCTTTTATCACTTCCCTTTATGTTTGCTTCCACTAAATTTTCTAGGATGTAGGTTCCAAAGTCATAGCTGTCCACCCTTCTTTCTGCCAGCCCCATGGCCATCACCACTGTCATATGCAACATCGATTTAGTGTATGAGGGTGGCTTTTGTACTTTGAAGTGTTGGGATATCAACTATAGAGGCAGCTCCGTCTCAAAGTAGATTAGATCTTGATAGGTCAACTTGTGTCCCCTCTGCTTCAGGAAGGATTTGTCATTGTCTATTGCCTTGGTTTTGCACAATAGGTTGTGGGTCCCTTGTTGTAAGTGAAGAGCTTCATTGATGATCTCTGGGGTGATCTTCGCTTTGACTGTCACCCCATCTTTGTCTGTTAGTGTTGTTTCCCCATTGTAATGAATGGAGCTGATCAGTTCATGGGCTCTCCAAAAATGTATTCCCCATGGTGGTAATCAAAAGAATCTATCTAGATGTAAGCATATGGTCCCTTCTAGTACTTCAATTTTTTGGTGTATTGTCCACAATTCTTTGGGGAATATGGTGTTCTTGAGTATCATCCCATCAGTTGCTTGAAACTTTTCGATGAAGATATCTACTGGTATTGTTTCTAGATCTTGATTAGTGATGTGAGCCTTCTCATTTGATGAGATGACGATGATCTCATAAGGTGCCACCCCACACTTCTTCTGGGTTTTCTTGCAGGGTATCCTATGACCAATTTCAAGCTGCTTTTAGAGTTAGGAGATGATCAAAAGGTTGCCGAGAAAAGGAAAAAAATGCAAACTTTGACCATAAAATGAGAAATGAGCATAACTTTTTCAAAACTACTCCAAATTTTACTAAACTTCACCAGTGCATCTAGGAAAATTATAATCACTAGGGCATAAGATCACATATGAAATCTGGCTCTGAGGTACATGGATCGTGATTCATGTTGGAACACATTTTCATGGTTTGATGATACCACTTGGTAGGGCACATCGAGGTGATGCTCTGGTCCAAGAACTTTGGGGT
Source organism: Adiantum capillus-veneris (assembly GCF_014529385.1). Lineage (NCBI taxonomy): Eukaryota > Viridiplantae > Streptophyta > Polypodiopsida > Polypodiales > Pteridaceae > Adiantum > Adiantum capillus-veneris. The sequence continues at coordinate 51,231,961 of NC_140960.1, forward strand.
TTGGATCATGATTGGTTAAGATTTTAGGTCAAATTTTGGAAAAATTGTCAGACTTAATGAATTTAAGCTTTTTGGTTGGGATTTTGAGATCCAAACGACTTGATACTTTGGGGCTAGACTTTGTATGGTTTCCACGACTAGATGGTGATGTTTCTTCTTGGATGGGTGAAAAAGGTACATGGATCGCGATCCATGTTTGGCAGGGTTTTGGAATGTCATTTGGCACACACGTTCTTATAGTCCATCCTTGCACATTGGTGAATGTTTTTCAAGTTTGGAGTTTTTCCTAAGTTTAGTCCATTTCTTAGTTTATGGCCATCTTTTTATGACTTTGACCATATTTGTTTTTTGGACCCCTTTTCAATCATTACCCTTGGTTACCAATTGATGTTTCCTTGGCTTTTGGTGATTTGTGTATGAGGGCCACCTTGCTGCCCAATTGCCTGTCTTTTGAATACTTTTTGATTCCATTTGAGGTTGGAGATCTGACCAAGTAAATTCATTGACTTTGAAAGAGTTTTTTAGTTAGGTTTCCCAAACTTTGAAACTTTTAATATTTCTCCTTTGACACTTTGGTTTCTCACACATCTACTTTGAACTTCAAAATCAGCATTTGAAGGAGAGGAGCCGGGAGCACAGTGGAAGCGGAAGATGAATACGCACACATACACTCACACACACCACCATAGCCACACACACAAGTTGGAGGGGGAGATCCAACACGTACTATGTACTCCCTTTCTTTCTTGTCTATCTTATGCACTAAAGCACAATACACATTGTACTTAGTGTTAGTGGCTCACACAAGTGTATAGATGTACACTTAGGGTTAGTAGCAGTTAGTGATGGGTGGTCGGCCACATGGCCATTAAACCTAACATTCTTCCACTTGATGGACAATGTGGGAGGCCATAAGAATGGAAGAGAACCACTCTTCACCCAATGCCCATCAACTGACAGTAGTGCTAAAACTGATGGTTGGAGAGACTTTTAGTGAGTGCATCCGCTGTGTTCTTTGACGTAGGAATCTTCTAAATCAAGGCTCTTGTTTGCCAGGCATTCATGATTGAAGTGATAATGCACTTGAATGTGTTTCGTTTTGGAATGAAACACTGGATTGTTAGCCAAGGCAATAGCACTTTGATTGTCACAATGAAGAACTGGTGTACACTATTCCAATCCAAGATCTTTCACTAGGCTATCAAGACAAATAGCTTCTTTGCATGCCTCACTCAATGCAACATACTCTACCTCTGTGGTAGAAATGGATGTACAATCTTGAAGAATGGATCTCCAAGAAATAGCAAAACCAGCAATGTGTAAATCCAACCTGTTGTTGATTTACTACTGTCAACACAGCCTGCATAATCACTATCTACAAATCCCTGAATGGATGACTCTCCATGACCATAGCATAACTGTCTATCTGCAGTGCCACTCAAGTATCTGAGAATTTACTTGGCAGCATCTCAATGCATTTTACCAGGGTTAGACATAAATCTTTTGACAACTCCCACTGCATGTGCAATGTCAGGTCTTGTAGCCAACATGGAATACATAAGACTACCACAAGCTGAAGCATAAGGAACCTTAGCCATTGCAGCTTTTTCCTCAGCAGATTTGGCACAATTTTTCTTGCTAAATTTCAAATATGTAGGCAATGGAGTCCATCCCCTTCATCATGTTGAAACAATCAAGAACCTTGTGCACATACTCTTTTTGAGAAAGGTACAAGAACCTCTTCTTACGGTCACAAGTAATGCGCATACCCAAAATGTGATTGGCTTCACCCAAATATTGACTTTTCAACTTGGTTTTCAAGTCAGCAATGTCCTTCTTGGAATGATCAGAAATAAGCATGTCATCTACATAAAGGATGAGCATAATAAGTTGTCCATTTGGTTGTATTTTCACATAAAGACATGGATCCTCATTACTGTCTTATAGCCTAGAGAACACATAAATGCATCAAACTTTTGATACCATTGTCTGGATGATTGCTTCAAGCCATAAAGACTTTTCAGAAGCTTACAGACCAAATGTTCCTTGTCCTTAAGCACAAACCCTTTAGGTTGCTTCATATAAATCTCTTCCTCAAGATCACCATGTAAGAAAGTTTTAATGACATCCATTTGATCAAGCTCCATATCTTTAGTGGCAACCAAAGCAAGCAACATTGTTAGAGTGGTCATCTTGACCACTGGAGAAAAGATTTCCTAGAAATAGACACCATATTTTTGCTTGAAACCTTTGGCCACTAAATGAGCTTTGTAATTGTCAATCTTATTCTTGTCAAACCATTTACAAGGCAATGCTTTCCTACCTTTTGGCAATGGAACAAGTTCCCATGTTTTGTTCTTTGCAATACTAGACATCTCCCTCTTCATAGCATGTTCCTACTAAACCGTATCATTGGCTAGCATAGCCTCTTTGTAGCAAGAAGGCTCACCACTATCTGTCAGCAAAACAAAATCCAAGCTTGGAACAAAACGGTCTGGCGGATGTGAGACTCTTTGAGATCTTCACGGCTGAGCAAAACTCGTACTAGCCTATGTAGTAATTGGTTCAGGAGCTATCTGGATAGGAGGTGATACATCAAAAAATGTCACTATCCCGTATTCAACCTCTTTTACTGCCTGTCTATGCATCTTAGTCTCATTAAAGATAACATCACTGCTACGGACCATTGGTCGACTTTCTGGATCCCATAAACGATAGCCAAATTGACCATCTACACCATAGCCAATGAAGATGCTTTTCTTGGACTTAGGATCTAGCTTATCACGCAACTCCTTGGGTACATGTGCATAAGCTTCACAACCAAATGTGCGGAGTTTTTCATAAGACAATTTATGTCTTGACCATAACTCCAAAGGTACATGATACTGTAATGAAGCGTGTGGTGATCTATTATCAAGTACACGGCTGTGTATTATGCTTCAGTCCAAAATTCTTGGAATAAATTAGCATGTGATAGCATAGACATAATCCGGTCTTGGATGGTCCTATTCATTTGGTCTACAACACCATTTTGTGCAGGGGTATACGGAGCTGTAAACTCATACTTAATTCCCCTGCTTGAACAGAAGTATGTAAAATCTTTGGAGACATATTCTCCACCATTGTCTGAGCGCAAAGCTTTCAACATATGTTCAGACCGAGTTTCAACACTAGATAATAACTTTTTGAAGCAAGAAAAGGTCTCATCCTTAGACTTCATGGCATAGACCCAAACATGCCATGTTGCATCGTCAATGAATGTAACATAGTAGGATGCACCACCGTGGAATTTAGAAGGCATAGGCCCACATAATTCACTGTGCACAAGCTCTAAGGGTTTTTTTGCTTTGTCAAAAGAATGTGTACGATGTGGTTGTGTTTGCTGTCCATATTGACATTGCTCACAAAAGGGAAATCAAAAAATGACAAAGACGGTAGGTAGCCCAAATGACATAGTGTCTCCATTCCCTTATTTGACATATGTCCTAACCGGCAATGCCACAGAGCAACGGTTGGCAGCTCGGTTACAAAAAGAACACTGCTTTTATGAGATACATAAAGAGGATAAAGTGAACCAACCCCCATTTTCCATAACCATGGCAATATCACCTATGCCAACAATGTCACAAGAGTAACTGTCACTAAGTGTAACAGAGCCAATGGTTTTCTCGTATGTAGTAAACCAATGCCTATGAGGTATGACATGCAACAAAGCACCTGAATCAAGAATCCATGTATGGGATACTTCACCACTAACAAGGAGTTCAACTGGCATATAACTCTACAAACTGGCATATAACTCTACAAAGATAGAGTTTCCTGTGCATCATAAAAGACATCATTATTTTCAATCAACATATTAATGTCTTGCACATCACTGTCATCCTGAACCATGTTCAGTTCTTCAATCTTAACCGAACTCTTTGGTTTCTCCTCTTTATCATCATGATCTTTGCCTTTACCTTCCAAGCATAAAAATCCTTCTTTATGTGACCAAACTTATCACAATAATGACATTGAACATTGTGATGATCACAAGACTGTGATATACCCTTTGATGCATCTCTATTGCCCTCTTTCTTGGACTCATGTTATGAAGAACAGCCCTTATGTTGCTTATCATCCCTTTTCACATAATGAGCTTCGCCATGTTACGAGCTAGTCATGGTCCTCTGACAAAAGTGCACTAGTAACATCATTGTACTTTAGCATACCATTAGGAGCAGAGTTACTAACAGTTGTGCAAAAGATATCCCAAGAGGGTGGCGATGAACAAAGAAAAAAGATTGCTTTCATCTCATCATCAATGGTCATGCGTTGTGCACAAATCTAGGCAAAAAGAGAATCAAATTCATTGATATGCCTGGCAATGCTAGCTGAATCCTTCATACAAAGGTTGAAAAGTTTTCGCATCAGGAAAACCTTATTGCTAGGTGTATCCTTCTTGTAAGTGTCACATAATTTTTGCCATAAAGCATGAGCAGTCTCGCATTCTAACACTAAAAAGTACACCAACTCACCAAGGTGCAGTCTAATTGTAGACCTGCATAGCTCATCAAGCTCCTCCCACTGAAACTGAGTCATGTGCATATGTTCAGTTCTAGCCACATAGGCAATAGGCAACTTTTGCTTCTTTTGACAAGCATATCATGCATTTGGTTCTTCCAAAGCTAAAAATTGGTGCCATCAAACTTCTTCATGTCATAAATTTCACAGTCTTTGCTAGTAGATATGGTGACAAAACTGCCAAAATATTCTGGAAAAAATTCAACAGTCTCCTTTGTATTTGGACATGTCAACCAAAATACGAGACAAAATGACCAAGTATGTCACTCACAAAGCATAAAAGAGGGCATGCCTTTCAAAAGCACACTGTATAGAGACCAACTAAGGCGCATAAACTACCCAACTGACCATAGACTGCCAACTCGGCGTCAAAAGCACCTATACAACTCTATACATGTGTTATGGTGAGGCCTCGTAAGGGATGCTCTAGCTACTTGTATCACCGAAGGTATCTCCACATTTGAGAGTACCCCAGCTAAATGAAAACCTCACGCTATCGACCCTCAATAATGTAGGTTATGCAGCAAAACGTATAGGCAAGTCTCAAAAATGGCTATCTTCTAGACCGAGTCTCAAAAATGATCGGGACTGCCCTACTAGCATAAAGATGGCTCCACAAAAGCGTACAATGGCAATATCAACAAAGATGTACAAGTCTATCACGATGCTCAAACAGGCATCAAAAGCATGTACATACAAAGAAATATCCCTGCAGGGAGTTAAACCGCTCTCAAAAGAGATCAAACACTATCGAACTTTGCCAACATATGCATGTACGCATAAAAAACTGCTCCCACTGGAACGAGAATATCGCAAGCAGTGAAACTTGTAGCCTGTGCGTCGATACTGATGCCATAGCCGAAGCCGAGATCGAGACCAAAAAAAGTTTACCAAGCCGCTCTATGTACCTGTACCTGTATCTGTAGTCGAAGAAGACAATGACGTCAAACTCCCACTCTATGTGTGTGTATGAAGCCACTCCGAAAGAGGCTACACATCCCAAAATAAGTCGTGGGCTCTTGTAAATGGAAGAGATTGCAACAAATGTACGTGTAATGGCTATGGAAGCTCTACAACACAAACTACCAAAAGAGGGCTGAAAAATTCAGCTCCTGAACCGTAGCTTGAATAAGGTTTCTGATGGCTCAAATGGCACCAAAAGGGAGGTAAAACCGAAGGATACCTGGTAGAAACATTCTCAGAAAGCTGAATTTTTTGATACCAAAATTGGAACCCTGTTTGCACTCTTGAAAGTGCACGGGTGCATGGAAACGATTTCGGGAATGAAACCACTCTGATACCACATGAAGGGGAGGAGCCAGGAGCACAGTAGAGGAAGATGAACACACACACACACACACACACACACACACACACACACACACACACACACACACACACACACACACACTCACGTGACAAAAACGGTTGATGAGATAGAGATGACCTATAGAAAAGAAAAGAGAAATGAGTGACATTGATCTTATGCTACAAGAAAATAAGGGTAAAGAAGGTTTAAACTCACTTGCTCACAATTGTGTGTCAAAACTAAGTTGTCATACCTTCCCGTGTGATATACACAGAAAGGTATATACACTAGAATCCACCATGTAGAGCCCATTCTCATGTCATCTAGACACATTTTCAAACCACTTGCACTTGAAGATGAAGGTATGAAAGGTTCTAAATTATACCTTTAATATCCTTTCAATAGTCCCGCAATACCTGACTTCATCACCATTTGTATCAAAGTTTCCCATGACACCACAATCCATGGTGGTTCAATGCTCATCAATGTGGCATCTATGAAAGTGTCACTCCTTTGACCACATAGACTTAAAGGAAAATCACTATACAAGAGAAAAAATTATACAATCAATCACAAAGATAAAATGAAAGAAAATGAGCACTATATATATATATATACATATATATATGTGAGTATTATTTATACCTTTGGTACACAAAATTGTACATACTCCCATTATTTATCGGTGATGTCCTCTCCACATGCCTTTGCTTCGGTCATTCTCTCATGGATCCAATTGGAAAACATGCAAAAAAAATGTAACAAATGACTCTTTCACAATCCATCCTTTGGCCATGCATGCCTCTAGATGGGCCCGTAGTCGCACAAAATCTTTGAGAGTCTTTAAAATCCTCTCAAGAAATAACATCCATTGTGCATGCACTACTCCACATATAGCAATCTCCTCAACCACGTAAACCAAGAGGTGGACTTGACTGAGAAGAATGGATTGAGGAAATGCTTCCTCAATGGAACACACGGTTTCCATGGCAAGCGACTGAGCAACAGGGATGGCATCTATTTCAATTTCTTTAAAGCTCACAAACCTACAAGATAACACACAAAAGTACTTTAAGAAATAGTGTATATAGAAAATTTTAGTTGAATAAAGATATAACTTATCTTACTAACTCTCAGAGTTTGAAAATAGCTTCCCTCACTTTTTTTATCACAACACGCACACATAATCACTAGCAAAATGAACTATCATGTCAAAAAGATTAAAATACCATGTGAACTTAGTCTTGCACAAAGTTCAATATCTACACAAAACAAGGGAGAGGATAGGGAGGAAAGATAAAAATACCTATAACATCTTGCGTCAACCATGGGTCCTCAACCCATACAATTGAAGATTCCACATTTCCTTGCGTTTGTGAAAGCTTCTTTTAGTGACCTCATGTACCCGTTGGTGTGAAGATAGATGCAATTGAACCCTTCAGTCAATCCAGCTCATCTTTGGTTAGGTTCCATTGGGCTTTAGGAAGCACAATCTTTCCATTTGGGGCTTGACAAGGAGTAGCAGAGGTGGAGAGACATTTTAAGGCCCTCAAATCCTCCCTAACCCCTAAAGAGTCCCTTTTTCCTATAATGTGGTCCCATAGGGTGTGAGAAAAGTTCTTGAGTATGTGCATGGGGTCCAAGAGATACTATATTTTTACGTTCTTCAAATATGGAAGCCTTAAAAATATGAAGTACCTTGACATACATTTTGGTGGAGTAGATGGGGGTGGATCACTATTGTAGTGCTCTTCCCAAATGGTTACCCAATATACCATTGTAATCTTTAGAGGCGTCTTTCCATTTGTTGAAGCTTTGTATTTGTTGTGACTTTGGGTCAGGAAACAATGGTTGTTTGGATAGATTACCTTGTGTAAGGCATCTGGTCGATCCGTCACCAATGATGTCCCACAGGTAGGACAGGCATTGTGACTCGATTTGGACATTCTTACACACATATCATATCGTTAGAGAGGGAGCTTCAAACTTAAAATGATATAGGGAGGGATAAGAATGAACAAAACATACCAAAAATCTCTCCAAGGCTAGGATAGTCATGAATGGTCCACATAAGGACCCCTCACAATGGCCTCTCTTCTCTCCTTTGGAAGTGAAACATCCACAAACGGGATACCCTTCCACAAATCCTCAATGAGCAGCTCAAGGTAGACATCCATATTTTCCACTTTGTAATTCTGTGTGTGGGACGCATGTCTAGCGAGAACCACGATTAATTTGTCAAACCATGGGACGAAGCTGACTCGACTAGTGCATAGAGGCTACAAGAGGTTGTCAATCTCTTTGAAAAGAACTAACAACTCGCATCCAACTCAAGCTACACTCAAGTGACTGAAATCACCAAAAGCCAATCGCTCATCGGCAAGCAAATCACATCCGTTACAGCATCAAATGACATCCAAACATAACAAAACTTCTAGGACAAGTTTATAAGACCTAAGCACACATGCCTATGGCCTCAAACCCCACTTTAGGTCAAGTTCCAAAATCGCGATTATTAACAGCAGTGGATTTTTGACCTAGTCGTTTTCGACCTAGAATGCATCTAAATGCTTAGCAATGATGTCCCAATACCCCGCCTATGCTTAGTTTTCGATTTGAAAGTGTAAATTCTTAGTTATGATGAAATTAGGCCGCGGGTCGGCGATGCCAAAATCTACGAAATACTGTGAATGGCTTACGTCAATGCGTAGAGCTCTTACATGCGGTTGCAATGCAACAAACACATTCGCAATGTGACAATCGGAGAGGGAGTAGGAAGCGCGTGAAGGAGAGAAGTGAGCACCGCTAGCTCACGCTGTGTATTTATTATCCAAAAAAACTTATAAAAAACTTACAAAAATTGGCTTTTATACCTTAGCCAAGGTTTTTGGGTGGTCAAAAGTGATAATCTGGAGTTCTACCAAAGCTAGGAATTGAATGGTTGATACAATTTGGAAGCTTGTAGCACCGGCTCATTATTTACAAGGTTTATCAAGAAAACAAGAGTTACAATATTCTCGATTTATCAAAATTATAAATTTTTTTACAAGGAGAACTCTGAAAAATGGTGTCCACGTTAGCTTGCTGTTAACATTCCCCCCCTCCTCGCCTGTGTCGTCCCTTGACACAACTTTATGGGCTGAAGTAATCTTTGGGTTGCTGGCGGGCGAGGCGGTCCTTTAGTGCCTCCAGTGCTTTTTCATATCTGATTTTGCGTTCTTTGTCTGGCACCTGCAAAAACTGGATAGTGACTTTGTTTTTGAGTTCTACTGCCGAGTAGCCGACAAATCTGGCTGTGAGGTTTCTTATCACCGGCACAAATATCTTCGTTCGCCAGGTGAAAAAGCCAGCGTAGAAGGCCTCCTCGAAAGCTAGCATATTGTGCAAGGGCAGAAACATGCATCGGGCGTAAAAGCCATATAGAACTTCCTCTGAGGGCTGCCCACTTAGATCATAGCAGAGGCCTTTGTTTCCTTCCAAAAATAAGAGCCATGGGGCTCTTGTCTGCTCAGGATCATTGAAGACTTGTATACAAGTAAGTAGCATCCTGCAGATTTTGTAAAGCATTGCGCAGGAGAGATCTGGCAGACTTTTGAAGAATGTCATGGCGCCCGTTAGGGTTTTCACCATGTATTCTTGTGTTGCTTGACCTCTCTCGGGAGCTGGCAGCCTGGGAAAGTTTAGCCATGTTGGCCTCTTCCTCTGCAGTGTTTCGTGTGCTTGCCATTTCCTTACTCGAGGTACATGACAAAATGTTGGGTCCTTTTGTATGGCTGCAGGTGCTCTCATGAACAGAATCAAGTATCTTGGATTCTTGTTCAACCAGCTTAGCCTCCACTTCGGGTGGTCTTGATGTGCGCCATCTTCTTGCATATCTCGGTATAATCTTTCCTTTACCTACAAGAGTTTAACCTTGATGAGAGGGTATGGCAGGGATTGTTGGTTCCATTGGGCATTGATTTGATTGGGAGTGAGCTGTGTGATGTTGACAGAGTGTAAAACTCTCAACTCCCAATCCATAGCTGCTTTCCACTGCTCATCTACCTCCAAGGAAATCTTCTCTTTTAATGCATCTTCTTTAGCCTTGGACAGCTGGACCATCGGCACTGTGTCTTCTTTTGTGTTGACTGGGATTTGAAAATCTTCTTCCCCACTCGGCTCTACTGTAGATTGTGTCTCAAAGTCAGCAAAAGAGACCGAGGGAATTTCCACTTGGGGCGGCTCTGAAGTGCCTGCCTCCTCCTGTATATCTGGCTTTCCATCTCTGAGGGTTGGTTTACTCTTTTCAATTCTGCAATCTCTTTAAGGAGCTCAACCTTCTATCGCCGAGCTCACCTTGAAGAGCATCGATGACCATTTCTAATTCTTTGGCCTTAGTACTGCGGTTAAAGGCTACTGAGCAGAGTTTCTCCGTCATGATTTGCATCTGCCTTGCATACTCGTTCACTTGTACAATGACTTCATCATTAGACTGCCACTCCTCTTGTCTTGCTAGTTCGGATGTGCCGGCAGCTTCTTGTGTTGTTTCTTGCTGTGTCGTTATTGCTGGTGTTTCTATAGAGGTGGTTGCTTCTCCTTTGCCATCCTGAGGTTTTGAAACCTCGACAGTTTTTGGCTGAGTGGAGACATGCTGTGTGGTCTCAACCCTTATCGTTTCTTCAACTGTAGGCCTCTCTGCCTTCTCAATGTCGGTTTTTTCTGCATGTGTAGTGGTTTGATTCTTTTCTTTATCTTTCTCTTTATCAGTTTCATCTGTCGGCTTGTGAGTTTCCTCGGCTGTTTGTTCTGGTTCTGGCTTGGCTTCCTTTTCTTTATGTTGCTCGGCATGGTTAGTTTGCTGTTTAGCTTCAGTTTGGTTGGTGAACTCAGACTCTGGTGCCTTGTCAGTCTCGACCTCTTCAGTGGTCTCTTGGCCTGGCGGTGATGATGGTGGAGTGGGCATGGGTTGATCCTGTTGTTCCGGCGACGCTGAGGTGGGTCGGGGAGATGGCTGGCTTTGCTCTCTAGTTGCTGCGTCTTCAGCTTCCTTAGCCGCTTCTTCATATTTCTTAGACACTTCTTCAGCCTCTTTCAACTTCAAGGCCTCTGCCTCTTCGTAGATTCTTTCTAAATGATCCTTAGGATCCTCGGCGTCTTTCCTTGAATTATGTTTCGTTCGCGGTCCCTTCAAGCCGGTAGGTACCCACTTTTCTGGGTCTTTTCCTTGCGCTTGCCTACTGCGTTGATATGCCTGTTTTGCTCTTTCAAATCTCGTTTGCTTTTGAGCTGGCTCCTCGTGGTGAGCAGCCATAGCTTTTCACTTCATTTCTTTCCTCCTTGCTCTTTTCTCTTCGTTGTCAGAGCTTTCACTTCTATGCTGCTCGGATGAACTGTCATCAGACTCATCACCTGATTTAAATGATCGTTTACCAGATCTTGTAGATCTTGGAGAGGGTGGAGCTGCCAAGATCCATATGTTCTGATCCGGGGCAGGCGGAAGATTGTCAGCCATGCCGATGCAATGATAGGCTATTCTGGTCAAGACTTCAGGGGTGCCCAAGTAGGTTATCTTTCCCTTCTTCTTGGTGGCCTTCAACGTTGTCAACACATATTGCACGTGGTCCACAGGTTGTCTGGTGGTTGACTTCAGAACTTGGGTAAAAGTGGTGGCCATGGCATGATTTGGTGTAGTGTACCTTGGTGGCCTTTTCGCCAGGAAATGGAAATGTTGATGGTACAGACGGGTTGGCTCTTCCACCTGCTTGTGGATGAGATCGGCAAATGTAGCCGCAACTGTTTCCTTTGTAAACGTGCCCGCTGTTTTCCTATCTCTTGCCCGCATAGTCATTCCTTCAGTGGGCAATCTGTGTGCCTCTGCCACTATTTTCTTTGTAATCACAACCTCTACCTTATTTCCTTGGTTGTCTAAGATTTGACCAGTTTCGTATTCCTTGATGGTGGAAAGAAGCTCATAAGCCTTCTGAAAGTCTACTCTGCAGGGCTCCTGTTCATAGAAGTGTCGGAGTCCCAACCTGCGGTTAGCCTCCTTGGTTTCTGGCTTTGCTGCGACATCATAAACCTCTTTGGGCAAGATCTGCAACTCCACCGGATGCCGTTCTTCACTCTTAAATCTACCCGTGAAGACCGTGGTGGGGTGTTCTTCTAACTGCTCCTTAGAAAGATAAGATACCTTTGCTGCCTTTACTGACGCGGGTTCCAGTTGATACGGTGGCAGTTCTTGCAGTTTTTCCTTTTGGTTTAACTTCTTCTTGGCCTTCTCCGCGGCTTGCATTTCTCCTGTTCAGTGAATAGAGTGCAAAGTTAGCGGAGTTGTCCGATTTTTCTCCAGAATGTCCTTTTAGACTGAAATGCTGATAATCTGATCCAAATTGCAAATAAATTTTTGAACAAGCACAGATGCATAAAATCATGCAAGGAACAAGACTGTATGGTCAAAACAAAAATTTAAATCCAAAGTAAATAATCGCGATTATTTACAACTGGATAAATTTCCAAATTTTTTGCAATTTTGGCTTTATAAGCTTGAAGTAAGTGCCAATCACAATGCCTAGAGGGAAATTTGGGCTCATTTGGATGTACAGGGTGGAAATGGTACCAGATTTTGGCTTTAGGTCTCTGAAACAGTAGATATAAAGGAAATTTGAGATTTTGAAATCCAAATTGACTCAAAATTGGCTAGTGGGCTTATCACATCATGTACTTTGGATGTATGATGACAACTTTTCAAAATTGCCCCATTTTGGCAAAAAAGTAAATAATCGCAATGATTAACTTTTCTTCCCAAAATGACATTTTTTGGCATAGACTGGTTCTAGGCATGATATAAACCTTGGTTATGAATTATGAGGTGATTTGGATCAAGAAAAGTTGTTCATAACCCAAATTTTGGCTTTCACAGACTTCTTTGCGTTTTTTGGCATTTTTGCAATTAATGGGTGGTCATTTTGGCTCATACTTGATTTTTGGCATGTGATAGGTGTGTACACATGATAGGTGAGGTGAATTGACAACTTCCATGCAAAAATGTTGCAAAAGTAAATAATCATGATTATTTACAACAGTGACAAAAACTTTGTAATTCACATAAATTTTGACCTAAACATGTTTCATACACCTAATACAAGTCAAAAATTGAATTCAGTCAAGTTTGGTCATGCTGGTATCACTTTATGCTCTGTTGACTCTGAAATCACCGTATTTTGTGACTACTCTGTCTGTCGGGTTGGTCGGTCAACTTTGAGGCTTTGGACTTGTCCGTAACATCATCGTGAAGCTACTTGTCCAATTCTGGCTCATTTGTAGTCAGTTTGGCCTCGTATGTTGAATTTAACGCTTTGTAACCTTCTAGCCATTTTTTGCTATTGGAGGGCTTTACTTGATGGATTTGTCCAAACCAATCATATACATTTATATGAGCCTCATTAGCAAGCCATCTGTGGGGTCAGGTCAGAATCTGGCATGTCTCAAAAAACCCTAATTCTCTACTGAGGATCCCCTTGACCCCAGCCGAATGATCATCTGATGGTATGGAATAGTTCTATTATGCTAGGGCATGCTATGGTTCAAATCCCATCCACTTCGGTCGAGCTGGCAGGCCGCTATGGTCACTTTTTAGGTCGTAGGTCTTCGTACACTGCTCGGCTTCTAGGGTTTTTTCTAGGCTTTAGACTAGCTACCGGCCGTACAAAATGGATCATTGATTAGTAAGGAACTTACCCCTCATGTCTCGTGTGAAACGGCGCTGCAAAAGGTCAATTGTGGGCTCCGAAAACGACGCGCGAAAGAAGCCGAAATGCTCTCTCTGCAAAGTTCCAAGTGGAAATAAGGTGTTTTAGCCTAAGCTGGATATCTATACCTAGACTTCCCGAACCAAATTTCCCTTGATTCCCCCATTAGTCCTATTACGCCGTGAAATCTATGTTAAGCTCAAAAATTTCCCAAATCGGATTCCTGTAGCTCATTCTACAAAAAATTTACAGAAGTAGGTATGGCCGCCTAATTTAGGCTTCCCGCTTCCATCTTCTGAGTTTGTTGAAAATTTTTGTGCTTGTCCGCCTTGTCTTTCTGATCACCATCGTGTCTTTCATTTTTCCATCTGAGCTTCCCTGCTATTTATTATTAATTTTTGACCTTTTTATTTGAAAAATAAAAGAAAATAGAAAAATGCTCTAAAAAAGCAAGGTGAAAATCCAGTAATTAAGAAAATCCTTTGAAAAATACAACTTTATTGTTTTTTGTTGAATTCCTCCATTTTTAAGCCTCCTTTGCACAAAAATGATGAAAATTACACAAAAAAGGACTATTTTTGATGATTTTCTGATAGTATATACACTATTTACACTCATTGGAAAGATATTATGAGTGAATTTTTCCTTGTTGATGAATTATAAGGGCATTATTAGGTAGTTTTGCAAAAAATCACACGTTGACATGAAACTTTTTTCCTCCCTCTTCAAACACTGCCCTTAATTACTTAGTATCTAGTAGTATCCTTCCACCCCTCCTAGATGGCGTTCTCCGGGACGACTTGTGTGCATGGGTTGAACAATTGTGTCTATGCATAAACGTGATTGGCTCTACCATGATATGAAGATTAATGCAATTCAACTCAACATGCTGTGCAAGAGTTGGGTCTTGAGTAAGTAACTCAAAGGGTTTCCGATGGCGAGGTTTGCTGTTGATGTCTTCCAAAGAGCAAATCTTGTAGCCTTTGTGCTCTCTGTTTGATAGTACCATTAGGGTGTTTAAGCACGCTGATTGCTTGAGCTGTGGGGAGCATTTTAGACGGTTGTCGGGCTTTTTCTCGCCACTAGTAGCTCGGTCTGCTTGCTGCATGGTTCTTGAGAGCGTGTTTAGACTTAACTCGCCTCTGTTTGATTGGTTTCACGTTGTGTGGAGAAGATAAGTGCTCTTTTTTCTTCCAAACCTTTTTCATGTTAGGTTCCTTGTTCATAGATGGTCGATTCTGTGCTTGAATCCTTGGAACCGTCTTCTGTTTCTTTGGTGAAATTTTAGGCACCCAGATATGATTTGGTTTATCCACAAGTTGTGCTTTTGGTACCCAAATTTTCCTGACTCCTTGCATGCAAATTGTAGCATTTGTTTGTCAAGGGGATGGAGAAGATTTACTTCGTGGATTGGGACTCTGATTGTATCTTTTCCATTACTCTTTGCTTGGTGCAATAGGAACAATGAGTTGCCCTCCCTTAAGTGATAGCTTTAGCTGATTTGTATCCCAATCTGGTATTGCTTTGTATGTACGCATCCAAGGAATGCCAAGAATCATCGTCTCATTCATGTGTTCATCTGGCAAGCATACAAACTGATGCGGATATGAGCATCCATGTACTACCACGTTCAAGTTGACTATTCCCAATGTTGGAGTTGGGTTCTTGTTGCATCCTTTGATTGTCGTTATTCCTGTGGTCAATGCTTGACTTGTTGCTTTTTTGTATGTGGAATATCTGACTGCATTCACTCTAGCTCCTGTGTCTACCAAAGCATTGGTACTATGATTGTTGAGCTGTAATTTGATGCGGAGATCCATTCCATCTAACCAGTCATCATCTCTTGAAACTGAATCTTTAGGTAATTCCCATTGTCGATTATCTATTTCCAAAGTGTTGATGGGAATCGGTATCTGTTGGTTCGTGAGAGTAGCTTTACGCTTGAGTACTCGAAGTCTAGCTTCCTCTTGGGCTTCATCAATAACCTGCTGTCGCTTCATCTTCCTTTGTTTGGCTGCATGCATTCTCTCTAACAATTCATTGGTTAATGGAAAATTGTATTTCTTTAAACGACATCCACTAATCCAATTAGCCATTGGTTCACCATCGATGGTTGACAATTTTACTGCTCCACTTGGAGATACATCTCCAATGATAAATGGTCCATTTCCCTTTTTCTTAAACTTGGGAATGTGTTGCTTAAGGGAATAGACTAGAACTAAGTCCCCTTTTTTGAAAATTTTGGTGATTAAGTGGGAATCAAAAAATTGTATTTGTTTCCTCTTTTGTGCAAAGATATGAGCTACAACAGTTAGCCTTTGCTCATCTAGCTTTTCCAAATCTTCAAGTCTTTCTGACAATTCATGTCTAGTCCATTCAAGAGTCTGTGCTACCCTTAAGGTTGGCAATAGAAATTCTATTAGCAGTATGGCATCAAGACCATAAACAAGGTTAAAGGGTGTAGCATTTAGAGCTTTTTTGAATGAAACTCGATAAGCCCATAGAGCTGCATGGAGATTCATTTCCCAGTCGGTCCTTCTTGAACTAACCACTTTGGCCAGTACCGAGCTAAGAATTTTATTTGTATGCTCAGCTTGTCCGTTTGCTTGTGGGTGGTAGGGAGCTGATTTGTTATGGATAACCATAAAATCATCAAGGAAATACTCTTATTACCTCGTTGAGGAAACGAGTTCCCCGATCACTGACCATCTCTATTGGCAGTCCATACCTTACGAATACATACTCATATAAGAATGCAGCGATGGTTCTAGCATCATTCTTTTGAGTCGCTTTAGCCTCGGCCTATTTGGTCAAATAGTTCGTAGCTACAATGATGTATTGAGCTTGGGTTCTATAAGCAGGCGGCTGTATCGGTCCAACAAAATCTATACCCCATTTTGCGAGGACTCTAGCCCCCATCATTGGTCTTAAGGACATACTATATACCCGTGTTGGCATTTTTGCTCGTTGACAAGCATCACACCTTTGAACATATTATTTGGCATCTGCAAAAGGTGTTGGCCACCATATGCCTGCCATCAAGATTGCTCTTGCGGTGGTCTCACTAGAAAAGTGACCTCCAGCTAATCCAACATGTGCTTGTTCTATAATCCGAATATACTCGTTTTCATTTGCACAAAGATGCAAGTGTTGATCCTTACCTCTCCGATGCAATTGGTTCCCCATAAGAGCATAGTCTCTTGCTTCCGTTTCAATTGCTCTTTGACGTTGTTTACTCATATCCTCCGGAAATTTTCGGCTCGATAAGTAAGTAACCAGATAGTTACTCCAGTTAGGAACAAATGACATTTGAAACAATGCTACATGAGGAATTGGTTGTTGTTCCTGACATTGAGGGCAATCTCTTACAAAAGATCGAACATCTCTCATCATAGTCGGCCAAAATACTCCAAGTCTTAAGATTCGTTGCATAGTTTGGTCTTCCGCAAAGTGAAGTCCTACTATGGTAACATGTGCTTGACTTAAGTATTGATCTCTTTCTTCAGGATTAATGCATAAAAGCAATATTCCGTCCCGATTTCTTTTATATAGCCTCCCAGCTAGTAATTAATATGTAGTCGATTGCTCAATTAGTTCAACTGTGATAGGAAGTGGTGAATCCACTTGAGGTATTGTCATTAATGACACGATTTTTTCCGCCCATCTAGGTATCATTTCCACGGAGAAAAAATAGGCATTTGGTAGATCATCATCTACCCCTTGAGGTAATTCCCCTGAAACAATCCTGGACAAATGATCTCCTCGTTGATGTGTAGTGCCTTTTTTAACAACCACAGTAAAATCAAATTCAAGAAGAATGATGAACCATCTCACTATTCTTCCTGTACTGCATGGCTTGTTGACCAAATATAACAAAGCTTGGTGGTCCACAAAGAACACAAACTTGTTGGCCAATAGGTAATGTCTATAATTTTTAATGGCATAGATCATTCCTAGTCCTTCTCTTTCAATGGTGGTGTAATTATTTTCTGCCAATTGTTGGCTAGCATAAGAAATAGGAAAGTCAATTTTCCCATCTCCTGGTTGGGCTAGTATACAACCAATAGCAAAGTTGGAAGCATCTACATGTACGTGGAATATCTTATCCCAATCAGGTGCTTTTAA
Organism: Adiantum capillus-veneris; assembly: GCF_014529385.1. Classification (NCBI taxonomy): domain Eukaryota; kingdom Viridiplantae; phylum Streptophyta; class Polypodiopsida; order Polypodiales; family Pteridaceae; genus Adiantum; species Adiantum capillus-veneris. The sequence continues at coordinate 51,249,688 of NC_140960.1, forward strand.
TATTGGAGCTAATGTGAGAGCTTGCTTAAGCTTCATGAAGGATTCTTCACATGCCTCGGTCCATTCAAAGTGCGTAATGAAGCTATACATGGGTTTTGCAATTATAGCATACATGTAGATGAACCGTCGGTAATATCCACAATGTCCCATGAAGACTTGTACCCCTTTGACTATTGTTGGTCTAGGCAAATTAGCAATGACATGAATCTTTTCAATATCGGTAGCTATGCCATTTTTTGACACTATATGTCCAAGAATTTTCCCTTGTCTTCCCATGAATGTGCACTTTTCCGGGTTTAAGCAAATCCTATAAAGTCTACATTTCTCGAATACCTTTTTAAGGTTTTCAAAATGATCAGATCGGATTGATGAATGTACGCATAAATCATCCATGTATACTTCCAAGAATTTCTGAAGATACTCTTTGAAATCATGGCTCATCAATCTCTGAAATGTGGCTGGAGCATTAGTTAACCCAAACGGCAACCAAAAGTTGATTGTATCCCGAAAAGCCATCTAAGAAGCTGTAAGCTTCTTTTCCTGCCACTCATTTTAAAACATGCTCAGTTATCGGAAGAGGAAAGGTGTCTCTAATGGTAGCTGCATTTACTTTTTTGAGATTAACGCACACTCGTAATTTCCCATTCTTCTTAGGTACTACCACAATTGGGGACACCCAATCAGTGTGTTCAATTTTGTAAATGAATTCAGATTCCTTTAGTTTTTTAATTTCTTCTTTGATCTTTCTGGCAAATGTTTCGTTATAAGTGTATGGTCTCTGTCTACTTGGTTTCGCATCATCTCTCATGGGTATGGTATGTTGGCATATTTCTGGATCAACACCCTTGAGATATTTGTAAGACCAAGCAAAGATATCTCGATATTCCTTTAGCAAACTTAACAAAAGCTTTTCTTGTTCTTCTGTTAGGTCATTTGCAATGTAGGTCGGCCTAGTCTCTTCTCCTGGTTGAGCCAAGTCTACCCTTTTAGCGTTATCAGGTCCTTCGTAAGACTCGCCTTGTTTCCGTAGTTCCCTAACAGGTCCTTCGTAAGACTCGCCTTGTTTCCGTAGTTCCCTAACAGGTTGTCCGATTATGATTTTTCGATCTTGGAGAGTATAATTTTTGTAATGGGATGGAACATGCATTACATCCTTCCCATCTTCTTCCGTGGTTTCCATCTCTGTGGTGTATATCTCCTTTAGAGCTTTTTTCAACTCTTGAATTTTTTTTTTCCGCTCAACTCTGGTCATGAGTGTTTTTTTATTCGGATGTTCTTCTTGAGTACCCTTCCTTGTTTTTCTCGATGTCTGAGATATTTTTGAGTTCCCGTTCGAAGGATATCTGCCAGTTATTTTGTCCTTGACACAATCTTTAGCATCTATCTGCATCAGGAATTGTGTTTTAATGGAGACTGATGGCATAGGTTGTGCTTTTGCAATTTTAGTGTCCCTCTTTCTTCTATACCATTTTTGTCTTCTTGATTTTTGGTTTGGAAAGTCAAAAAACTTTTCCTCCCTTCCCCTTAAGAGTAGTTGAGCTCTCGTATGTTCTTTTTCGGATCCCGAATCTTCAGAGGTAGCTGAGTGTTCATCCAGCTCATCAACTGCATCGTAATAGAGGTCAAAAAAGACTTGTTGAGCTTTCATCAAGTCCTTTGTTTCCTCATCCTTGTTTGTCTCGATGTTAAGGACTGACATCATTTGGATGAGAATTATGTCGTAGCCATCCTCATTACAAAATTGAGTAGGCATAGACGTATTCACACATACATCCATTGTTGCTAAGATTTGAGTCCACTCGAATGGTTCGAATAAATGCTCTGGGAAGGGTTCCGGTATGTAGGCTTCGTCTGTACAGTCTCTTTCTAGGATACATTCCTCTCGTCTTAAGCTTCCATTTTCTGAAGCTCCGCACATCCAAATAGGAGTGTCTTTGTTTAGCCATGATGGAAGTTTAGTTTCAACCGAAGAGACTGAATCAAACTCTTGAATAGGTGTTTTCAAGACGTCTCTATAGGTGTGGTCTTTTAGGTTGACTCTTGTTATAGATCCCACCTGCTTTAAGTACAGATAGTCGTTTCCCCAATCTTGGATAAGCTGTACCTGTCGCATGAAAGGTCATCCCAATATGATTTCATAGTTGAGTTTTTTCCCAAAGTATACTATGGCAAAAGTGTGTTGATATTCAATTCCACATGAGTTGACTATCACTTTTTCTAGTAGCCCTAGAGGTCTTTCAATGTGTTCGTCAGCCAACTTCAATTTTATTCGTGTCTGTCTAATGGCTGGCTGTCCCTAGGATTCCCATACTGCTTTAGTGGCTATGGCTATGCCAGCTCCACTATCTAGTATTGCCATGGTTTCAATGTCATTATATTTCACTGGGAGGGTAGTGTTTCCTTCTTCCCCTTCATAATATTCTTCGACCTTGTTCATAGAAACTAATCGAATCTCTTTGTATTCCGTTTCATTTTTCAAGTTTCCCAGATTCTTAGAGATTAACCCCGTTATCCCCACATTTTCTAGGGTTTTCTGTAAATCATTCCATAAGTATGGCTTGAGTTTCAACAGTTCCCCCAAAGTGAGAGTGCATTGGATAGGTGTAGACATGATTGAATGAATGTTGTCTACTTCTAGGGTCTGTTTGACTCTTTTGACTTGAGTGGTTTTGCGAATGATAGACTCATCTTCGTTATCTCCCAAGTATTGCATCTATAGAAGGTATAAGAAGGCTTGAAGAAGCTATATGACATGGGAGGTCAACTCAACATCGACAAGTGCCACATAGGTGAGGATGAAGTGATCTTGCTTGGTCACAAGGTTTCTTCCAAAGGCATTGAGGTGGATCAGGAGCAAGGACAGGATAGAGTGGAACCACAGGTTGTGGCTGAGCTCGAGTCACCTATTATGCGTAGATTTGGACGTGTCACGCGACCTCCTGATAGGTTTGTTCCATCTATGAACTATGTCATGTTGACTGATTGCAATGAGCCATCATGTTACAAGGAAGCAGTGCAAATGAAGGACTCCTGAAATTGGCAATTGGCCATGCAGTCAGAGATGACAACTCTGCATAAAAACCAGACATGGAAGCTAGTTAAATTACCACGGGGCAAAAAGGCTCTACCCTGTAAATGGGTTTACAGGTATAAGATCACCGCTCATGATAGTCAGCCAAAGTACAAAGCAAGGCTTGTTGCCAAGGGCTTTAAGCAAGAACAAGGCATTGACTTTGATGAAGTCTTCTCTCCGATGGTCAAGATGACTACATTGAGATGCTTTCTTGCATTGGTTGTGTCATAATAATCAATATCTAATTCTCCTAAATGATTTTCTCATATTAAACTGATCATTTAATGTGGGGAAGTGCCAAGGGAGAAAAAGCTAGAATATTGGTTAAGTTAGCAGACCGGCCACAGTAGGGATCCAAAGGAGGGAAAATAGGGATCCAAAGGGGGGGCCATCTGCAAAAGAGCCATGTGAAACAACGGGCTAAAAAGACCCTAAGGTTCAGCCCATTAAGACTTCCAAAATGCTAAGGTTCCAAAATTCAAAGGTTGTGTCCAAAAGTCAACCTTAGGGAAAATTGGATGCTTAGTGTGTGCCCAAAAAGTCTTTCTACATCCCTACATGGGAGGGGGCGAGCCCCAAAGCTAGGGGATGAGAGAGAAAGCCACACACACACACACAGGCTCCCTTTACACAAAGGGAATGAGGGACACATGTCAGCTCCCTAGGCCAGATGCCCACAAGGTATGCCCAATTCCTATTGGAAGACCCTTGAAGTGGACCAATGAGAATTAGGCTAGAGTAAATCTAGTTTAATTAATTTAAAAACATTTAATAAAAGAAACCAATAAGAATTAAGTGTCCTAGAAGACTATTGGGCAGTCTCCCAAGGGGTCCAATGAGCATTCAGGAGCCCCATGGCTTGCCTGATTCCTATTGGCCAGGAGGCAAAGGGGTCCAATGAGAGTTTAGTTTAATTATTTAATTATCTAAAGCTCTCACAAAAGGGGAAAGGGGGACACATGTCAGAAGGCTATCACTTATGCTGCTTAATCCCTATTGGCTTGACCTGGGGAGGTCCAATGAGGCAAAAGCCAGACTAACTTAGCAGCTAGGGCTCGCCCAAGAGAGAGAGGGGGCTGATTTTTGCTTGGCATTGACACACACACTCTCACACTTGACCATGTGTGAAGGGAAAATACTCTATCTCCTCCCAAGCTTTAATGGAGAGCTCATCACCTACTCCAAGCTTGTGAGATAGAAGCCTACATCAACACTCTCTTGGCATGTGGATGCAAATCCAACCAAGAGCCAAGCTTCAATGCACGCTCATCTTCTCTACCAAGCTAATTACTAAGCTAAGCTATGCTAATATGAGTGATTATGTGAGGAGATGTACTTCTTTCTCGTAAGATACTTCTTTTTCCTCTCAATCTACTCTCATACCCTGCTAACTCTCACCATCTTCGAAGGTGTGTGAGGTCTTGGGTCTGAGAACGGGGATAATTCAAGTTGTGTTTGATTAAGTGTTTTGCTTGGTGTATGAAGCTTCCATCTTCATTGCACTAGCTCGTCTTGAAGGAACACAAAGAATTGTATTGTACAATGTCTCTCTTGATGGGAGAAACCATAATACAAAGCCTTTTGGAGGGGGGACCGGCTCCATGCAAATCCGGTCCTCAACTGTTGTCAATAGCTTAATTGCTCTCTCTTTTGAAAGTATTGTCGATGCTATCTAACTAGGTGTTATGTTTTTTGTTGCTCTCTCCACCCAAGCACTCTTGTAATTCTCATTAGGAATCAACTCTAATGAAATGCTCACTATGTTCATGCTAATTTCCGCTACACATAAGATTTTAGGCCATTAAATGTTACATTGGTATCAGAGCTCAAGGTTTCTCTTTTCTTGCTCAAGAAGGGAGGTCCTCAAGCTAGCTACAAATGGTTGGTATTATTAATTGCCTGTGAGTAAGTAGAATAGGGATTTTTCAGCCTTGCAGTGCGCCTGCCTTTGTGCAGTTAACGGGGCATCACCGTCGAGAGCTATGGTCTTAATAGTGGAGTCCTACGGGGCTTGCCTATGGCTTAACCACTATTGAGCTATTAGAAGCTTGACAGGAGCCGGTGCTGTTTTGGTGTCGAAAGACCCTCTCTTCTATTCCTTGCAATTAATGGTATTCGAGCCGCGGGTACAGTAGCTTGAGTGCTTTTTCTAAAGGGGTAAAGAGGAGTAGCAACTAGGACTTGAAGTGCCAAAGTACACCTAAAAGTTGTTAGAATGGCTGACAATATTAAAGAGAGTGAAATTAATGTTGATAACTTTGATTTTGCTCATGAGCAAGCTACTAATGATGCTTCAATGCTTGTTAATTATCTTGTTTCTAGGCTTCAACAAGCCATGGGCAATCCATCTCTCCAAAGTGAAGTGCAACGGCAGCTCCGTGCTCACGGGATTCTCCAAGCTCATCACCATGACGAGAGAACACCTAGGAAGCCTCCTTGTGAGACTACCAAAAGAGGTCTCTCTCCGATTCGGGAAGAAGAAGAGAATCCATATGAAGGGCTCAAGAACTTACTTCTTGATGATGCATCTCCTTCCCAAAGGAGAACTCAAGAGCCTCCACCGAAGGAACGAGAAAGAAGCGAGTCTCCCGCCACCTCGGCGGAGATGGCTCCACGAAGACGGCGGGCTAAACGCTCTCCATCACCACCAAAGCGGAGAAGACCATCACACTCTTCTCCACGCCATAATTCAAAGAGGGATGATAAAAAGCAAGAGAAGAAAAAGGCGAGAAAGAGGACACCCTCTTCTCCATCTTCTTTATCCTCTTCCTCTTATGAAAGCTATGGTGAAGACGACAAAGATCAAGACAAGAAAAAGGCGAGAAAGAGGTCACCCTCTTCTCCACCTTCTTCAAATTCTTCATCTTCTGAAGAAAGTGATGGTGCAACTTTTGAACCATCAAAAAGAAGAGGCCATAGGAAATCCTATGCCGCATGGAAGAGGTCGTCCAAGTTGAAGAAATTCAAAGAGGGAGGGAAGAGCATCTCTTTCCTTACCTATGATGGCACCTTCGGTGCTACAGACAAAGTTTTGGCCTTTATCCAGCAATTCGATGCGGCGTTTGGAGATGAGGGCTTCACGGAGTCCTCTAAGCTACGCCATGTAGCTATGCACTTTCAAAAGTCCGCCAGACAATGGTGGTCTAGCCTACGAGCCAACGGTGAAGCTCCACGAACATGGAAGGCTTTAAGAGCTTCCATTATGAAGCAGTTTTTGGCCACCGATGCCAAAGACAAAGTACTCACCGAATGGCGAAGCTTAAAGCTCTCTCCCAATGAATCCATCCACAAATATGTAGACAAGTTTTGGGACCTACAACTCAAAGCCACTGTCTTCAAAAAGTTGGATTTTGGAGAGCAAAAGCAACAATTTTGTGCAGGCTTAACCGAAGAAATGGCGGAGTATGTCAACTCCCAAAGGCCACGTACCATATCGGCGGTAATACACCATACTATGGTGGCCTCGCGAATCAATTTCCAAACGGGGGGTAAAAGAAATAATAAGCCCCCGGAAAACAAAGGTTCCAATGAGCCTAAGGGGAAGGACAATGTCCAAAAGTCTCCTAAGGGCAATTCCAACAAAGCTAAAGAGAAGGGAGTTTACAAAGGAAAGAATAAACTCTCTCCTGAAGAGCTACAGCGTTATCGTAAAGATAACCGGTGTTTCAAGTGCGGCGAACAAGGGCATGCGTACCGCGCTTGTCCCCAAAAGAACAACCGCCAAGATCCTCCTAGAGCTTCTTTGGTTGAAATCCAAGAGGAGGAGATTCACCAAACTCACCACAAAGGATCTCCTCTATGCCATGCTTGGGGAAAGGTAAGAGAACATGATGCTTTTATTCTCTTTGACCCTGGTTCTACTCACAATTTCATATCTATGGAGTTAGCCACCAAGCTAGGCATACAATCCTACGAGATGGGAGATATCCTACCCGCAGACAGTGCCTTCAAGGGGCAAGAAGCTTCAGTCACTCCCTTAATCGGGAAATTGAGGCTTCATGTCCAAGGCTATGTGGACAAAGAGGATTTCTTTATCTCTCCTCTCAAGCATGAGGATGTAATCCTAGGGGCACCATGGTTTGACCGTCTGGCTGCCCATGTTAAATTTCCTGAAAGGAGAATCTCCTTTAAGTTCAGGGAAAAGGACATGTATATAGATGCTAGGGAGATGGGTAACACCATCCCCATTGTACATACACCAGCTTTCAACAAGTCAATAAAGAGCTCTATTTCCGTGTACATGATTTTTGTTAAAGATTCTCAAAATGAACCTAATGCTTTAGCAAAAGAAAATAAAAGCAACCAAAAGCAATTAGAGTTATCCAATTTTCTCAAGGGGTTTCAAGATGTCTTTATTGACGACATCCCTTCTGAGCTACCTCCTAAACGAGGTAATGACGACCATGCAATTGAACTTCTTCCAGGAAGTTCACCGCCTAACAAACCTCCTTATAGAGTTTCTCAAGCTCAACAAGAGGAGATTATGCGGCAAGTGCATGAGTTAATTGAGAAGGGCATGGTTAGGCCTAACTCATCTCCATTTTGCTCACCTGTGCTATTAGTGCAAAAGAAAGACGGCACATATCGTATGTGTGTCGACTATAGAGCACTAAATAGGATCACTATCAAGAATAGGTTTCCCGTTCCACGGGTAGAAGACCTATTTGATAAGCTACAAGGATCGACCTACTTCAGTAGGATTGACCTAAAAAGTGGCTATCATCAAATAAGGATAGTTGATCAAGACATTGTAAAGACCGCATTTCGTACTACATTTGGTCTTTACGAATACATTGTCATGCCTTTTGGCTTGACTAATGCACCAGCCACATTTAACCGCTTGATGGAGAAGCTGTTCAGACCTCATCGAACCTTCACTGGAGTGTTCTTTGATGATATTATTATCTACTCTAATTCATTAGAGGAACATAAGCAACACCTCCAGGTAATATTTCAAGTTTTAAGAGAGAATAAACTTTATGTTAATCGAAAGAAAAGTGAATTTTTCTTGCAAGAGATTCAATATTTAGGTCACATTATCTCTCAAGATGGAATCCAAATGGATCCATCCAAGTTAGAGGTAATAAAAGGATGGCCTAAACCAAGGAATCTTCATGAACTAAGAAGCTTTATAGGTATGTGTGCATACTATAGACGCTTCATAGAAAAGTTCTCACAAATTGCGGGACCATTACATGACCTAACAAAGAAAAATGTTAGGTATACGTGGTCTGCTAAGGAGAACAATGCTTTCGAAAAGCTTAAAGAAAAGCTTATCTCTCAACCTGTGCTTACACTACCGGATCTCTCAAAACCATTTGAGGTCCAATGTGATGCTTGTGGTGATTGCCTTGGGGCTGTTTTGCTCCAAGAAGGGCACGCCATAGGCTATGAGAGTCGAAGGCTCGACCCTGTTGAGCAAGCTCTAGGCATATACGAAAAAGAACTCCTTGCAGTTCTACATGCCTTAGACTCATGGAAGCACTATTTATTGGGGATTCCTTTCATTCTGCGAACGGATCACCAAAGTCTTAAGTACTTCATGACGCAGACCAAGCTCTCCGACAAACAAATGAGGTGGGCAAATTTCCTTTCGCAATTTCATTTTCATATTGCTCACATTGCTGGCAAGCATAATCAAGTAGCCGATGCACTCTCAAGATGACCGAGAGTGAATGCGGTTTCCATAGCAACTCACAATGATCTATCTTTAATGATAGATGAGTATGCTATTGATCCCGATTTTAGAGATGTGATTTCAGCCCTTGCCTTAGGGAAGAAAGAAGAACCATTTACTTTACAAGATGGCTATCTTCTCTATGGCAATAGACTATGCGTTACTAACTCACTATGTGAGAAAGTAATGTATGAATCTCATGCTCCCCTATATGCGGGGCATAGAGGGATTCAGTCTACCCTAAAGGGAAGTGAAACATATTTCTATTGGCCTACCATGAAAGTGAACATACATGAGTATGTTTCCAAATGTGTGGTATGTCAAAAGACAAAATTTGATAGAGGGAAGCAACTTGGATTGCTTCAACCCTTGCCAATCCCTAATTCACCATGGGAGAGCATATCCATGGATTTTATCTTTGGATTGCCTAAGTCTATCCATGGGAATACGGGAATATGGACGATAGTAGACAGGTTCAGTAAACAAGCTCATTTTATACCTATCAAAAAGACTATCAAAGCCCATCAAATGGCAACCCTCTTCATTTCACAAATTTTCAAGTACCATGGCTTGCCAATGTCCATAGTGTCGGATAGAGATCCTAGAATGACCAGTAATTTCTGGAAGGGTCTCTTTGAGAATTTAGGAACAAGGCTAAACTTCTCTTCGGCCTATCATCCACAAACTGATGGCCAAAGTGAAATAGCTAACCTAACTATTCTTGATCTACTAAAAGCGTATGTAACGGAAGTAGATCAAAGATCCCAATGGGAGAAGTACTTACCCTTAGTAGAGTATGCTTACAATAACACTGTACATACTTCTACAGGAAAAGCACCTTTCGAGGTAATTGAGGGAAGATCAAAAAGTCCCTTGCTACTTAAGGTACATGGGAAGATCTTCGCTGCAGATGAGTATAGCCGAGACCTACAAGAATCTTTCCAAAAGATTAAGGATGCTATCTCTAACTCACAGCAAAGGCAAAAGGCTGCTGCTGACAAGCACAGAAGAGCCCAAGCCTTTAAAGAAAACGATTGGGTCTTGTTAAAGTTTCCCAAGGCTCGATTAAGGCACACAACGGGCAAGAATCCTACGGGCCACCAAAAGTACTATGCTAAACTAGCAAAAAGGTACTATGGTCCCTTCCAGATTCTTAGGCCAATCAATGAGATGGCCTATCAACTTAAGTTGCCCAATCATTGGCTCATACACAATGCTTTTCATGTGAGCCTCTTAAAGCCTTACAAAGGAGAGCCACCTCAAGAACCAACTATTGAAGACCCACCGGAGATCGAGAACTACGAGGAGGTGCTGCAGCCCGAGTCCATTCTCCGACATGAAGACAAGGTATTAAGAGGCGGTAAGACTATCCGACGATATCTTATTAAGTTTAAGAATTATCCTTTGGAAGATGCTAGATGGATGCAAGGCATACAATTAAAGGATAACCTAAACCTTGTCAATGCTTACAATGCTTCCCAAGAGTAAGCAAATGTAAAAAATGTTAAAAATGAACAAAAATTTTTGTCTTATAAGACTCTCTTTTTCTTTATTTGTGCACAAAAATGAAGTAGTATGCATGCTTAGATCAAGTTTGCGGAGACGACGTCTCCCGAACACCAAGTAGAGCTTGTCACTCTACTATGGAAGACTGATAGGACTAATGTGCAGACATGCTTGCGGCAGCCTCAGGCTCTCAAGCGCCAAATGGACTAGTCATCCATTATGGAATGATGTCGTAGGGTAACATAGGGATCCTCTACCCGCTAAGAAAAGGACTCATGCATATGCTTTATCTTCTCTACACCATAGTCGAGGACGACTATGATTTCAAGAGAGAGGTAATGTCATAATAATCAATATCTAATTCTCCTAAATGATTTTCTCATATTAAACTGATCATTTAATGTGGGGAAGTGCTAAGGGAGAAAAAGCTAGAATATTGGTTAAGTTAGCAGACCGGCCACAGTAGGGATCCAAAGGAGGGAAAATAGGGATCCAAAGGGGGGGCCATCTGCAAAAGAGCCATGTGAAACAACGGGCTAAAAAGACCCTAAGGTTCAGCCCATTAAGACTTCCAAAATGCTAAGGTTCCAAAATTCAAAGGTTGTGTCCAAAGGTCAACCTTAGGGAAAATTGGATGCTTAGTGTGTGCCCAAAAAGTCTTTCTACATCCCTACATGGGAGGGGGCGAGCCCCAAAGCTAGGGGATGAGAGAGAAAGCCACACACACACACACACACACACACACACACACACACACACAGAGGCTCCCTTTACACAAAGGGAATGAGGGACACATGTCAGCTCCCTAGGCCAGATGCCCACAAGGTATGCCCAATTCCTATTGGAAGACCCTTGAAGTGGACCAATGAGAATTAGGCTAGAGTAAATCTAGTTTAATTAATTTAAAAACATTTAATAAAAGAAACCAATAAGAATTAAGTGTCCTAGAAGACTATTGGGCAGTCTCCCAAGGGGTCCAATGAGCATTCAGGAGCCCCATGGCTTGCCTGATTCCTATTGGCCAGGAGGCAAAGGGGTCCAATGAGAGTTTAGTTTAATTATTTAATTATCTAAAGCTCTCACAAAAGGGGAAAGGGGGACACATGTCAGAAGGCTATCACTTATGCTGCTTAATCCCTATTGGCTTGACCTGGGGAGGTCCAATGAGGCAAAAGCCAGACTAACTTAGCAGCTAGGGCTCGCCCAAGAGAGAGAGGGGGCTGATTTTTGCTTGGCATTGACACACACACTCTCACACTTGACCATGTGTGAAGGGAAAATACTCTATCTCCTCCCAAGCTTTAATGGAGAGCTCATCACCTACTCCAAGCTTGTGAGATAGAAGCCTACATCAACACTCTCTTGGCATGTGGATGCAAATCCAACCAAGAGCCAAGCTTCAATGCATGCTCATCTTCTCTACCAAGCTAATTACTAAGCTAAGCTATGCTAATATGAGTGATTATGTGAGGAGATGTACTTCTTTCTCGTAAGATACTTCTTTTTCCTCTCAATCTACTCTCATACCCTGCTAACTCTCACCATCTTCGAAGGTGTGTGAGGTCTTGGGTCTGAGAACGGGGATAATTCAAGTTGTGTTTGATTAAGTGTTTTGCTTGGTGTATGAAGCTTCCATCTTCATTGCACTAGCTCGTCTTGAAGGAACACAAAGAATTGTATTGTACAATGTCTCTCTTGATGGGAGAAACCATAATACAAAGCCTTTTGGAGGGGGGACCGGCTCCATGCAAATCCGGTCCTCAACTGTTGTCAATAGCTTAATTGCTCTCTCTTTTGAAAGTATTGTCGATGCTATCTAACTAGGTGTTATGCTTTTTGTTGCTCTCTCCACCCAAGCACTCTTGTAATTCTCATTAGGAATCAACTCTAATGAAATGCTCACTATGTTCATGCTAATTTCCGCTACACATAAGATTTTAGGCCATTAAATGTTACAGGTTGCCATATTAGATTTGGTGTTGCACCAAATGGATGTCAAGACAGCGTTCTTGCATGGTGATTTAGATGTGGAAATTTACATGCAGCAGCCAGAAGGGTTTGTTGAGAAAGGCAAGGAAGATTGGGTATGCCAGTTGTTAAAGAGTCTTTATGGCTTAAAACAATCACCGAGGGCATGGTACCATAAATTCCACAAGTTTATGCTTTCTCAAGGCTACAAACGTAGTGAGTTCGATCACTGTCTATATACAAAGAAGGCTAAGGATGGTAGTTGGCTGATCCTTATTTTGTATGTGGATGACATGTTGATTGCTGGCAAGCACTTGGAAGAAATTTCAGCTTTGAAGTCAAAGATGGAAAAATCGTTTGACATGAAAGACATGGGTGAGGCAAGTCATATACTTGGTATGCGCATTGAGAGAGACAGATCAAAGAAGTTGATTTGGTTATCTCAAACAGAGTATATTGACAAGGTTTTGCAACGTTTCAATATGGAGAAAGGAAAGGCACTGAGTGTTCCATTGCCACCATATGTGAAACTTAGCAAACAAGATTGTCCCGTGTCTGAGGAAGAACAGGCTGAAATGTATAAGATTCCATATGCGTCTGCGGTGGGTAGTTTGATGTCTACTCGCCCAGACATTGCATTTGCAGTGGGAGTAGTAAGTCGATGCATGTCAAACCCAGGCAAGAAACATTGGGAGGCAGTGAAAGGAATATTGAGATACCTGAAAGCTACAAAGAGTATGCGTATATGCTATGGGAGTCAGGAGCTAAGTGTAAAGGGTTTTACAGACTCAGATTATGCAGGTGACTTAGACAACCGAAGGTCTACATCAGGGTATGTCTTTACATTGGCTGGTGGAGCAGTATCATGGTGTTCTAGATTACAAGATTGTGTTACTCAGTCTACTACAGAGGCTGAATATGTTGCAGCATCAGAGGCATGCAAAGAATCAATTTTGCTTAATCGACTAGTAACAGATGTGGGAATCAAAGAAGAGATGCCTGTGTTATATTGTGATAGTCAAAGTGCTATACAATTGGCTCGCAATCTAGTTTATCACTCAAAGACAAAGCATGTGGATGTGAAGTATCATTTCATCAGGGAAATGCTGGAGGATAAGCAACTTCAGCTTGTCAAAGTTCACACCACAGAAAATCCTGCTGATCTACTTACAAAAGGACTTCCCTCAGAGAGCTTTGCGCATTTTCGCAAGCAGTTAGGTGTAGGGTAGTACATCACTTCTCTACATCTCTTGTATATTAGCTTGTATAGTAGATTCTCTCACACTTAAAGTACCACATTGGACTTTAAGTGAGAGGTTGTTGGGGTATAAAGCCCAATGTGGTCGCCCAGGTAAGTGGGCGGGCCGCCAGGTATGTACACATATTCTTTTGTAAAAACCTAATAAGAACTCACTATGCTCTACACATTACAGTAGAGCGAGTTCACCATATCTTCGTGCTCTTCTTCTCGCACTCTCTCTTGCGTCGCACTTCCGCTCGTACTCCTTCAATTCCAAACCCTTTGAATTGAGTATGGAAATCGAATATACGCTGCGCTCTTAGTACTTGCTTAAAGATTGCTAAGTGGTCATATGGATCCCCTGATCCACTGTATTTTCTGACCCATTTTTGGAAATCAGCTGGTCTAACACGTCTATTTGGTTCAACTCCAAGTCTTCTAGGAGTTGGTCCTGTTCCAAGTTCTTCAAACCAGTCTTTCGGAAATAGTGACTCATGTAGCCCTGGGCTGGCCTTAGTGTCATCCGTTTTTCTTTGGGATGAGGTGGTTTCTGGTTTCTTCACATTACTCTCAGATGATCTCTCATGATGTTCATCTCTTGGAGTGGTTTCTGGTCCTTGACCCAATATCCAATCCCGTATGGAATATCCTTGGTATTTGGTTTGTTCTACCTCTTCAGGAGTCATCATAACAAAGTTGTTGTTATAACAATCCCTAAACAAGTAAGTTGGTAGATCCGCAGATCCCTTATATTTGATTTTGAAGATATAGATGATCTTCATGGCCGTTAATTGTCCTGGTCTTGCATGAGAATTCCACAAGAGATCTTTTATGTTTCTATCTTCCCAAAAATAGATTCCGATTCTAGGATTATCCGTACTAAGCCGTTTCAAGGGCTTCAAGTCTACTTGATCGTATCCCTCAAATTTCAAAGTTGGTGGTCCTTCTTTTGCTGACATATCTGGGATTATAATGTTTACTTATAAGCCCCATTTGTCTATCACATCAGGATTTTCAACTTGTACATATTGAGTTCTGTTTCGATACATGTACGTTTTTCCTTGTTTGTCGGCCCTAACTTCTTCTTCGAACTCAATACCATGATCATCAATGCGAATAGCATACTCTTCGTTAGGATCCAAGTAAACCTGGACTCCATGATGATTAGTGTTGTAAAAAGAGAGTATATGCTTATAGCGCATTGTCGTTCCGGTTTCAGAGTGAGTCGAGTAAGAAGACATTTTGGATGTCGAATCTGAAAAAGTGTACGAGACTTTTTCAGGAATTGTGTGCAAGGAATTGCCTTGATTCACACCTTTTTCAGTGGATACTCTACTGGTGTTTTCCCCGAATAGGCCTTGATTTCCTATTACACGACCGGATCTAAGGTTCATATAGACTTATGAAGCCCTGGATAGAGTACTCACCTTAGATTGACTTGTCGTCAATTTCCTATTACACGACCGGATCTAAGGTTCATATAGACTTATGAAGCCCTGGATAGAGTACTCACCTTAGATTGACTTGTCGTCAATTTCCACTTGACTCAATTGCAACTTTCTTTCAAGCGATTGATTCCTCGTCTGCAACCTGATTCATGTACAAAATTTATGAAATTAGCTATTTTTCTATAAGGACAGTAGAGCTCTTGAGAACTCCAGTGATTGGTCTCTGTATTTCACTTCAATTCGTGCTATGGAAGTCAAAACTTTGATTTTCATATTCAACTTAGCAAAATCAAAAGTTTAATCTGCAATCTGTAAACTGAGTGTATCTGTACCAATTTTGATCCGATCGACACCAGAATTTTCCAGTGGACTTATTTTATGATGGTCTAACACTGTATAAGCCCAAAAGTCAAATTTGAAGTCTCTGGATAGCAGAAGTAAATAATTGTGATTATTTACTTTTGTCACTTTTTTACATTTTCTGGATTGCTTTGGCAAGTATACAACTTGTTAAAGCCCTTGGGCAAGTTTCAACAAGTTTGGACAAAATTTGATCAAGTTTACCCACTGTTCCGTGTCGGCAGACTTTGATTTCGAGAATCTGGCTTAGGTTTCACTTTTGTGGTCCAAATTTCACCAAAATTGATTTGTGGGGTCCAATTGATGTGCTTGACTTTGTGGCTCAAATTTGCAAAATCACCAAGTTTGGAAGCAAATGTAAATAATCGCGATTATTTACTTTTGACAATTTTTTGCAAATTTTTGTCCCAACTTTGACACAGATCTATTAAACACCTTATGTTAAGGTCACTAGCCAATTTTCATCAAGTTTGGACAATTTTTGGTCAAATGGTCATCAATTATCTGTCCGCAGACTAACTTTGCAATTTTTGTCTCAGTTTTCACTCCAGAGATTCAAATCTTACCAAATTTGGTTTGTGGACTTATTACAACATGGTAAAGCTAGTGGTATGCCAACTTGATCAAAAAAGTTCAAAAACAGGGCAAATGTAAATAATCGCGATTATTTCCTTTTTTCAAGTTTTTGTAAGTTTTTGGTCAACTGAGCATATACACATGTTTATCACCTCAATATAAGCCTATGAATCAATTTTCACCAAGGTTGGATAAATTTTTCCTCTATTCACAGTCAAGATTCAAAAAGTCGGTACAAACTTTAGTTTTCACCCAGTTTTTTGCTAGTTTAGTGATCCAAATCTCTTGGGCCTTTACACAAGTTGTTTGTGCAATGAGTCAATGGTATGAGCCTTGCCCAGTTTAGAACAAAAAGTTAATAATCGCGATTATTAACTTGAGGCTTGAAATGAGCACTTTTTTGCAATTTTCTCAACGACAGTCTTTTTATGGTGTTTTTAAAGCCTATAAATCAAGTCAAAACTTAGTTTGGCCTAAAAAGTCAAGAAAAAGTAAATAATCTGAGTTTTGGTCAGCTTCTTGAAATTTTTACCTCGAAGTGTCCTTGAGCTTACCCACTGGTTCATACAACTTTTAGGCTTACTCCCCAGTTGGATTGAGGGAATTCGAGTCTTTTCGTGCTATTTCTAGCCGTAGACCTGAAATTCTACAACCTTACATAACAACTCACACTTGATTCTTTCAGAGAGAGCAATGCTATGAAATCCACCTCGGATCCTACTTACCCTACTCCTAGTTTCTCATGCAATGAGGTTCTAGAAAGTGTCCATCAACACTCGTTTTCTTGTGGTTTTTATGTTTTTCAAAGTCTTGATCTTAAGACTTGTTTTGTCTACCAATCATTCTCCAAATCCTAATCTAAATCTACAATCCTACAATCCTAAAGGTACTCAGCAAGTACGATTACTTCCAAGCTACCTCTACACAGCAAAAGACGACAATCTTAAGCTATGCGGTTTCTAAAAAGAGTTTTAAAACTACAAGCAAACCTAAAGGAAGTTAAAGGACAATTACACAAGACGCTCATGTTTTTCCTTAGTTTAGGTCTCTTCGTTCCTCGGCAACGGCGCCAAATGTGGGACGCATGTCTAACCTCACCATCCTATCTTATTGCAGTATTAGCAAGAACCACGATTAATTTGTCAAACCATGGGACGAAGTTGACTCGACTAGTGCATAGAGACTACAAGAGGTTGTCAATCTCTTGGAAAACAACTAACAACTTGCATCTAACTCAAGCTACACTCAAGTGATCGAAACCACCAAAAGCCAATCGCTCATCGGCAAGCAAATCACATCCGTTACAGCATCAAATGACATCCAAATGTAACAAAACTTCTCGGACAAGTTTATAAGACCTAAGCACACATGCCTATGGCCTCAAAACCCACTTTAGGTCAAGTTCCAAAATCGCGATTATTAACAGCAGTGGATTTTTGACCTAGTCGTTTTCGACCCAGAATACATCTAAATGCTTAGCAATGATGCCCCGATACCCCGCCTATGCTTAGTTTTCGATTTGAGAGTGTAAATTCCTAGTTATGATGAAATTAGGCCGTGAGTTTGGCGACACCAAAAGCTACGAAATACTATGAATGGCTTACGTCAATGCGTAGAGCTCTTACTTGCGGTTGCAATGCAGCAAACGCATTCGTAATGTGACAAGCGGAGAGGAAGTAGGAAGCGCGAGAAGGAGAGAAGTGAGCGCCGTTAGCTCACGCTGTGCATTCCTTATCAAAAAAACTTATAAAAAAATTACAAAAATTGGCTTTTATACCTTAGCCAAGGTTTTTGGGTGGTCAAAAGTGATAATATGGAGTTCTACCAAAGCTAGGAATTAAATGGCTGATACAATCTGGAAGCTTGTAGCTCCGGCTCATTAATTACAAGGTTTATCAAGAAAACAGGAGTTACAATATTCCCGATTTATCAAAATAATAATTGTTTTTACAAGGAGAACTCCGAAAAATGGTGTCCACGCTAGCTTGCTGCTAACACCGTGGCACAAGCAAAGAGAGAAGTATCTTGCCCTTCTCAATAGTCTCCCATGGTGGATGTTGTAGTTGATGATCACCATGGGCCAAGTGCTCCATGATGTAGACTTGGTGCCAAAGGGATTAACAACGTCACTTACGAACCTAAGCGTCAAGTGTCAAGGCTCTAGTCCAAACTCAAGCGAATGAGTCTTGATGTGCCTCCATGCAAGTGAATCGACAGGGATACGGATCATCTCATCATTGAGCAGTGATTGGTGTGCCATGTGAGAAGCTCAAGTATAGAACTAATTTTAAACATGTGTTGAATTGGAGGGATAAGTGGAAAGTGTCTCAATACCTTTCACAACGACTCTGTAGGTAAAAATAGCCCGAGAGTACCAAAACTTAAATTTGTGCTGAGTTTTGGTGCTCTTGAGTAAACGGCAACAAAAACATGTATATGCTTGCACCACACACACACACACACACACACACACACACACACACACACACACACACAGAGAGAGAGAGAGAGAGAGAGAGAGAGAGAGAGAGAGAGAGAGAGAGAGAGAGAGAGAGAAAGATAGGTGAGAAAGAGATAGAGTAGAGAGAACGAGAGAGTTAGAGATAGAGAGAATGAAAAATCTAGGTTTAGGGTTAGGTTTAGCTTCAAGATTAGGGTTTAAATCTAGGGTTATAATTAAGGTTAGGTTTTAAATCTAAAATTAGGATTAGGGTTTAGATTTAGGGCTAGGTTTATGGTTTAGGTATATGTGTGTGTGTGTGTGTGTGTGTGTGTGTGTGTGACCATATACATGTGATGGTGATGTGTGTGAACACACTTAGGACCACCGAGGCCTTTTTTCCCTCACTAAGAGATTTTTCCCCTTGTGCATTGTATATACGTCCATCACTCTAGGGCTATTTTATCTTCCCTTTGCACACTAAGTGATATACTCTTTGTTGTGTGCCATGAGCTTCCTTCGTCTTCTTCAAGCTATGTGTGTTTTCTTGCAACCCTAATTCCAACAATTGATATCAGAGCAGGTTGCGTCCTCTTGAGCTTAGTTGCCAGCAGCTCCAACACATGCCTGATTACTTTCTCTGATTATTTGTGAGCTTTGGCGAGTGTCAGTAGGTCAACAAATATTTTGGGATATCTTGTAGAGCTTAATCTTCTACTATGATTTTTTATTCGAGCTCATTTTGGCCTCCGTTTCCTCTTCACACAGTATTGCACAGGCTTTTTTGTCATTTTTAGCAAGTTTTTTGTAAGTGTCGTTTATTGCATAACATGTTCTACGTTTTGTGCTATATAGCATGTATTGTTTCCCGCTTCATTTCTCCTCTTTTTGGACAGTTTTCACATCAAGTGCAGGCATTCGTTGTGGCCCACAACAACACATATTTGTTCAAGATGCTTGCTGCTAAGGACAAATTAGATAGGGACAACTACCCTATGTGGGCTTACATGATGCAACATGTCCTTGTGTTAAAGGGAGTTTAGAACATTGTGCAGGGCATTAATGTACGTCCTGGTTCTGAGGATGTAGGTGATGTTGAGGATGTTGCAGGTTTTAATCGTAGGATTGTTACTGCCAGAGCTATTTTGGCTACGACTGAGCAAGCTCATTGGGATGTAAAAGATGTGTAGGCTCATGCATTGATTGTGTTGTCTGTGAATTGCACTATTACTCCCCACATTTGCTCATCAAAATCTATAAAACAGACTTGGGATATTATGGCTGTCTTTATGCAAGTCACAATGAGGCTAAAATTGTATTGTTGCGTAAAGAGCTAGAGTCAAAGATTATGTATGAGGAAGATGACATGGAAACTTTCCTTTTTGGTGTCAAGGATATCAATGAGAAACTTATTTTTGCAGGCAAAGTCATTTTAGACAATTCCCTTGTGCAGATTGTTCTTGATGCCTTGCCAGATTCTTACCATACTTTTGCTAGTACTTGGAGACTTATGACCCAAAGAAATTATGAAGTTGTCAAGTTTGATGCATTATGCACATTGTTGTTGCAAAAGTCACTTTCCAAAAAAATAGGACTAGAAAATGTGCAATTGAACAGGCCTTTATTGTTGCTCAAAGAAAAAGTGGCAATAGTAATGTAGCCACTTCTCATGGTTCTTCTGTGAGTGGTAAATCACCTGCTCCTAATGCTTCTGTTGGAAGCAATTCGTGTGGGAATTATGGTGATAAAGGAAAAAAGAAGATGTGTTGCCATTATTGTAAAGCTAATGATCACTTGATCAAGCGGTGTCCTTAGTTGAAGGCCAAAGAGGCTGGTTCCACTACAAATGCAGCTATTGTTGAGTCTTCTGTGAAAGGAGACTGTGATGCTGATGTTGATGCAGAATGGTCATTTAGTGCAGAGTGCACTTATGATCCTACTGTCCATGATGCATGTTTGTTAGTTGTTGGAAATGCTCAAGTGCGATACTTTGACATTGATGCTACAAAGCACATTACCTCTCATCGTGACTTGTTTATCTCTCTCGAGGATGTTCCTCATGGGAATTTAGTTACTTGTGCCAACAATGCCTCTTATACTGTTAGAGAGTTGGAAAGATTGTGCTAACTGCTCCAAACGGCAGTTCTTTCACACTTGTTGATGCACTTTATGTACCTGGGATCAAGAAAAATCTTTTGTTTGTATTTGTACTTTCTAGATATGGTCTTGTTGTAAAATTTGTGGATGACAGATGTACAGTACATGATCTCAGTTTTGGTGATGAGATTGTTGCATCAGACATTTTAGGTTGTGGGTTTTATAAGCTCACTTTGAATGACAAGTGTGGGCAGAATTTTTCAAATGCTATTGTGCATTCTCAGGCTATTTTAGATGCAAAACTTTGGCATGCATGTTTTGGGTATCTGAATTTTTTTAGTTTGTTGCGTTTGCAGAAATCTGATATGGTTGCTTCTTCTACTGCCTCTTGGAGCACATATCAAACATGTTTGTGAAGGCTGTATTTTGGGTAAAATGTAATGTTTGAAGTTTACAAAGGATGGTTCAATTAGGGCCACATGCAAGTTGTAGCTTTTGCATAGTGATGTTTGTGGGCCCATGCAAACTCCATCCTTGGGAAATTACCTCTACTTTGTGACTTTAATTGATGATTACTGCAAGCATGCATGAGAGTATCTGCTTAAAGCAAAATCTTAAGTATTTATGTGCTTCAAAAAATTTATGGCTATGGCTAAAAATGTCTCCAAAATGTACTATGGGCACCCTCCGTTCAGATTGAGGAGGGCAGTATATGTTTCATGAATTTAATGCATTTTTGGCTAGTTGTGGAATAAAACACCAATGTACAGTTTTGTATACACCTCAATGATGGTGTTGCTAAGATGAAAAACAGGTCCCTTATGGAAATGGCATGATGTATGGTCAAAAGTCAAGCTTTGTTTGTTGTATTTGTTTTGGCTTGAGGCCATGATGTGTGCCACAATGTATGGTCAAAAGTCAAGCTTTGTCGTATTTTTTTTGGCTTGAGGCTGTCATGTGTGCCAATTATGTACTTAACAGGTGTCCTACAAAAGCTTTGCAGTCTATGACTCCTTATGAAGCATGCCATGATAGAAACCCTTCTATTGAGCACATGCATGTCTTTGGTTGTTTGGCATATGCTTTGGTGCCACAAACGCAACACAAAAAATCAAATGATAAGGCTATCAAATGCATTTTTGTTGGTTATAGTGTTGAAAGAAAAGGTTACAAGTTGTATCATCTGCAAATAAAGTGTATCTTGGTTTCACGGGATATTGTGTTTGTGGAAGATTCTATTTAGTCCTTGTTGTCATGTACTAGAGAGAATAATGTAGGCTCACAAAACATTTATGACACTTTGTTGCCTCTTTTCAATGGTGGAAGTTGATTTGTAAAAGTTATGGCCTCCCCACTAAAGTTGAAATGTGGGGAGAGATTCCATTTATAAGACGGAGTTGTCATATAAAAAAATGGAATCTTCTAGAATATAAAGAATTTGATGGCGTGCTATATATCAATGGATAGATATTGATGAGTACATTCTAAATTCAAAAGTTCCAACAAGTTTTGATTTTATTTGTAAGACTTTGACCGTGTGCCCATTTTGGACAAGAGGGAGAAAGTTAAAGTCCTTATAGGGCCCATTTGAGAGTCCAAAATTTCCTTAATAAAGCTCACATGTGCAAATGACTTGCACTCTGAAGTCCCATGCATTTTAGCATCCCAAAAACACTGCGAACTTTGGATACGGCTTGTTCACGAGCCATTTGCGTATGTGAGCTTGTAAATAGCTAGTATGTAGCTTCTTAGATTTAGGTATGTAGTTTTTTGCAAGCTCACATGCACAAACGACTCGCAGGAAAGTCGTTTCGCAGGAAAGTCGTTTCTAAAGTCTACTACGTTTTTTGCGTCCCAAAAATGTTGTGGACTTTGGAAATGGCTTGTCTGCGAGAGTGCATGTGATCTTGAAAATATCTTGCATGTAGCTTGCTACGTTTAGGTATGTTGTCATTTGCAAGCTCACATGCGCAAACGACTCACGGGAAAGTCGTTTCTGAAGTTCTCTACATTTTTGCATCCCGAGGATCAGGCATGGCTAGAGAATTTGAGATAGTTTACCCTAGGGCATGGCTAGAGCTGAACAAGAGGCAAAGGGTAGTTTCCCACTACATGCATTGTCATATAGATGGGGTGTGCAGATTTGTCGCACCCACAAATATAGGTATTGACCAATAAAGACGAGATTATAGCCCAATGGTCCTGATCTCCGTGCACCTCTAGACCAAGGTGTGCGGGGATCGGGCATGGCTAGAGAATCTGAGTTAGTTTACAATGTTATTTATGGTTTTTTGATTGCTGAGAGAGAGAGAGAGAGAGAGAGAGAGAGAGAGAGAGAGAGAGAGAGAGAGAGAGAGAGAGAGAGAGAGAGAGAGAGAGAGAGAGAGAGAGAGAGAGAGAACAACAAGAAGAAGAGAATTTTAATGTCATAGGAAGCTATCCCAAGAGACCTCAAAGATCTATCCGACTAGAACTCCAGACCTCTTATTCAAGAGGGAAATGGCATGATCAATTTATGGTTTTTTTATTGCTGAGAGAGAGAGAGAGAGAGAGAGAGAGAGAGAGAGAGAGAGAGAGAGAGAGAGAGAGAGAGGAATAAATTTATGCTTAGGATTTAGGGTTTTCACAATCATTATGAGTAGTGATGATGATGTGGGGTCGTCCAACCAAGATGCCTATCTCCCAACAAGGATCTTATGTCCTTGTAATCAATGCAAACATGTTGTGAGACGGACAAGGCATGTTTCTTTGTAGAACGTTCACGAGTTTGGTGAGTTTGACCTATCTATATAGATTGATTTGTTGCCAATTAAAAGTTGTTGAACTTTGATGATGGCTAACAATCCTGCAACCTAATAGACGTGTTTGCAGACACTTTATTCAAGCAACATATGTGAGGAGGCAAAATGTAGCCTCTTCAAGCTCGAAGGGTGACCATACAGAGCACATCCCCAACTAGGCTATGTTTGAGCCTGATATCAACAAAATGATCAAGATGGTCATGGATTTGAAAAGGCTCATCTATGATGACAAGAAATGTAAGGCCAATATTTCCTTGTATGATAGAGCAAGAGTGTTTAGATTGAAGGCGCTCTTAGTTCTTCTCAACATGAAGACAAAGCTCGGATGAAGTGATACTAGCATCACATAACTTTTTAGGTAATCTCTTACAATGTATCGACTTCAATAAAGAATTATACATGTATAATGTACCAATTGCAAGAGATGTTATTGTTTTTCTTTGTGAAGATTGCTCAAGGAGCACATGTTGCCAGGTGATAATGTGATGCTAGACTCCAGAGAGGATGAAAGAAAGATCGTGAAAACTTTGGGGGGATTGTGGAGTCATGAAAAAATTCAAACAATCAAGTTGACGACGGTCCTCCGATGCAGATCTTGTGGTAGTAGCACTCAATTACTTTGGCATGCTACAATAAATTTTGAGGGCAGAATACGAGGATTGTTTGTAGACTTTCTTGACGTGCAATGATTTAAGATAAGTATGGAGGGATGCAATGTTATTGTGTGCAGAGGAGAGTCGGGTTTCCTTGAGGTGGACTCAACCAAAAAGTGGACCGACCTTTGAGACACTTTTGTATTACCCGAGCATTGTAAACGACTTTAGAGGACTTGTGTGCCTTGACCACTCATATAAGATACATTGCTCTTGCAGGTAATATCCCATCCTACGAAGTTGAAGTCAAACTAGTGGTATGTTATAAAGGTAGCTACACATAGTGCAAGCTACACACAGTGCAAGGGTGTATGAGGGCTACAATTTTCCAGTCACCTTGGCATCAGTGGAGGAGACCGGAGCGAAAAACAAACAAGAAGCTACGGATGTGGTGCCAAACGAGCCCAAAGTGCTTTTGAGAAAGGGATGCATGCAAAGGACCTCCTAGATGAAACAAAGGACATTTGCTTAGACGGAGAGCTCTATATAGACATAGGGAGTTATGCAAGGATGAGAGAGAAACCTCTTAAAGTCATAGACATTGTATTTGAGCAATTTTTATCCCTTTTGTCATAGACATTGTATTTGAGTAGTTTTCCCCCATCTCTTTGTACTAAACTTGTGAAACTTAAATTGTGAATCAAATTGTAACCGGTCCGATTTCCTTCTTCTTTTATCATAAACATGTTTTAACTTCAAATGTGTTTTACGCTTCCTTGGAGTGCTAGAAGACGAGGTGGTACAACATCCACCACGGTATAGACTCACATGCACGTTGTTTCACTCCTTTGAAGTCTCTGTCAACTTTGCAATGATCAAAACGCTCCAAGATATCAGTGTCAACTAAATGGACTACACACTCCTCTAGGCACCCATGCTCTAGTGATGGAGGCAGCGGCTGTTGTGGAGGAGGCTCCATTGATGCTTCCACACCGCCTCATAGTTGTCAAGGTTCCTTACCTCCCCCTTATTTTCCCGCCCCCAAACGAGCCACGTTGTCGCTCTCTACTCCAGCTTCTGCGTGACCATTGGCCACATCTGGCTACACACCACTTGCTACTCCTCCAAGACTCACCCTGCTCGACACTCCTTGCTTCATAGCCCAGACTCCCATGGAGAGACCTCCAGCCACAATCCCTATCAAGGTGCCACTCAAGACCCCCATAAGCAATTGTCTTGCCACCTTCTAGATAACTCTCCATAGCATAGTCTTTATGATAATCACTAAAACTTGTGTATTACACCTTGCAAAGCAACCTACAACAACATATCTACAACAACACAACACATAGCTGCAATACCTTGTTGATTATCTCCCATTGTTGCATAGCCAAGCAAATTTGTTCTCCTTGCAAACCTACAAGGTTAGTGCATCTTCCTCTCTGCATGGATCCTTGCTCTCATAGGTTGCACCTGTATCTATCTCTCCATGAATGTTGCACAAAAATTTTGAAACTTCAAAATGCAGCTCTACATGCCCATCAAGGCAAGGTTGCCCCACCCCCTGCATAGATAAAATCAATATGGCATACCTCTTCTTCTATTTCTAGCTCTTGCAAGTCATCCTCAGAAACCTGGTCTTCAACCAAGTCAAATGCACAATCAAACCACACCTTATTCTAGCAAGGACTCACCATCACAAGATACAAGTTGCTCAACTAGAAAGTTCAAACAATGTATCTCTGCTTTCATACTATGCTTCTTTTTTACCTTCAACTGGTAGGTAGGAAGCTCGTATACATCTTTTACCACTTCATCCACATGCAAGATATCATAAGTTTCATACCTTGAAGTTATAGACTCTATCTCTCATGTACTATCTATATCTAAAATACTGCTAGAGATTTGAAGACTTCCAAAATCCTCTTCTTAACTCACTTGTTCAAACACCTCTGCTACCTTTCTTGGTTCCAATTTTGGAACAAATACTTTTTCTTCAAGATCTTTTACCATCCCATCCTCTAGAGCAAGAAAAATGGGTGGCACTCTGGATATGCCCCTCTGCAATATTTGAGATCTTACTGACACGTGTTGTACCTCCTCGAGCTTGGCATCACCTTTATGAGCTTTGATCAAATCCATATCAATAAAAGGAGCTTTTACCTCTTGGTACTCATACATTTGTTTAGGTCTAGGTCCACTAGATGCCATGATTGTAGGCTACATCAATCTTGCATCCATCTTCTTCTTTATTTTTTGGTTCTTTGCCTTGGCGACTTTGACAGCTTCGTCATAGGGCTTTGGATCTTCATAATCTACTCTCTCACGAACATAAGAATGCAGACAAGCTAGAAACTTTTCCAACTTAAAATATCTCGCATTGGTTGCTTAGGTAGCAGCCACCAAATTCCCCCAGTATGTTTTAAACTTTTCAGCAAAGGTATTGAAATTTTCACTTACATCTTGTTGCAAGCATTTGCTCTTTGCATCTGCTTCAACAACTGACTCACCTTTCGCTATCTTTGTAGGAGTTTCTCACGAAATCCGATCCAATTCTACTTGTGTGCATCTTCTAAGCCATTGAACCAAGCTTTTTCTTTACCTCGTAATACCAAAGGTATAGTCTGGAGCTTTTTTTCATCACCTAGCATCCGCAGTACTGTCAGCATAAATAACTCAAAATCGACAATCCAATCATCTGCATCTTCATCTCCTTTGAACACCAAACCAAATTCCTGCTCATCTTGATTCACAACGAACGCTTTGTCACGAAGCTATGAGTGGGTCCTCAGTAGGGGAACCACAAGATGGAAAGGTGGAAATGAAAAAACACCCAGCACACAATATAAATGCCTCTCTATATCCCAGTGATTCCACGGCACCCCTATCCCCTATTTAACACACACATAAACACCCAATCTGCTAAAAATTGTTGCCCATGCCCGTACCCAACCACATACATCTTGTCACAAAGCATACCATAATGGATTTTTTCTATGACCTTTCAGAGCACCTTCGTCCCCAAATCCACAATTAATATCCAACAACACACATCAATATCCCCATAGCAAGCACTCACACACTCACACTAAAATCTCACATATACACGACACATACATATAGGCATGAGAGTGAGAGGAAAAGTGGTAACTTTTCTCAAATAACAAGAATAGGGAGACTATGACAATGCTGACTTGAGTAGTTTCATGTAGGGAGTATACAATGATGGATTTTTTGGACAAAAAGCCCCTTCCTTTAGCAATGCTTTCCCTCATGCTTGATGGTTCATAAGCTTCATTGCAAGTGGTAGCTCTTTCTCTATGCAAGACAATGGTTGGTTACTCCGTTATGACTCAAGGCTTTGGATGACCTATCCTAAGTTTTTCTTATGGTTGTCCCCCTCATTTCTCAAACTGTTCATGGACCTTTCCAGCATGTAGTGCTCCCTTGGTATGCACCTTTATCCCCTCGACTCATGACTCTCTCTCTCTCTCTCTAAAATCATACTCCTCTTTAAAAACTAGCCCCTCTCGGCCTTCCTCATCCTCTTCTTGTGCCCTATGACACTTTCCCTTATTGCTTGCCTTGCACACCAGCCTAGATATGAATATAGCCCGCGGTCATGCTCTTTCTCCCTAAGTTGCACAGGCCTCTCGAGCACTGGCCTCCAATCTGCCTCCCTTGCTCTACTTGTGAATGGACCCCGATTGGTCACGACCTTGGTTTTCTCTACCCATGGCTCCTTGGTTGGCCCCTTGGAGACCCTACACATGATGGCTCTTCTTGTCTGCACTCTGACTCCCTCAACACCTCCCCTGAGTGGCTCTAAATTTGACACTACCAAAAGACTAGCGAAATTTGCAAAAATTTGGCACTACCAGAAGACTATCAAGCTTCTAATTCAATGAGCTCCCTTTTCTTGCATAGTGAAGGAGGTTCTCCAAAGCTATGGCAATCAATATAGAATGTAAGCAATGGTGCCGGAGGCTATTCAAGAAGCTGCATAGGCCCACATCATCTCGGTGTTGGAAAATACCAACCTATGCACCATACATGCAAAGAGAGTGACAATACATCCAAAGGACATGCATCTTGCACCCCAATTGCAGTGGGACTTTGAGCATTAGTCAAAGTTACACCTCCCTTTTTGTATTGCATACCCTGCTTTTTGTACTCAGATAGCTTTGCAATGACAAAATGATTGAGATTTTTGTGTCTATTGTTTCCAAATTCATTTGCCTTTTTGGCTTCTTCATGTGTTTTAGGTTAAGTGATTTTATGCATGAATTGTTAAATTTAAACCAAATATTAACATTTTTTGGTATCCTGGAGGGCATACAAGACCAAAAGTCTAAAAAGGGAGTGGCCCCACAAGGGTGTGCAGATGGGACAAACAGAAGTCATGTTTAGCCCATTTGCGCGCCCTTGTGGCCACCCCCTTTTTGGCCTTGTATGCCCTTTAGGATACCAAAAAACATTAATATTTAGTGAAAGCAAATGTTTATGCAACATGATAGTATAAATTCCACTTCTTTTCACTCATATGATTTTATATTTTCCCTAAAATGATTTTCCTTTTTGGTTTCTTAATGTATCAAGTGTGTTGAAGGGAGTGATCATGTGCATTAACGATTAAATTTCAGCTTTATCTCACCATTTCTAGGGTCTTGGAGTGCAAACAAGGCCAAAAAATGCCAAAAAGGGGGTGGCCACAAGGACGCATAGATGGGCCATCCACGACCCCTGTTTGGCCCATTTGCGCGCCCTTGTGGCCGCCACTCCAGGATCCCAAAAATGGTGAGATATTCTATGAAATGAAGTGTTTATATAGCAACACTGTGTAAAACCCTGTTTTGGTCTACAACTCTGAAAACTCAAAAAGCACAAGTGCGGCTTCAATTCAAATTCCCAAGCATCATTTCAACCCAAGCACCCCATTCCCATCCCCTTGACACTGGTCCCATTTATGATGAGTTGTTGCTTTAAGCAAAAAAGACACCGCTTATTAAAACAAAACACCAATTTTAGTAATTTACAAGATTAAGAGATCACATTGAAAAGAATGTACAAGATAGAGAAGCAATTCAAAATATATTTTATTACTTTTGAAAAGTTGAATTTGCATCATACATATAAGGAGATCTGGAATTGGAACTGATCTCTTTCAGATAGGTGATTCCCGTGTTAGAACTTACAGCTACTGGTAAGTCGTCAATTCATTCAGAGAAACTGGAATAGAAGGTGAAAATTGGACTGAAATAGTTAACTGAAATGAAATAGTGTACTGGAATGAGAAATAGACTGGATGACTAGAAAAGTGTTTACAATTCAGATTCAGATTCATAGTATATGAATAATGAGTACAAGGTATATTAGACTGCAGCTCAATTGACTACAGTAGTTATGATTACAAAGTGGAGTTACAGGCAAAGAGATTGTAGCTCAGGAACTGCTTAGGAAACTAAACCAAAAGAACTAAGGAGTAAGAAGTCAAAAGACAAACAGCCTGATTACAAAGTAATGGGTCTATTTATAGCCTCGAGAAGTTACTGTAGTAACTGCCATGGTAATTACTGTTGTGTGACCAATCCATTATCCAACGTCCAAGAGATAGTTCCCACTTGCTTGAGCCGTCTTCGCCTTCTACATCCTTCCCTCCTTTCTTGAATTTTGGTATAACTCCAAAATTTCTAAAAAATCCACCGTCTGATTCTTATGTGGTGTTGAGGAACCCCTTGGCCCGTTTGTTGAGTTGTTGATGTTCCTCATGATAGTACTCCCCTTAAGTTGCTAGCTCTTCTGATATTGGTACTTTTTACCATATTTCATGCTTGTTGAGTGCTTGACACCCCTATAATTGTAATTCCAAGGGTGCCTAGCCAAATAAATTCCATCACCTTACTGGAAAAATCCATTATCTGATTCTAGGATTGGCTGGAAAAATCCACCATCCGATTCTGAGATGGAGCTACCTAGTATCCTTCCACTGAACCCGCTTCCTCTTGCCCTTCGTTCGTGTTGGTGTCTGAGAAGTCCCAGTGCCAGCATTGTCCTTTTGGATACGTCTGTAAATGGCCTCCTGCTCGAGCTGATCCCGCATTTTTGTGGTCATCTCAATTTCATAGGGCGTGAGAGGATGATAGTTTTTGGTGTCGAGATCATAGAACATGCGTTTCCCCTTTGTCAGATGAGATCTGGACAATTTATGACAATGTGAAGCTGTGTGGATCCATCCTTCCAAGAGAGGCTGATTTGTTTTAATCCTAGTTTCAAAGAGTATCTCAACCATTTCTCTATAGTATGGTCCTAGACTTGGTTTAGCCGTCATATCCTTTTTAGGAATCTTAGAGGACTCCACATTAAGTTACAACAGCTGTTTTGTGATCTTGGTGAGCCCTTTGAGCTAGATTTTCCATTGCCCCATACAAAGCTTGATCATCTACATTTCTTCTTTCAGTTCCAAAACATCATTTAACTGGCAAGCATCATTAATCAACAATTGCCAGGTTTTCCATTTGAAAGTGGATCGCTCATACCAATCCTGAAGATCATCAGTGATGTTATAGTATGTAAGCCAATCCACTGGTTTTGGATGTTGAGGATACAAGGCTGGAAAAAACTTGGGTAGCTCAGTCTCTCTAGCAAGCAAGGCATACAGGAGAACTGGGGAATTAGATACAAATTCTAAAAAAATTAGAATTGTCTGGTTCTCCTGCTACATCATCTTCCTGGTGATTCTAACCAGTTGAAACAATCTTTGAAGAGCAGTGGCCTGTTTCCCTACTGTCATTCAAGTTAGTGGTCTCTTACTTTTGGAAGTCTGATATTCAAGTATAGCTTGTACCCTCTGATCCAGGACTCCTCAGGAAATTTTCATCTGTAGTAGGACTTCTTTTAGCTGATTTCTAACTTCTTTCATATATCTATATATAGGCATGTTCCCAAGCAGGAGCTCTAATTCAATGGCTAAGGAATGACAGTCTGTAGTAGATAGCCGCTACCAATGTGCATTGAACTACTTATCATCAGAGGTTAGTACCCATTTAGGTACTCTCTCTAGCAACTGAATTCGGCTAGGATGCTCAGGCAATTGGCACACTTCCTGATCATGGAAGGTGGTTGATTTTCAATACTGGACCATTTCTCTGGAACCTACATATAGTCTCTGAAAACGTTCCAAATCAGAAAGAAGAACATCATCCTCAAAATACATCCTGGTTATTGGAGCTTGCTGATGTCTTAGCATTTTGTTCAGTGTGATGGGCTGTAATGAATGTTGCTCATCACCTTCCAGAGTTTCAGTCACAATTTTAGCTTTCCCTTTCTCATTTATATAGTGTTGTGACTGGTGTGCTGGGGAGTCTTTAGTGTTGCCTGTTTGTTGGTCTTCAGTGTTGCCTGTTTGCTGATTTTCAGCCCCTTGATCTCTCGATTGATGATCCTTACACTGGTCTGGCTGGTCTGTGTTGGGCTGACTGCCTCTTGTGGCAGCTGATCCACCGGCACCAGATCCTGAAGGCGTAGATGGAGGAGAGTCATTATCATCATTGTGCCGATCTGCCTGTTCATCATCCTCCTCTTCATCCTTCTCTTCTGCTTTCTCAAAATCTTCATCAAGGTCATTCTGCTTCTCTATATAGTCCATAATCACGATTTGCCAAAGCATTGTTATACTCAGAAATTTTATCTTGCAAATCACTTTGCATGGTTTCCATGAGCGCCCTCAGATTATCCATATTGAAGACGGTGTTGCCTTCTAGATTCAAAATATTAGCCAAAATATTATATATATATATATATTTCTATTAAAGAGGCTTTCAATGCAGTGTGACTGGTTAGTAATGAGTTGAATTCAACTCTCTTCATCCTTAGCATAGTTTCAAATCTGTCAGCAACTCTCTCAGCCTCTGCCTTTTCTTCTCTCAACTACCTCATCTCAACCTCAATCTTTGTCAGCTTACTTTCCAGAGTCTGAATTGTTCTGGCTGAATGATTCTCAAGAACACTATGCCTCAAGGACTGTGCCCCTATATCTTCTTTTAACTTCTCAACTTACTGCTCACTGTTCCTCAGTTCAAGTTTTAACTTGGTCACTTATCAGTGGACACTGAGGTATCAATCATTTGTCCCAAGGCATGGATAATCGTATTCCAGGATGACTGGATTAGCATTGAGCAACCACCATTGATAGTTGTTGGGTCAGAGGCAACTGGCTCATAAACTGTAACAAGAGCCATATATGGTAGTGTAGTATAATTAGGTTTGTGCAAGATTGATTGTCCTTTGAGAGGATGAGTCTACAGCTGTTGTAATCTTTCCTTCTTGGTTAAGGCCAAAGCCATGTCATTGAAAGAGATAGTAGAATTACCGAGTGGGCTAGCAGGCATCGGACCTTTTCCCTTATCAGTGTGGGCTGCCAACTACTGAGGACTAATCTTTTCAAGCTGGTCTTTTCCAATACTGGTAGTTGCTGAACTCTACCCAGTTTGTTGGCTAGTCCCAACATAGTCTTTGCTGGAGGTTGGTCTGTTTGGCCAATTGAAGTCTGGTTTGCTGGAGATTTTTCAGTAGACACAGTTTTGACCTGACTTTCTAGCTGCTTTAATAGAGCACTGCTCTTGGTCAATGTAGTTTTTGGTCTCTTAGAGCTGCCAGCTTCCTCCTACGTGCCCTTTCTCTTCTGACCAATAAGAGCCAACTGAGTGCCTGGAGTTTCTTCATCAGAAGATAAGTCAACATTATTAGTCGCTGGGATGGGTTTCTGACTCCACGCCATCCGTACTTGACAATGGGCATCTGGGGAAGTTGCCCAGTAGAGAAACTGCTAGACATACCATTCTTTAAAAAATAGTTTGAGACTTTAGCTTGGTGGTTTGCTGAAGCACATTATGAGACAAAATGTGACATAGGTTGATTGAGGCCTTGTCAACCAATCTCTTTACCTATAACATAGCAAATAATGTTTTTGAAACATATATGGGGTTATTCTTCAGACTCACAGTTTCAACCACAAATCGGTAAGCAATGGGAACGTCCAAACCTGCTACAGGAACGCCTTGTGCACTAGTCTTACATTTTTTCTTGGCTACGTCATCTTCCTTCAGAGTTGCACTTATATGCTCTGCATTTGCCAGAGCCGGATTTGGCTTATTTGGCATCTTGAAAGCATTAGCAATATTGTCCGGAGTTGTTGACACTTTCATTCCATACACCATAGCACTACCGTCATTAGCATTGAAGGAATCAAGAACCTGCCTAATGATGGCTGTGTTGAACTCTATTCTTGTGGCTTGCACAACCACATGCAAATCCCACACTCGTAGGCAACGCTTCTACTTTCTTAGTAAACACATACCATTGTATCTTGCTATGGGGAATGAGTGGTAGGGAGGCTTTGATAGAGGTGATAAGTTCTTGGGTCTCTTCTATAGTGTCCTGCATCTTATCCAACATTTTTCTTCGGCCCATACAAGGTGAAGACGATGCCTTTGTGGAAGAAGAAGAAGACTTACCCGAATATTCAACCGTATCCAGGTGTATTGGGTAGAGACAAACAGTAATCGACTATGGCTTCTGATGAAGAAGTTTGTGGTTGCAGGGATGAGGCTCCGAAGCTTGGCGATGGCTAATGTGTGACACCAGGCAGATGTCACATAAGAGATTATGAGGAAAAATGCTTACTCGCCTTACTGTTACATACGTTTGCACCATAAAAGCTCCAATACTTATCGTTCTTAGAGTCCTGTGCACCACAAATGACATGGCATACATGCATTGGCTAATTCTCTCCATGTTTCGTGAAATGATTACAATGATGGTCCAACTAGCCCTTTTTCCCATAAAAAATGATACTGGTTCTGACACTTTACAGATTCTGCTTACTGACAGTTTTGTCATACTGGAACTTTTCTGATCCTTGAGCGACCTCTTTGACTTGCTCTGGTACTAGTTGTACATGAAACATGCTTAGAATAACTAATTTTGAATTTTCTTGGTTTTCAACTCCCAGAATACCAGTATTCTCATCCTTGGAAGTCTCTTTGTCATTGGAATAGTATAGCTTGATTTTGGCCCCATTATAAATGCTTGAAAACAGTAATCTAGATAAATCTTTCAATCTTACTGTGCCATTGGAAAACACCCAATCAAATTCATATGGACCAGCCCAAGCTATCTTTAAGTTCAGTTTGTTAGGACCCAGTTTTGATTGATACAGTAGAACCAAATCTCCTTTTTGAACTCCCTAACTTTGATTCATCTATCATGCCAGTGTTTCCTTCTTTGCTGAACAATTTTCGATTCCAGCATAGCCCTTTGTCTTAAATCATCTAGCTGTGTTAACTCCTCCAGTCTTTTCTTCAGATTGTGATTAAAATCCAATCCATACTCTACCACCATCTTGAGACTAGGTATTACAAATTCCATGGGTATGACAGCTTCAATGCCATACACCATTCTAAATGGTGTTAGTCCAGTGGTGACCTTATAGGCTGTCCGATATGCCCAGAGAGAAGTTTGAAGTTTCAAATCCCACTGATGTGGCTCTTTCTGCACAATCTTAGTGAGAATAGTCTTGACAGTCTTGTTGCTGCTTTTGGCTTGCCCATTGCATCTAGGATAATATGGTGTTGATTTTTGATGCTTGATTGAAAGCATTTCCATGAGAATGTCCATAGTGTCATTTATAAAGTGTCCTCCCTGGTCAGACACAATCTCCACAGGACATCCATATCGGCAAACAATATTTTCAAATAAGAACATAGCTGTGGACTTTGCAGTGTTGTCGAGAAGAGCTTTAGCTTCCACCCATTTGGTGACATAGCAAGTAGCTATCAATAAATACCTATTCTTCTTGGGAGTAGTTTTCTTGAAGGGACCCATAAAATCCAAACCCCATTTCATAAACACACCCAATGGTTGAACTGGAGTTAGAGGAGTCATATCTGCTACTGTGGGTCTGCCCATCCTCTGGCATATATCATATGTTTTACAAAAAGTTTTGACATCAGATATTAAAGTTTTCTACCACAATCCACCCTACAAAATCTTCTTGGAAGTAATATCAGTAGAGAAATGTCCTCCAGAGTACCATTGCGTACCTCTGAAAGTACTTGCATTCTGCCTTCCATAGGTACACATCTTCAAAGAACCCCATCTATTACCAATATGTAAAGTGATCCGCCAATGATGGTAAACTTCAGACTCTTGATAATCAGATCCTTCTTCTGATTTTGAGTCCAGTTGTCTGAGAATTCTCCTTTAGAAAGAAACTGATATACATCATACAACTCTGGATTAGTTGTTTCTGCAGCTATTATCTGAAATAGTTCCGCATCCACTGGCCCATCTCTCAAAGATACCTCAGAGTAGCCATCCATACTTCTAGACAAGAAATTAGCACCGCAATGGGTTGTAGGCTTATGGAAAATACGAAATTCAAATTCCATCAGGAACATCATCCATCTTATCAGTCGGCCTTGAATAATGACTTTGTTGATAAAAAACAATAATGCCTAATGATCCACATAAAAATGAAATAGCTTGCTCAGCAAATAGTGTCTGAACTTGGTAGCACTGAAAATCATTCCTAAGGCTTCTCTTCAGTAGTGGTATACCCTTTGTTCAGTCTGACTGAATTTGCGACTGGCAAAATATACTGGATAATCAGTTTTGCCTTTTGGTGGCTGAGCCAATATTGCCCCCATCGCCAGTCCTGAAGCATCTACATGTACATGAAAAATGGCATCCCAATTTGGTTGTTGAAATACTGGCTTACTGATAATAGCATTCTTAAGACTCGAAAAACTTTCCTCACATTCAACAGTCCAACTGAACTTGCTGGTCTTCTTTGTGAGTTCATACAAAGGTAATGCTTGGGAAGAAAACTTGTGCACAAATATTCTATAAAAATTGATACATCCCAAGAAAGAACTTAACTTTGATGCATTGCGAGGAGCCTTGGCCTGTTTGACACATTGAATCTTGTCATTGTCCATTTCTATACCATTCCTAGACACTACATGTCCCAGTAATTGTCCTTTCCAGACCAAGAAAATAGATTTAAATGGGTTCAAATAGATCCGCTTTTCCGGACAACACTGGAAAACCATTTTCAAAAAAAGTAAATGCTTCTCCTCTGTTGAATATACAGTGAAGTCATCCATGAAGATAGCAAGGAATCGATGGAGAAATTCACTGAATATTTCCATCATACATCGTTGAAAAGTTGCTGGAGCATTGCAAAGACCAAATGGCATCACTAAATACATGAATGCTCCCCACTCAGTAATGAAGGTCGTTTTACTCCGGTCCTCAGGAGCAATCTGTAACTAGTTATAACCACTATAACCATCTATGAAGCTATATATCTCATAGCCTACAATTTTGTCAAGCAGCATGTCCGTAAAGGGTAAGGGAAATGGATCCTTGATGGTCTGATCATTCATCTTCTGATAATCCACACAGACTCAAAGCTTTCCATTCTTCTTAGGTACCACCACAATGGGAAATAACCAATCACTACTGGCTACTTCAGTAATGAATCCAGTCTTCAGAAGGTTACCAATATCTTGCTTGACCTTCTTGGCATAATTGGGATTCATTCTGTACCTTTGCAACCGTACTGGTCTGGCATCTGGTTTCAATGGTATTCGATGTTGACATACCTCTAAATCTACTCCCTTGAGATCAGTATGTTCCCATGCAAACACAGCTTTGTAGTACTGAAACATGTGTTGGGCCTTTTCTTTCATTATTGGATTTAGATGTTTGTTAGCTTTGATCAATCTAGGATTTTCTTTAGAACCTAGATTCCATTCCTCTATTTCTTGATCATCTGGAAGCAACCAATTAGGCCCACCATCTTTTTGTTTGGTTGACTCCTCGGCATAATTTCAAGACGGTCCTCTGAGCTTTGAACCACTATTCTGGTTTTTAGTGACATCTACAGAATATTCTTGTTCAAAAACCACTCATGGACTGGAATCAATCGGTTCTTCTGGCCTTCTGGTCAACTGAACTGGGCGTTCTCCAGAGTTCAGTTCAATAAACTGGTATAGAAATTGCTTCTTTTGCTTTTCAGCCTGATCCTTGTCCAGTAACACTGAATTGAGATCTATTTTAGTTAATGGAAAAATATTCGTTGCCGCCAGCATCCTCTTAATTTTCTTCACCTTATACTTTCGGCAAAGCTCTTCTGGTCGGAGCTCCTTTCGCCAGCTCCTAGTGTTGTTTGTCTGAATCTGAATTCTGCTATTGGCACCTCGTATTGTCAGAGTCTGATTAGCATAGTTGTGAATAGCCTGTGCTGTTCGCAACCATGGGTGCCTCAATAGCATTCCATATGCACCTTGCACGTCCAGTACTACGAAGCTAGTTTTGAACTTTTCTTTGCCTACTCTTATCTGCAGACTCTCTATCATACCAGTTGCCTGCACCACGCGATGATCTGCCATTCAAACTTTGAAAGGTGTTGATTTTAGGTTTGTAATACCCATCCTTTGCTGAAGATATACCCCCAGGATATTTACTCTTGCTTCTCCATCCAGTATGACACCAGATAGTGGCTCCCACTATTTTCTAACCTTGTAATCTACCTGGCACTTCATCATCTTTGATAACAGCCAAGTCAATTGCTTTGGATTCCGCCGCGGCCTTCCTTTGCTGTCTGATGAACTTCGCTCCTTCAGGCAAAGTTTTTCTAATGTCATCTAACTCAACTGTGAGTTTTTGAATTCTGCCACAAATCTTGACATGAATTGCCTCCCTCTCATGATCAAAGTTGTTATCAGAACTTGAAGAATCGGAAGTTTTTGCACAATACCATTCCTTTGTTTTGGTGCCTTCAACTCTTCTATCAGTCCCTAATTCTCCCATTAGTCCTTGAACTGCAGCCAGCATGGTCTCAAGAATCCTAGATCCTGACTGATCTGGTTGTTCTTTTTTAGAAGACTGGGCTTGTATGTTCTGAATGACCCGAGCCTCAGACCTTTCTGGCTGCTCTGGCAGCTTCTTAGCTAAATCCTCTGCGATTTTCGTCGCCAATTCTCTCTGCTCCTGCCTTTCATCAACTACCTTTTCTTTACCCTTTGCCTTCCACACCTCTCTTTGCTAAGCCTATTTGCTACCTTCAGGAATGACTGGTTTTACCGGCTCATCTGGAATTTCCTCAATGACCACCCCTTTACTGCATGTAACTGCTCGTACAAGAACTGGCTCTGGGGCCTTCACCTCAGTAGCCGCAGTAGTAGGTGTTTCTATGCCCATACTTGCCACAAGTATAACAATTCAGGCTTCTGTTCTGGAAAGTACCACAACCCCAGCCCTGGCCAGTACCTCCTTGGTATCTGCCACGCCAAGCACCAGTGCCACTGGTACTTGATTTCTCTTCCTGGGGTACACTCGTAGTCTCCGCTCTAACTTGTTTAGCATTTGTAAATGCCACCACAGATATATATTTTTCCTTCTTAAAATGATGAATACGAATGCCACAGTTCTTCCATAAATGGCCATAGGCTTTGCAGTAAGTACATTGTGGACACTCATTGGAAACATGTGTTAGGAAAATAAGACGTAGCTAAATAGATATTTTAGTAGATTACTTAATGGAGAGAGATAGATTTCACACACAAAATATTATAGAGTAGAGAGAGAGAGAGAGAGAGTACACACGATATACGTGGTTCACCCAATGTGGGCTACGTCCGAGAAAGCAGCCACTCAATGGCTTTAGTACTTCAAAACAAGAAGTAGTTTACAAAGGGATTATACCCTTGATGGAGCTCCCGCCTTGCTTCAATCTCACCACCTCACACTCACCTTGTTGCATCAACTTCACACTATGAAATGTGTGTAGAAATGGCCTCCTTTTATAGGCCAAAAGGGCTGCCCTCTCTCATGAGAGGCGGCCATGTGTAGCCGCCCTTATGTAGATAAGTCCAAATCGGACCCTTCAATCCGCCCATGTGTGGCCGCCCTTGAGAAGACAAGTCCGCTTTTGAATTCGATCACCAGCCATTGAATTTGGCCATCAGCCACCAGCCATTGACTTCCGATCACCGGCCAACCGACTGGTTGTTTTCCGACCACTTTTCGGCCGCTGTCCGGCGATAATATTCCGACAAGGGAAAAAAAAAAGTCTCAGAGGGCTTCCGCCCCCGAGGCCCCTAAAGTTGCCCCTGATTTCCATGAAAATTTTGGTTTTCGACGAGTGATTTTCGTTCACGCACGATGGCTTCTCCTCATAATGGGGGCCTTACAAGTGTGCGCTTTTACCACATAAAATTACAAGGGTAAATGAGGCTCCATACTTAACAATCTCCCACTTGGAGACTGATCTCCAAACCAAATCCGTGATTGCTTTCCATCCTGGCTTCTTATCCTTGAATGTCGATTGAAGATGAGCAAAAGCTCAACTTCTCCTTGTTGACCACCTTTGTAAACATGTCTGCAGGATTTTCACTTGTATGCACCTTTCCTAGCTTTAGTTGTCCCTCTTCCAAAAGAGTGCGTATAAAGTGATATCTCACCTCAATGTGCTTTGTCCTTGAATGAAAGGTTGAGTTCTTTGCAAGATAGATAGCGCTTTGGCTATCACTGTACAAGACACAATTGTCTTGTTTGAATCCAAGCTCTTCTAAGAATCTGTAGAGCCACATGATTTCTTTGCTTGCCTCTGTCATTGCTACATACTCTGCTTCCGTGGTAGAAAGTGAGACCACTTTCTGCAGCTTTGAAGCCCAGCTTACTGCTGTGCCTCCAACCGTGAAGACATAGCCAGTAGTGCTCCTTCGAGTATCTTTGTCACCTGCCATATCTGCATCAGCATACCCTTCTAAAAAACATATCAATTCCTCCAAAATACAGAGCATTTTTTGTTGTCCCTTTTAGATACCTAAGTATCCACTTCACGGCTTGCCAATGCTCTTTACCTGGGTTGTCCATGAACCTACTCACAACTCCCACTGCATGTGCAATGTCTGGCCTTGTCCAGACCATAGCATACATTAGAGAACCTACTGCTGCAGAATATGGAACTTTAGACATATAGGATATCTCCTCTTGTGTCTTTGGACACATATCCTTCGTTAGTTTAAAGTGACTAGCCAAAGGTGTAGACACTGGTTTTGCATTTTTCATTGCAAACCTTTCTAGTACCTTCTTGATGTAATATTTTTGAGATAGCTTTATTGTCTTCTTCGTCATGTCCCTTGATATTTTCATACCAAGTATCCTCTTTGCAGCACCTAAATCTTTCATTGAAAAAGATTTAGACAGCTCCTCTTTTAGGTCTTTGATGTCTTGCATGTTAGCACTTGCAATCAACATGTCATCAACATACAACATTAGGATGATGAATTTCCCATCTCCCAAATTCTTCTTGTAGACGCAGTGATCCGAGTTGCATCTTGTGAATCCATGATCCAACATCCATCGATCAAACTTCAATTACCATTGTCTTGATGCTTGCTTTAAACCATACAAGCTCTTCTTTAATCTGCAAACCATTTTCTCCTTACCTTTTACTTCATACCCCTTTGGTTGAAGCATGTAGATTTCCTCCTCTAAGTCACCGTGAGGGAATGCCGTATTTACATCCATTTGCTCAAGATTTAGATCATGAGCAGTCACAAGGCTTAAGAAAAGCCTAATTGAGTTCATTTTTACAACAGGAGAAAATATTTCATTGAAGTCAATACCTTTATTTTGAGAAAACCCTTTTACCATAAGCCTAGACTTGTACCTTTTCTTCCCACCTTCTTCTTCCTTCAGCTTGTACACCCATTTCTTTTGAAGTGCCCGCTTACCTTTAGGCAACTCAACTAACTCCCATGTTTGGTTGCGATGTAGTGAGTCCATCTCCACTTGCATGCTCTTCGTCCATTCTTCTTTGGACTCATGTTGCATAGCTTCTTCGTATGATTCCAGCTCTCCAGAATCTGAGATCAAGAGATGGTTGAAGGAAGGAACAAACCTTTCTGGAGGTCTACTTGCTCTTGTAGATCTTCGGGGAATAGGTTGAGGCTCCTCATTTGGTTGACGTTGT
Source organism: Adiantum capillus-veneris (assembly GCF_014529385.1). Lineage (NCBI taxonomy): Eukaryota > Viridiplantae > Streptophyta > Polypodiopsida > Polypodiales > Pteridaceae > Adiantum > Adiantum capillus-veneris. The sequence goes on from NC_140960.1 coordinate 51,290,511, forward strand.
TGCACATTCTCATCGTTTGCAGTCCTTGCGTCTTCACCGTCCTCAAGCTCCATGTACTCATCACCTATTTCTTTTGTTTGTTTTCTTTCCAAGTAATCTCTGTACATATTTTGTTCGTTAAAAATTACATCCCTACTCCTTAAGATTTTACCATCTTCAGGATTCCATAGGCGATACCCAAAGTCACCTTCTCCATAGCCAATGAAGAAACACTTTTTGGACTTTGTATCTAGCTTTGATCTTAGGCTTCTATCTATGTGCATGAAAGCCTCACACCCAAACACTTTGAGAAATGCATAATTCACCGGTTTACTTATCCATGCCTCTTCTGGAACTCCCCCATCCAATGTCGTTGAGGGTGACTGGTTGATTAAGTACACAGACGTACTTACAGCTTCCGCCCAAAGCTCAAGCGGTAGGCTTGCATGTAGCCGCATGCTTCGTGCTCGCTCCATGATTGTCCTGTTCATCCTTTCCAAAATCCCATTTTGTTGAGGTGTCCTTGGGGTTGTCCTTTGCCTCCAAATGCCATTTCTAGCTTAAAAGCTCTAAAAGCTTGGCTACAATATTCGCCTCCATTGTTGGATCCGAGGCATTTAACCTTGGTACCTGTTTCATTCTCCACAAAGACTTTCCACCTTTGAAATATGGAAAATACATCGGATTTATTCTTCATGACATAAACCCATGTTTTTCTAGTCTCATCGTCTATGAATGTTACATAGTACAATGAGCCACCAAGTGATGGTGTACTTGTAGGACCCCAAACATCAGAATGAACCAACTCAAGTTTTTTATTTTTTCTTTCATTTCTTGATTTTTGAAATTTTACCCTCTTTTGTTTACCATAAACACAATCTTCACAGAACTCTAAGTCCACTTCTTTCAAACCTGGTAGAAACTTCTTTGTTTGAAGGCTTTGCATTCCTTTGGCACTCATATGTCCAAGTCGGTAGTGCCACACCGCACTGCACAAGCTGAAGGTTGTGTGCTAACAGTACACAAGTAAAGTGTACCAACCTTTTCTCCCTTGGCAACCACCAAAGATCCCTTTGAGATCTTCCACCGTTTGTTTCCGAATGCAATGTTGTGACCTTCATCGTCCAATTGTCCTGTAGAGATCAAATTTTTGCGAAGAGAAGGAACATGCCTAACATCTTTAAGCTTCCATTCATTTCCGTTAGCAGTTTTGACAGAAACTATACCTTTGCCGACAATCTCACAAGCTTCATCATCTCCCAAGTATACATACCCAAAATTACCTTTGGTGTAGTCTTGGAAATGTTTCTTGTGTGGTGTCGCATGGAATGAAGCCCCGGAGTCTACTATCCAGGAATTAGACACATTGTCTAATGAGAGAATTAGAGCATCTTGCTCTACTTTACTTGCCACATTGGACTCCGATGTTGGCTTGTTGTCTTGAGACTTTGTCTCCTTCTTCTTCTTGGACCAACAATCCTTCTTGACGTGGCCCTTCTTGCCGCAGTTCCAACATTCAAGAACTGACTTTGTGCGTGACTTGCTCCGCCTTGAGCGATCAAGACCCTTTTGGTTTTTTAACCTCTACTTAGTCCTTCCTCTTGTTTCCACTGACAATGCAGCACTTGATGATTCTCCTGTGCTTCTCCTTCGTATTTCCTCGCTTAGGAGAACACCCACAACATCATCAAACTTAAGAGTATTTGTGCCAGAAATAGAATTACTTACAACCATCACAAGGCTGTCCCAACTATCCGGTAGAGATGATAGTATAAGGAGAGCTCGCACTTCATAATCGAAATTGATTTTCACCGATTGAAGTTGACTTATGTTTGTGTTAAAGTCATTTAGGTGTTTTGTAACTAAACCATTCTCTGCCATCTTTAGATTGAACAAACGCTTCATAAGAAATACCTTATTGGATGCCAATGGTTTGTCGTAGAAGCCGTCAAGTGACTTCATCAAGTCCTCCATGGTCTTCATCTCCAAAACATTGAAGGCCACCATTGACGCCAAGCTTAACCGGATTGTTCCCAGTGCCTTTCGATCAAGGGCAATCCATGCTTCATCTGCCATTGTTGCGGGCTTCTTCGCAAGACCGCCTAGTGGAAAATTGAGGTCCTTCTGGTAGAGATAGTCTTCAATCTGCATCTTCCAATGTTGGTAGTTTTTGCCATTGAACTTCTCAATCTTGAGCTTCCCTTCCTCCGCCATAACTCCCACTCAATTCAAGGAATCCTTTCCTTGAGATAATTTAGCTACGAGCAAACCTTGCTCTGATACCAGTTTTTAGGAAAATAAGACGTAGCTAAATAGATATTTGAGTAGATTACTTAATGGAGAGAGATAGATTTCACACACAAAAGATTATAGAGTAGAGAGAGAGAGAGAGAGAGAGAGAGAGAGAGAGAGAGAGAGAGAGAGAGAGAGAGAGAGAGAGAGAGAGAGAGAGAGAGAGAGTACACACGATATACGTGGTTCACCCAATGTGGGCTACGTCCACGAGAAAGCAGCCACTCAATGGCTTTAGTACTTCAAAACAAGAAGTAGTTTACAAAGGGATTATACCCTTGATGGAGCTCCCGCCTTGCTTCACTCTCGCCACCTCACACTCACCTTGTTGCATCAACTTCACACTATGAAATGTGTGTAGAAATGGCCTCCTTTTATAGGCCAAAAGGGCTGCCCTCTCTCATGAGAGGCGTAGCCGCCCTTATGTAGATAAGTCCAAATCAAACCCTTCAATCCGCCCATGTGTGGCCGCCCTTGAGAAGACAAGTCCACTTTTGAATCCGACCACCGGCCATTGAATTTGGTCACCAGCCACCGACGATTGACTTCCGACCACCGACTATTGGCATTGACTACCGGCCACCGGCAAACCAACCGGTTGTTTTTCGATCACTTCCCGGCTGCCGTCCCGCGATAATATTCATTCAAAAAGGAATATTCCGGCGAGGGAAAAAAAGTCTCGGGGGGCTTCCGCCCCCGAGGCCCCTAAAGTTGCCCCCGATTTGTGGCTGTGAAAATTTTGGTTTTCGGCTAGTGATTTTCCTTCACACACGATGGCTTCTCCTCATAATGGGGTCCTTACAAATGTGCGCTTTTACCACAAAAAATTACAAGGGTAAATCAGGCTCCATACTTAACAACATGATCTTTGGATTTACACTTTGAACACCAGGTTTCCATTTTTCGTATTGGTTGTCTGGTCTAGTGATTTTAGCAATCTGCCGAGCCATCTCATCAATCTTTCTAGACCAAGACCCCTTCTTGGCCTTGTCTTTGCTCTTTTCATTTGAGCTACTTTCCGAGCTACTGAAGGTTTTACTGGAATCAGAATTCTCAGTAGAAGCACTGCTACTACCGGACCTCCTCTTCTTGTGACTCCTTTCCTTCTTTGCCTGTTGTTCCAACTTTAGAGCACGTTGCACCAAATCATTTGAATTTCTTTGTTGTTGCGAGCTTTTTACTGCGAAAACCATTTAAAAACCATGCTCACAACCTAAGATTTTTACTGCGAAAACCATTTAAAACCATGCTCGCAACCTCTTTTCTAATGGTGGTTCTTGCAACTACCTGGTGAGCTCCTTGATTTTCTCAACATAACTTCTGACTAATAATTTTCCTTGCTTTATCTTATCCAGTTCACAGAGGATATCCTCATCTCCTCTGTTGTCTGAATATTCTAGTTGGAAAGATTTAAGAAATTTGTTGTATGATCTAAGTTGGCAAGCTGGGTAATGGTAGTACCATTTCCTTGCTTCATCCTTCAATGTCTAAGGAAAGTATTCTCCCTAGTCATCTTCATCGATACTCTTCAACTCAGCATATTGTTCAAAGGCTTGGTATTATTCAAAGGCTTCGATATGAATATCCAGATCATCTTTCTTCCCACCTTTGAACACTAGAAAGGAAATTTTTAATGAAGATCATGCCGATCAGCATCGTTTTTGCCTCTTTTGACCTTAGAAACCTGACTCTTTCTTGAAGATTTCTTGTAATAGTTCGTATCGGCATCCCAATCAATTTCTTCATCAGTCTCAATTTCTTTCTCCTCCCTCACATTTCTACTGGGAACCGTGGCCACTACCTTTACTGCCTTTGGCTCCTTCCTCCCTCTGTGTGGTCCGAGAACTCCAAGCCTTGCGTTTTTCCCTCTCAGCCCTTCTTCTTTTGGACTGACTAGAGTGCTAAGAATCCTTGGCTTCATCAGCATGATTGTGCTCCTCATGAACCTCAGTATTAGTCATCGCTTAATTCTTAGGATTAGAATCTCTTTTTGATTCCTCAGGGATAGGGTCAATGCGGTAAGATGGTTTATGACCACGACTGGTTTTGGGTGCCATCACTTCAGCTGAAAATTCTAACTGGGAGAAGAGTTTTCTGGTCAACGAGCAAACAACTCTAACCACCGTGATCGCCAAAATGAAATTGGAGCTGATCTCTTTTAGTTAGCTGATTCCAGTGTTAGAACTTACAGCTACTGATAAGTCATCAGTTCATTCAGAGAAACTGGGATAGAAGGTGAAAACTGGACTGAAATAGTTTGCTGGAATGAGAAATAGACTGGATGACTAAAAAAGTATTTACAATTAAGATTCAGATTCATAGTTCTTAAATAACGAGTACAAGGTATATTAGACTGAAGCTCAATTGACTACAATAGTTATGATTACAAAGTGGAGTTATAGGCGAAGAGATTGTAGCTCAGGAACTACTTAGGAAGCTAAACCAAGAGAACTAAGGAGTAAGAATTCAAAAGACAAGCAGCTTGATTACAAAGTAATGGGTCTATTTATAGCATCTAAAAGTTAGTGTAGTAACTACTGTGGTAATTACTGCTGTGTGACCAATCCACAATCCGGCTTCTAGGAGGTAGTTCCCGCCTGCTGGAGCCGTCTTCGCCTTCTGCAAGCTCATAATTTTCTTCAGAACCTAGATTCCATTCCTCTATTTTAGAGCAATTGAGCCAACGGAAGCGTGTATCCCTATATGGGCAAGCACTTTTCCACGGAAGCCGATGCCAAATGGTGTGCATACAATGGATCTACGCACTAGGAACACAAAATGCGCAGTTTGAGCAATGGTGCACAAACACAAAACCTTGCTCAGAGCTTTCAACAACCATGTCATGAAATAGCCTTGGGGAGTAAATTCATTATGTACAATGGCAACATCGGGCCAGGGCGGAGTTGTTCTATGTAATGTGCAAGGGAAGACTGAGGTCCAAAGGCCGTCTGTTGTCCTTGCTACAAAGTCATCAACCTCCAGGATGTCTTGTCATAAACCAACCAAGGGTAAGAAAAAGACAAACCTTAAGTATGAATCCATAAAAACATTCCACTGTGATTTCACATCTAGTTTTGTATTCTCAAAACATGTACTTAGAATGTGTTGGAATTGAGCTGGTTGTTGCAATTGAATGCTTGACATTGAGAAAACATGCTGCACAATGGCTACGGTCCCCTTGTCTTTGTGATTCTTGAAGCCAAGGATCTTTTCTTTCCAATGATGATCCAAGTTTGCATGATTTTGCACACGGTGAGGGCCAATAGGAGATGGCTGCATATATACCCAAGCACCTTTGGTGAACTCTTGCGGTACCCACTCATCATCTATACCTCTTGTGTTGTGAAATGCAAGTGATGTGACCTCATCCTTTGGCCACCTTTGCGGAGTAGAGCTGGCCATGGGTGAACAAAAAAAATTAGGATGAGGAGGAGAAGGACCTTGCTTGTTGCTACAATGTAGGTGGGAGAAAGTGAATGATTTTTCTTGATGTGCCAATGGGAGGTGGTAGTAACAGAGGGGGGGAGGAGTGTTGTGGCAATCAAGATAGGAGAAGGTGGATAATCCTTGCTTGGTGTGGCAATGGGAGGTGGGAGGGGAGAAGACAGGAGCTTCCTTGCTACAACAATGGAGATGGTGTAGAGAGAGAGTGTTGGAGTAGAGGGTGAGTGTAATGGTTGCAACCAAGGAGAAGTTGAAAAGGGAGTTCTAGAGAGAGAAAATCACTTTTTGACTGAGGAATAGTTTTGGAGGGGCTTTGGATAGTAAAAAATGATGTTTCAAAAGTTTTTTTAAAAATTAGAATTTTAGGGTTTTTGGGTGCACGTTTCGACTTTTAGAGGTCAAAAATGCTTTTTTGGCCATAAAATAGGTTTAGGAGGGTTTTAAGAAAATAAGATTTGAGTTTTGAAAATATTCAAAATTTTGGGATTTTTATAAAACCAGATCAAAAAGGAGGGAAGGTGGAGGTTCCAGGTGGCCCACCACCCCCCTCCCCCTCCCCCACCTTCTCACTAGGTAAGAGGCCATTAATAAGTGTAAGACTACTTTGTCCCTCTACTTGTTTGAGGGCATAGAGTGTGTCCACCACCCTCTTATCATTGGATGACCTCTAATTAACCTTAATCTCAAAGGGCCCCTAGAGGATTCATATTTTTTCTAATGTTTAGGTTGTAATTTAACCAATCTTACATATTTGTCCTTCCATGTTGCTTTGCCTCCCGAGCCATAGTGCATGGGGGACAGTTTGTCTGACCCGAGCTTCGCGTTGTTGTTTGTAGAATAAGCCTGTGCAGCCTGATCGCTCTTTTCTTGCATTGCTGACTCCCACTCCGTATTTGCCATGTTGCCACCACGATACTTCTGTCTGGATCTCTAACTTGGTTGGTCGTTGACTCCGTACACTAGAGTGCTTGTTTTTCAAAAATGTTTTTATGTAGCCGTCCAATCACTATTGTGAAAAACATTGATCAAGGGCATTTGGAAATCTAGCATGCAACACGTCCTCAATTTAGCGCGCATGATCGAGTAGTTGGTCTCTAAATTTTACAAAACAATTCTCATACGTCGAATGTAGAAGAATGTGAAGATGGCATCAAAACCCCCTGCCTTGTGCTATACCGAAGTCCACCTCCTAGTCATATTTTATCCTATCGTATCATCCATGCGTGTCTAGCACGGGTGCGTCATATCTCATCCTCTGTTTCAAGGGCGGCACGCTCTGAAATAGGGGACTATGCCCCCCCTCTCTTGATGCTTGCTCTCCTGAGACAAGCCTCGACGCTCGTCGCTAGAAGAAGTACGTCAACAGTGCTCTGGCAAAGAAGGAGTGGAATGTAGTGGTGTGGGACCATGCAATGCCATGTGAGTGGGACCCTGTGATGCCATGGAAGGGGGACCCTGTGATAAGAAGGGGCCATAGACTGAGATGCCGTTGGTGCAAGGCTCTGGATGTAAGGAGTCCCTCCTTGACTCCCCCTTGACATGGACTATGGAGAAAGACCATAGATCGCAAGCTGTTATGAAATGTATCGGCCAAAAAATGCATCCATCAAACGGAGGTACTGGTCCTGTAAAGAGATCCCCTGATGTAGATTTGGATCTGCCACCGATGGAGGAACCTTATTAGAGTAGGTATAGCATAGCCATGCTTGAAAATAACAAAGAGAAACCTATAACAGTCATGATCACAAAAAACTAACCACAAATAATCTTAATTTCTTTGCTTGGTCTCACCACCTCAAGACTCGGGTCCACTTGAGGCGATGTCCACCCCAAGTGGGAGCCCACCTGGATGTGAACCAACCAAAAGAAGAACCAGATGGTTGTTCCCCACTAGGTGGTCTCTCGTTGGACATCTACATTATAGAGAGCAATATGAGATTTACCTTTCTCCCCCTACTCACTTATCTATATATATGTACACAAATATATGCACACAAGAACGTAGATACATATACATACTAGTAGACCTAAGCAGGGGCTAGTAGTGTCAAAGGTCAAGTGGCACCTCTTTAGATATCATCATAGTCTCAACCGTGGTAAAACCAAAGGTACGTTGCGATAATCCATGCATGAGTGGATCAATGGCCGCAATGCCACGATTAAAAAAGGACTATACCCAAGAGGAAGCGTCTAACCTTTGGGTGCTAGGATCTCGTACTTAGTGCCTACATACATGCATAAAAATGTATATACGTACACACCTCCTAAAAGTTAAGTACATATAGTTACGTACTCTCTACAATTAAGTATAATTTGAATATATACAATTACTTAAATGTAGCCATCGTTTTGAGTAGAGATAAAAAGCTATGGTTGTAAATGTATCCATCATTTTGTGTTGTGCATAGTGCAAGAGTGCTTCTGCCTCTGTAGAGTTCTTTGAAGAAGAGCTTCTTTTTTGTGCTTGTTACACAATATTTCTTCACAAAAGCTCCTTCTTTGAGGGATTGCTATGCACATTACATGCCTCCCTCCATTGAGGTACTGTGCCATTGAAATCTTTCCAACCTAATGCCCCATCCGTAGAGAGAAAGAGAGGGAGATGTAATGGAAATGGCCTATGAACTTTGAGAGTAGTGGAATTAGGGAGTTAGATAAAGCACTTTTGTGAGATTACTTCGTGAGCATAGCGGGTGAACTTAATTGATGGTAGAAATATAAACATGGTACTTAGTTAACTTGGCATGAACAATACTTTTGCAAGAGAGAGAGTTTAGAGAACATGACAATAGTTGAGGACCAGATTCATATGGAGCCGGTCCCCCCTTCAATAGGCATTTGTATTATAGTTTCTCCCATCAAGAGAGACTTGGTACAATACAATCTTTGTGTTCCTTGTGACCTTGGCGATGCAATGAAGATGGAAAGCTTCATGCATCACAAGCATAACATAAACTTTGTAGAAAGTGTTAACTATCCCAAGCATTAGTTCCAAGGCCTCAAACACCTTTGAAGGTGGAGAGAGCTACTGAGGAATGAGGGTAGGGAAGAGGAAGAAGAAACATTCCATAGGAGAAAGAAATAGTTCCTCATTTATCATCACTCTTCTTGCTAGCATATATAATAGCATAGTAATGAAGATGGAGAAGATGGCAAGCTTAAGCATTGAAGCATGACTCTTGGTTGGATTTGCATTCCATAGCCAAGAGTGTTGATGTAGGCCTTGCCTAAGCTCTCAATTTCCTTTTCTCTCGCTGCAAGGATATACCGCTCAACCTCTTGCACTTCGGCAAGGATTCTACCATCAGGTAATATAACCTCGGAGGGGAATAGCTCTAAAGAGTCAAGAGGTGCAGTGAATGAAGTATTCACGTGCACATTCTCTAAGGGCATAGGGTCTATAATGGTCATGAATGGAGAATCTACTTTGTTGGAATTAGGGTTGCAGAGAAACACACACAGCTTGGAGAAGACGAAGGAAGCTCAAGGCACACAATAGAGAGTGTATTACTTAGTGTGCAATGGAAAGATAGATATCCCTAGAGTGATCGGCGTATATACAATGCACGGGGGAAAAAAACCTCCTAAAGAGGAAAAAAATGCCCCGGCGGTCCTAGTGTGTTTACACACATCACTACCACATGTATATGGTAACAAATCCCCCATGGAATGATGCGGTGAACGAGAGTTGGCACATGAGTAAAGGGAAGTGCCATGCCCTCAGGACATAATCAGTCCACAAAGGGGAGTAAGCCCAAAGCTTTGCGGAAAGCTTCAAGCTTCTCACGAGACAATGCCTTTGTGAAAAGATCTGCAAGGTTATCTTGTGTTGGCACATAAGCCAAGGTGATCTCTCTTGCTGAGAGCCTCTCCCTGACATAGTGGTAATGCACCTCAATGTGCTTTGTGCGAGCATGAAAAATTGGGTTCCTCGCAACTGCCAATACGCTCTAACTGTCAGTGTAGATAGTGTTGGCAGTGTCCTGTCCAACACCCAAATCAGCCATAAGGTGTCTGAGCCATACACACTCAACCGTAGCTGTGAATACTACCCTGTACTCAGCCTCACAACTCGAAGTGGCCACAGTAGGTTGCCTCTTGCTCAACCATGATATACATGAACTGCCAAGCATGAAACAAAAACCACTTGTGGACACTCGCGTGTCAAAACAACCAGCCCAATAAAAGCATGTAAGTCTGGTGGCAATGATCCCCCCTTGGGATAAAACAAGCCAAGATGTAAAGTGCCGCTAAGGTAGCGGAAAATCCTCTTGACATCCTGCCAATGCTTAGCCCTGGGCTATGCATAAATCTGCTGACCTGTGAGACTGCAAACTAAATATCCGGCCTCACGTTGCACACATAAATGAGGCAGCCAACAGCAGTTTGGTAAAGAGTGACATCAGTAGGATCGCCAGCATCATGTAGACTCAACTTCAAACGTGTTTCCATGGGAGTGGCAATAGGTTTGCAATACTCAAGTCCAAACTTACATAGCAATGTCTCTATGTAACTTTTCTGACACAAGGCAATACCACCATCACACTGCTTAAACTGTATACCCAAGTAATGATGCAACAGCCCTAAATCTTTCATCGTGAAAGTAGCATTCAAATCATCCTTAAATGCAGCAATATGTCTCTCATTTGGTCCAGTGATCAAAAAATCATCAACATAAAGAACCACAATGAGAATTACATCACCCTTACGCTTTACATACAATGTGCTTTCTGTTGGACTGTTACGAAAGCCTCGTTTAACCAAATGAGTGTCAGCTTTCTCATACCAAGTACGAGGAGACTGCTTCAACCCATACAAAGCCTTCTTACATCTGCACACTTTGTCCTCTTGTCCTTTTATGACAAAACCGCGAGGCTGCGTTACATAAACTTCCTCAAATATGTCACCATTCAAGAAAGCAGTAACAATGTCTGATTGATGTATATCCCAACCAAAATGAGCTGCCAATGCACATAGAAAACGCACAATAGTCATACGACAAGTGGGAGCAAAAGTCTCTTCATAATCAATGCCTTTTTGCTGTGCATAACCCTTTGCAACAAGTTGAGCCTTATGGCGATCGATCTCACCATCCAGCTTGCGTTTCAACTTGTAAACCCACTTTGTACCTATGGCCTTTTTGCCAGGAGGCAAATCACATGAAGTCCATGTGTCATTTTCTATAAGTGCATCATATTCTGATTGCATGGCAGCCATCCAAGTTTTTGAATTCTGTGCTTCATCAAAAAACAGAGGCACCTCAACATCATGTAAGCTAGACACAGCCAAAGCATAACAATCTGATGCATAAGATGCATGGCGAGAGCCTGAACGAGTACAACTAGACAAAGGCGTATCCAATTTACTGTCACGCAAAGTGTGCACCAGCCATTTTGGCATACCTCTAGCCTACTCATTTTCAGCCCTTTCCTCATCAAGTACATCATGTACATCTGCATCAGTAATAGGCTGATCTAAAACATTTTTAGAAACCCCCATAGGGTGTACATTTGCCTCATTGGAACTTACATTCGTATTTCCACCATTGAAAAGAGGCAACAAAGTGTCATAAATGTCATGTGAGCTTACATTACTGTCTCTAGTACATGACAGCAAGGGCTGAACAGAATCTTCCACAAACACAACATCCCGAGAAACCAGAATACGTTTTGTTTGTGAATGATACAACCTGTAACCTTTGCTTTCAGCACTATAACGAACAAAAATACATTTGACAGCCTTATCATCCAATTTTCTGCGCTGCACTTGTGGCACCAAAGAATATGCCAAACAACCAAAAACACGCATGTGCTCAATAGAAGGCTTTCTATCATGCCATGCTTCATATGGAGGAATAGACTGCAAAGCTTTCGTAGGACACCTGTTAAGTACATAAGTGGCACACATGATGGCATCAAGCCAAAAAGAATGCGGCAAAGCTTGACTTTATACCATACATTGTACCATTTCCGTCAGTGACCTATTTTTCCTCTCAGCAACACCATTTTGCTGAGGTGTATAATGCACTGTACATCGGTGTTTTATCCCACGACTAGCCAGAAATGCATTAAATTCATGAGACATATACTCCCCCCCTCGATCGGAACGGAGGGTGTCCATAGTACACTTCGAGACATTTTCAGCCATAGCCAGAAATTGTTTGAAGCACATAAAAACTTCGGACTTCGCGTTAAGCGGAAATACCCATGCATGCGTGGAGTAATCATCAATGAAAGTCATGAAGTACAGGTAATTGCCCAAGGACGGAGTTTGCATGGGCCCACAAACATCACTATGCACAAGATGCAACCTGCATGTGGCCCGAACTGAACCATCCTTTGGAAACTTAGAACGTTGCATCTTACCCAAAATACAGCCTTCACAAACATGTTTGACAGGTGCTTCAAGAGGCGGCAAAGAAGCAACCATATCAGGTTTCTGCAAACGTAGCAAACTCGCAAAATTCAGATGACCAAAACGTGCATGCCAAAGTTTTTCATCTGAAATAGCCCTTGAATCTGCAATAGCATTTGCAGAATTTTGTCCACACTTGTCATACAAAGTGAGCTTATACACCCCACGGCACAAAAGCCCAGATGCAACAATTTCATCACCAAAACTGAGATCATGAACTATACATTTGTCATCCACAAATTTCACTACAAGTCCAAGTCTAGCAAGTGCGGATACAGACAAGAGATTCTTCTTGATCCCAGGTACATAAAGTGTATCAACAAGTGTGAAAGAACTGCCATTAGCAGCAGTAAGCACAATCTTTCCAACTCCCTGAATTGGATAAGAGGCATTGTTGGCACAAGTGACTGAATTCCCATGAGGGACAGACTCGAGAGAGGTAAACAATTCACGATGTGAGGTAATGTGCTTTGTAGCACCACTGTTGAAATACCACACATGTGAATCTGCAGCAACTGACAAGCATGCATCATGGACAACAGGATTGTAAGTGCACTCTGCACTAAAAGCCCATTCTGCATCAACATCAGCATTACAGTCTCCTTTCACAGAAGACTCAACAATGGCTGCATTTGTAGTGGAACCAGCATTTGCAGTGGAACCACCCTCTTTCTTCTTAGCCTCTTTTGACTTCAACTTAGGACACTGCTTGATCAAGTGATCATTAGCTTTACAATAATGGCAACGCATCTTATTTTTGCCCTTATCACCATAATTGCCAGACGAAGTGCTGCCAGCAGAAGCATTAGGAATATAAGTTTTTCCACTCACAACAGAACCATAAGAAGTGGTTGCATTGCTGTTACCACCCTTTCTTTGAGAAGCAATAAAAGCCTGTTCAATTGCACGCTGTCTAATCTTGTTTTTTCTAGAAAGTGACTCTTGCAATAACAATGTGCACAATGCATCAAACTTGACAACTTCTGGATTTCCTTGGGTCATAAGTCTCCAAGTACTAGCAAAAGTCTGGTAAGAATCTGATAAGGCATCAAGAACAGCCTGCACAAGGGAACTGTCTGAAATGACTTCACCTGCAGAAATAAGCTACTCATTGATATCCTTGACACTAGCAAGAAAAGTGTCCATATCATCTTCCTTATGCATAATCTTCGACTCCAGCTCTTTACATAGCAAATCAATTTTAGCCTCATTGCGGCTGGCATAAAGACCTGCTAGAATATTCCAAGCCTGTTTTGCAGATTTTACTGAACGGATGTGAGGAACAATGGTGCGCTTCACAGACAACACAATTAATGCATGAGCCTGCGCATCCTTAACATCCCAATGAGCTTGTTCTGCCATAGGCAAAACAACTCTAATAGCAGCAATCCTTGCAGCAAGACCTGCAACATCCTCAACATCGCCTACATCCTCAGAAAAAGGACGTACATCAATGCCCTGCACAATGTTCTAGACACCCTTTGACACAAGAACATGTTGCATCATATAAGCCCACATAGGGTAGTTGTCCCCATCCAACCTGTCTTTAGCAGCAAACATCTTGAACACATCTGTGTTGTTGTTGTCAGCCATGGTAAATGCTGCACCTGATGTGAAAACTGCCCGAAAATAGGAGAAACGGAGCGGGAACAACACGTGCTATATAGCACAAACCGTAGAAGACTGTAAGGCACCTGTTATGCAAAAAACAGCACTGACAGAAATTTTGCAAAAACTGACGAAATAGCCTGTGCAGTACTGCCTGTAGTGGAAACGGCCTGTGCAGTACTGCCTGTAGGCCGAAATGAGCCCAAATCAAAATTCTGAGCAGACCAAGCTCTATGAGCATTCCCAAAATATTTGTCGACCTGGAACGCTTGCTAAAGCTCATTGAAATCGGAGAAAGTGAGCACGCGTGTGCTGGAGCAGCTGGCGACTAAGCCCAGGAGGACGTGACCTGCTCTGATACCAATTGTTGGAATTAGGGTTGCAGAGAAACACACACAGCTTGGAGAAGACGAAGGAAGCTCAAGGCACACAATAGAGAGTGTATTACTTAGTGTGCAATGGAAAGATAGATAGCCCTAGAGTGATGGGCTTATATACAATGCACATGGGAAAAAACCTCCTAAAGAGGGAAAAAATGCCCCGGCGGTCCTAGTGTGTTCCTAGCACATGACCAGAGCGTAGATGCATGTGCCTTTGGTACCCTACAAGCATTGGTGAATAACTTCGAAGGTTAACCGCTTACTTTTTTAGGCGTCCGTTTTCACTTGTTTTTTTTGTTTTTTTAATGATCGATTTTTTTATTAAAGTGTGTGATGGCTGAAAATGAGCATATCACTCAGAGGGTCGCTGTGTGCTTTACAACACAACGTTCGGTCACCTAAAGCTCCGTTGGTCCTCAAAAAAGTCAATTTTTAGCTACGTGTGAAGCTACAATATGTAATTTTAAAGGGCGATTGAGGCCTGAGCCTGAGCATGAGCATGAGCTTGGGCTTGGGTCCAGGCTTGGGTGTGGGAGATATCCCCGATCCCGGTCCTACCTTTAATTTTTTTTTTTTTTTTGCTTTTGGGATAAGGTCACCGCGGCCTGCACGCGAGCACACACACACTCTACCTACCTACTTCCAACTAATATACCTACTGTTACACACTAACACACTCCATTAGCTCTCATAGATCTACTTCCTACTTACTGTACTTTGCATTACACAGAACTAACAACCTTAATACTAAGACCTTAGCAGAGAGAAAACAAAGTAACCTTTCAAAACTTCATTAACAAAGAAATACACTGTAGCAATACAAAATCCTTCTTCTCAACACACACACCTTCCTTCCCTACCTTTCCTACAATTGAAATTGCACCACAAAAGAAGCACAGAGTGCCATTCAAGCTTAGTGTATGGCATTCCAAAAATCATATGCAGTTTTAGGCAAACTTGATTGGTAACAATAATTTAAACCATTTGTCAGCAATAAACATTAAATTGCAATATAATCAAACGCATAAACAGTTGTAAAGGTAAAAAATTAAACAAGTCTAGGGTCGCTAATCTAACGATCAAAAGGCACTAAAGATCGACTATTAATACCATGGGTAAGCATCTTAATTTTCTCTGCTCAATTAAATTGTTTAATTGAGAGAGCCAAGTATTTCATGTTCGAGGGCTGACTAGAGGCTATACCTAGAAGACCTTGTAATTAACCTACGATAAAAGGAATTTCTCATGAAATAATTGCTTGACTGATTACTTTTTCTTTGACCCCCAAAGTCTTTTCACAGTGATTCAATTTTGATGTGTGTGCTTATTTTATATGCCTTGGGTTTTTTTCTTTTCAAGGAAAAGTGCCCACACTGGGAACCTTTAGGGCTCTAGTACCATAGGAGATACATGTGAGTGAAGTACCAAATCAAGCTGAGATTTCTCTTCCAGCTTAAGATTTTACATTGTGGCACTTTGATTATTATTATTTTGGTACGTTTTCAGCATTTTCATTTGTAACTTTGGGGGGTCATATGACACTGTTACCCTCCCCAGGCTCATCACACTAGTAAACTCCCTTTATAATACTTAAGCTAAAGGTCAATAGGGACTAAGCCCACTAGAAAGCCCTTGTACATTTCACACAATGTTGCCTAAATCGGATAAAGAACCTAAGTAACCATTGATAATTAGGAAGGCATTCCCCATGGTATTAAGAGAAGATCTGTAACACCTAACTTGGTCAAACTAGCTTAGTCAGACTGCTTGATTTTTAAACCTAGACAAGTGATTATGACAAAAAATTACATTGAATTTAATGTTTGATACTAAGCAAATGTGCTGGATATTATGCTATCAATCACAATTAAAGCAGACAAACATGGATGCAAAAAAGATAAGGGGCAATGCTAATGGACAAGAAACACCTGTTTGTGTTGATGGTCACGCTTGATTTGAAGTGTGAACGAGAGAAAGATTCCATGAAGGTCCAAATCCTAACCACAGCAACACGTTCCTATACACACTAGGAAACACAAAGAATACCTCTAGGAGGCACACCAGTGGGAAGAAATAACTTTGCTAATCACTAAACTCTGAAACAAAAACACTCCTATCGTACTAATCCTACCTACCCTCCATCACCCAAGTGATGAGGATCAAAGGTGTTTTATGCCATAGGTTTCTGCTTCACCGGATGTGAATATGTAGGTCTGGGTCAATGTTTTGACTTTTATTGTGCATACTCGTTTGCTAATTGCTCTTGCTCTTTATTATTTTTGTTTTTTGTGAGTATAAGGCTTTAATATATACATTCCCTAAGATTGGGAGATTGAGAGGTCAGGGAGGAAGGTTGAGAGGGAAGAAAATGAATGATGGATGTCAGCGAACACTCCCCCCTTCCTTGGGTAGATCATATCGTTTGAAATGTGCTCGTCACCCTTTGAAACCAATTGTTCCAGTTGGTAATAGGTGAGGATTTTTGCAAGTATTTTTCTATTACCTTAGGTGCCTCGTCGAGTTGCAAGGGTGGCCCAGGTACTCTCCCAGGATCGAACTTGAGGTGGTTCATCAGGTGATTCTTGAACACTGGGAGGTGTGGATTCCTTTTTAGCTTTATGGAGGTCCACTATTGTAGGTGGAGGCTATGGAGAAGCTTTTACCTTTATGGATGCATTACATGAGGAGCTAGAAGCTTCATGGGACTGCCCCCTTCCTGAGCTAGGTGAAACAAATCGTTCTTTCTTCAGTACCCAAACTAGCTTTGGAGCGGGTGTGTAGCATTCTGTGATTTTTTTCTTTCCGTGATCATTGATTCATTTTGGAGCTACATGATTGGGCGCACATGGTTCAGGTGACAAGTAAGAACATAATCTACATTTTGGAACCCAGAATTGATCATTTCCTTGATAGTAGCCTTGGGCGTCCAATAGTCGTTTAGGAATCCACCGCCACATTTCCTTACATTTTTTGGGTTGGGTGGGACGTCTCTTACCAGGCTTCTGTTTTTTAGCACTAGCTATGGTTGCTAAAGAAGCTTTAGGGACCCACTTGTATGTTTTCTTCGTTATATTAGGACGAGTCTTTTCAGAAGCTATATATGCATTGCTTGTAGCATATTTAATGGTACGGGCATTTCATCCCCCTCAGGTGTTACCCAGGTCGTCCCCCTATTTCCCCAAGTGTCTATGGTTGCTGCTAGGTGGACCCAATCCACATTGTCCAACTCAGTCATCCCAGGTAGTACATCCATATAAGGAGAATCTTCCCCAACATCAGTGTCCGCTTTGCACGTGCACCTGTTTCCTAAAAGATGTGCTTGACCAGTTACAAGCTCCACTCTAATGACAAAATCTTGGAACTGCAGGTAGACATGGTTTTTTGACCAGTCATGCACCATTTTTTCTTCCCTCATGAAAGGATGTCCTATGATCATCTCCGATGCCATAGTGTGTTTGAAGAAATCCATAACAATGAAGGTAATCCTTATTTTATGTCCAAAGACCTTGATCTTGAGATATTCTAGAATCCCGATAGGTTTAGCAATAGACCCATTGGCCATCTTCACTACTATGGTTGTGGTCGCAAGGTGAGGTCTTCCCATAGTTTCCCAGCAATTTTTAGTCACAATGCTAACCCCAACACCACCATCAAGGATTCCCTTCACAGTTAATCCCTTAGTAGTGATTGGTATGGTCGCATTGGATTCATCACCCTCAAAGTATTGTCCCAACTTGTTAACAGGTATATCTATAACAAGGTTCTCATCTAGGTTGGGTTGTGGATCTAAGTGTTCCTCCTCTATTGGCATCTCCCCAGCTCCATCCATCTATGCAAATTGTGGTAGCCCAAAATTTAGTTCCCCATTGAGGAAGCCTTGAAGAGATGAGACTAGCTCAGGGTCTTTATATAGTTTGGACATGATGGTGGTTGTAACTTCTAAAGACATGAAATCCATCAATATGGCAATGTTTAACGGCACCTTTTGGACTTCAATCCCTTGACGTGGGGAAGATGGGATCTCCATTTTTTTGATAGGATCAGGTAGTCCCTCTGTGAACATTCTCTCCATCAAGAAGTGAGTATGCCCACTTTCCCATGACTTTAAGTCACTTTCTTCTTGGATGACACTAGGTATGGCTAAGGGTCTATGGACTTGGTGAGGTTGTTGTTGCGTAGGGAACACGGTGTCTGTAATCTGGATCTGCCTAGGTGCTGGTTCTAGATCCCTTTGGGTATCTTCTACCAATTTCCTTAATTGCTTGACTTGCTCAATCTCTTCTATAGGGTTTGGATAAGTTACTATCTTCTTCTTGGATCCTGACTATTGTGGTTCATGAAGATCTTTCTTGTTGGTTTCTATCTTAGTGGTTGTTTTGGTCTCCATGTTTTCACCTGAATCAGAATCTTCTTCAGCGTTGTTCATATATACGGGGTCGTCACCAGTCCCTATGTTGGTCTTTGAACTGGGGTTTGACTTCGCTGCTTTTTGCGATCTCTTCCTTTGTGTTTTTTTCTTTTTCTGAGATTGGGCAATTGATGATGTGTCTCTTTCCTCAAGAATATAATTTTGTTTTTGGAGCATCGATTGTGTGAGTACGTTTACTGGTACCACATGTGTACTTTGTGAGCCATTTTTGGAGCATCGATCGTGTGAGTACGTTTACTGGTATCACATGTGTACTTTGTGATGGCTCCTCGATAACTTCAATCAAGTTTAATGGCATGATCTTCGGTGCATTTGGATTATTTGGACATTGGGCAATCAAATGATCTATGCCACATCGATTACACATGAGTATTGGCATTGTAGACGTGCTCGCTTGATTGGTTTGCATTAGTGTGGCATTCTTCTGTTGCCTAATAGGACACTCGGCTACACGATGTGGACCTCCACACTCATAGCATTGAAAAGGTGGTCTCTTAGCAGTGTGATTGATATTTTGGCCTCTTGTAGCAAGAGCAGCTACTTGATAGACATGTTTGACTTGTCCCCAATAGTCTTCCATGTAGTATTGTGGACTTTCTTCAAGCACATCCATCCCATAGGCAATATTAGGATCTCTATCTACCTCACAGCCTTCCAAACAAGCAATAGATGACTCACAACCTACTTGATTCATAGAAGTGATTCTCGGATGTGGTGGTTGCGGTCCTAGCACTGGAGGTGGTAAGGGTGTTGTTTGAACAACATTTTGGGCCCTAGGGACCATGTGTTGTGTTGTTTGTTCAAGAGGTGGGGCCCGCATCAATGCAGGCACTCGAGGTGTGTCTGTCCATGCTAAGGTTGGTCTATTGGCCATCGCGCGCTTAAATACTATGCAATCCTTAGCTTGATGACCATACCTCCCACAGGCATTGAAATTCCCATTGAATTTTACTCTAAAAGTAGCGCATTCACTGGTACTATGCGGTCCATATCATACTGAGCATCATTGTTTCTCCCTTCTTGGATACATATGATTGTTTTGTGGAGCACGATTATCTCTCAGACTCTCTTGAATAGCCTTGGTGAGATCTGCTAAAGTCATGTCAGATATCTTTGGCTCCTTAGCAATAGGCCTTAGGGTCATTGGTTGATGCCCCGATGCTTGCGAGCTAATAGATTTAGGCTCAATAGACACTCTTTCTCCTTGAATCATTAAATTATCCTCCAATTGGATCACATTGGTGGTGACTGCTTCCCAAGTGGCGATACCTCTAATGACTAGGCCATTGTAGATATCCTCATGTTAACCCCCTAATGAATCTATCAAGCAATTGGTTATTGTTGAAGCGCTCATTTGGATTACAATGAGAATTCAAATGCTTCAAGCGACTAATAAAGTCTCTCACCGACTCTCCTTCCTCTCGTTGGGCTTTCTGGAGCTGAGAGGCTACACCCCAAAGCACTCCCTCTTGTATGTATTCTTTCAAGAACAATCTCCTAAGAGTAGGGTAAATGGTTTTTTCTTCCACCCTTAGGGTTCTATACCAATCCCCAGCCTTTCCACTTAAGGTTAGGCTTAAAGAATTACTCTTATGCAGGTCATTGTGTTCTCCTAGAGAATCGCATATTTTTTCAAACACTTCAATATGATTTCTCACATCCCCGTCTCCACTAAATTTTTGTGCGAGCTTGGCTATTTGTACTACCTTGCTTCAGGCTCTCTATCATACGTGTTACGTATATTCTCAGCAATAGATCGGCCAATAGCTTGAGCACTTGTTGCCAAGTCACCTAAGTGAGCAGGCACCGTGGGTGGAGGTGCTCCCGAGACTACTTGTGGAGTAGGTATTGGCATTGGTCTTGGCGCATAGGAAGCCCTTGGGTTCCACGTTGGGTACGATGTTGTGCCATGTGGTGGCCCAAATTTCATATGTGTAGCCCTAGGCATAGCAGACATCGGATGTGATATGCTAATGCTAGCCGGTATGGTCCCATGGAAATAAGAACTTGGGTGTTGTGGTTGTGGAGCATAGGTTGTTGAAACAATGGGAGGGGTAGGGACTACAGAAGTATGAGGACCTATGGGTGTATACGATTGGTACACACTTGTAGGTATTGTTGCAGGCATTGAGCTACCATGTAGCGATGCTTTAATAACAAATGAGGTCCATGGTGTGTTTCTTGGCATGCCCATCATTGGGGTAGGCATGGTAGCCATGGTGTCATCAAGGGAAAGATGAGCTAGACTCGAAAAGGTAAAGCTATCACTTGTGGGCTCAGATTTCACTGAGACCCCTAGAGAAACAACATATGGAGGATCCATCGGACTTACCGAGGGAGTCCCAATTTGCGATAATCTCATGAGACCCGTTGAAGGCATGTTGATCCCCTTGTTCTGTCTCTCTAACTCAATGACCCTATGGATGACCTGACAAACTCTCTGCTGTTGATCCTCCACACTAGTAGCACCCATTGTGGATTGTAGGACATCTAACCAACCCACGTGATAGGTGTGACCTGTGTATAGGTCGGTTATAGTTTTCGTTTGTAGTTCGTACTCCTAGTTCTCATTTAAGAACACTCCATCTAGGATTGAGGTGCTAGGGGTGTCCTTTGAGCTAGATGCAATGTTTCTTTCTTGGGGTTGGCCCTTAGCGGTTGATAAGTCAGGAGCACTCGATTGCTCTCCTAGCAAAGATATTGACATAGGGGATTTCGCTTTTAACTCTCTTCGTTGCTCTGCCTTGCGTAAGCTCTCAATTTCTTTTTCTCTCACTGTAAGGATATATCGCTCAACCTCTTGCACTTCGGCAAGGCTTCTACCATTGGGTAATATGACCTCGGAGGGGAATAGCTATGAAGAGTTAGGAGGTGCAGTGAATGAAGTATTTACGTGCACATTCTCTAAGGTCATAGGGTCTACGTTGGTCATGAATGGAGAATTTACTTCCCCACCCCCCTCATTTACATCATAAGCTCCATGTTTGGAGCGAGTGGCTCTACTAAAGGTTTCCTTCAAGCGGTTAAGCACGCTCGGCCCGGACCGCGGGCCCATGGTATGCATGTCTTGGCTTGAGCTATCGGGATTAGGCATTGAGAAATCCTCCATGACGTCGTAGTCAGAGGAAGATTCACTAGCCGCTATGTTCGGGTCTTGGTTTGTACTACTTTGGGTCCCCGCCGAGGCCCCGGAACCTAAGATAGGTGGATATTGAGAACTCGCGTAAGTCAAAATTCTCTCTAGTGGCTCTGTCTCTAGCACACGACCAGAGCGCAGATGCATGTGCCTTTGGCACCCTACAAGCGTCAGCGAATAACCTCGAAGGTTAATCGCTTACATTTTTAGGCGTCCGTTTTTACTCGTTTAAAAAAAAATTGTTTTTAATGATCGGTTTTTTTTATTAAAGTGTGTGATATCTCAAAATGAGCGTATCACTCAGAGGGTCGCGGTGTGCTTTACAGCACAACGTTCGGACACCTAAAGCTCCGTTGGTCCTCAAAAAAGTCGATTTTTAGCTATGTGTGAAGCTAAAATACGTAATTTCAAAGGGCGACTGAGGCCTGAGCCTGAGCGTGAGCTTGGGCTTGGGTCTGGGCTTGGGTCCGGAAGATATTCCCGATCCCGGTCCTACCTTTAAATTTTTTAATTTTATTTTTTATTTTTTTTGGGGGGGGGATAAGGTCGCCGCGGCCTGCGCGCGAGCACACACACACTCTACCTACCTACTTACAACTAATACACCTACTGCTACACACTAGCACACTTCATTAGCTCTCATAGATCTACTTCCTTCTTACTGTACTTTGCATTACACAGAACTAACAACCTTAATACTAAGACCTTATTACAGAGAAAACATAGTAACCTTCCAAAATTCATTAACAAAGAAATACACAGTAGCAACACAAAATCCTTCTTCTCAACACACACAACTTTCTTCCCTACCTTTCCTACATTTGAAATTGCACCACAACAGAAGCACAGAGTGCCATTCAAGCTTAGTGTATGGCATTTTCCAAAAGTGGTGCCAAAAATGTGCGCGTCTGTTGCACGTGTCAATGTAAGGAACTTGCCGATACACTGTGTGCGAGCCACAAATGGCTCCAAGCACACAACAAGCCTAAACTAGTAAGCTCAAAGAT
Organism: Adiantum capillus-veneris; assembly: GCF_014529385.1. Lineage (NCBI taxonomy): Eukaryota > Viridiplantae > Streptophyta > Polypodiopsida > Polypodiales > Pteridaceae > Adiantum > Adiantum capillus-veneris. Next base: position 51,313,200 of record NC_140960.1, read on the forward strand.
GGCGATGGTGTGTCACTCACCCCTCTACGCTTGCTAATGTGGAGGATTCCTTGCCGCGAAGAAGAAGGATCCGCCGATGCGCCGTGCTCAACCGCCTCGCCGCCGTCGTGCCGCCGTAATGCTCGATCGCATTCTCTCTCTCTCTCTCTCACGCATACACACACACACACACACACACACACACACACACACACACACACACAAGGAGATGAAGAAGAAGAAGATGGAGATGGAGCAAGAGCACTCTTCAATTGCACAAATGAGAGAATGAGCGAATTTCAAGTTTAGTTGACTTTTATATGAGCTCGCCCCCTTCACACTTGGACGCCCATGCTTAGCCAACTAATCCCTTGAATGTTCCAGTTAGAGTGCGCCTCTCATCGGCGATCACTCTTACCCTTTTCCTATTGGACCGACAAGCCCAGTACCCGACTCTACCAAATAAATAGTACAGCGTCCGTCGTAGGTGATAGGAATGTGCGTGAGGGTTAACACTCTCACAGCTTCTTACAAGTTTGGAGAAGGAGGTGGAGTTTCTCTACCTTCAACAAGTGAGAATGAAAATCCACCAAATGAGTGTGTGTGTGTGTGTGTCTGGTGTATACCCCCCCAGCACATCTGTTGCTTTCTTCGGGCGAGTTCTACCTTTTTCTCATGCCTCAAGCTCATTGGACCCCTCTCCCCCTAGCCAAACACATACAGGATGCATTTCAAGTACATGGGTATTCTTGGGACAAGTGTCCTCCTTACCCCTTAGAGAGAGAGAGCTTGAAAATATCTAGATATTTGTTGGATGGAACTAAAAGCTCATTGGACCCCTCTTTAGCCCAACTAATAGCATTCAAGCACACCATGTGGCTAAGCATAGGGAGAGTCTGACATGTGTCCCATGTGTCCCTTGAGAAAAGAGGTGCCCTTTGGGTGAGTGGGAGGTTAAGTCAAAGATTCCCCTAACTTTGGTTCTTTCCCCCTCCTTTGTAGGGTCTCTTTTTGACTCAACCACCTTACCGACGATGCATGGGAAGCTTCTCAAGAACCTTCCTCATTAAGCATCACAAGCACCTCAAGCACCTTTGTTGGACGAATACTCCGTGACGGACGTCAACACAACGAGAACTCACCTAACAAGATTTGATAGCTAAGGACGAAGCTCGACCCACAGGCGCGTGGAAGCAAGCATAAGGTATCAACCTACACTCGACCGACTCCTAACTAATTCCTACCCAATGTCTAAGTCACAGGCTTCAAGAGTGCATAAGAGGAAACTTCCTACAACACTTTCTAGAGCCGAACACCCATCAAAAAATTTCGAAACACCACAGAACTTGAAGGAGACCCTACTAACACCAATAGGTCGCTCTCCCTAAGGTCTATGAACCAAAACCCCAACCCAAAACACCCGGTGCAAAATCACGTAAGATGTCTGGCCAAAATTTGCAGGTCTTCGTTTCCAAAATCTAAAGTGCCTAATGTGTAGCTCTACTCAATGTGAATGTGTGGATATGCTGCAATGCAAAATTGGACAACGTATGCTCACCGAATCACCAGATGAAGCTCGTAGATGGAGCTCGCAAAACCGGACCGTACGCGTACAATGTAGGTATCGGCGCGTAGCTCTCATCGAGGGCAACACACTGCACTTCTCTGCACTCGATTCCGACCACCATTGCACACGTAGCGTCAAAATGAAGCTCACACTCTCTCTCTCTCGTACACAGTACGCTCACTCACAGACTTCAAACTCTTTTTTTAAAAATGACAAAAGGTCCTTCATTAAGGTCAAAAAGTGGTATAAATACCTTACAATTCTCAAACCCTAAAGTTCCAATCAACCATCTACTCAATCTAACTATCAAAATTGGGATACAATATGGAAACTTCTGTAAGCCTTAATATTTACAAGGTGAAATGTTGAGTTTTCTCAATAAATGAATAATTATAAAAAATGATAATCTAACGAGAACTCAGTTTCCGTAGAGTGTGTCCAGCTTCTAACACTCCCCCCCTCCTTGCTCATGTCGTCCCCGACATGGCTGTTGAGCTGCTTCTTCATCTTATGGTTTCATGCATCTTGAGCAGCGACTCATATCTTGCATGTAAATCTAGCAGTGTTGGGCCGAATATATCAGTGTTTATGGTGAAGAAGCCGGTGTAGAACGCTTCTTCAAAGGCCTAGAGGTGATAGGATGGCAGAAACATTATCCTTTGATACAATGCATGTATCACCTCCTTGGAAGGCTGACCAGACAGATCATATACACCTCTGTAAGTATCTTGAAAGAAGAAGATATTGTTTGTCACCTGGCCCACTTTGAACGTCTCAAAAACTGCCAAAAGGATTTTGTAGATCTTCCTCATCATTATGCAAGAAAGGTCAGGCGTGCCAGTGAACAATTTGATGGCACTAGAGAGGGGGAATGGGGAAACACGCCCGACACAAACACAAGGGCCTCTCTATAGCTCAGGGTATTTCACAACACCCCTATCCTCTCGGAAAACACCTTCAAACACTCAACTCACACTAGCAGACCACCACCCGCTCGATTGCCACTGCTCACAACTCTACAAAACCACCACAAGATGCACACCTATTGCCATGGCCTATATCCACCCTTACACATGCACACAACAAGTCAATCTCACTCTCTCACTCAAAATACCATCGGTTCGGGGGGGCACACACTTCCACACAGCCGGCACCGAGGAGAACCATGAAAGCAAGAGAAAGAGAAGGGAGGATGGGGAAACAACAATGAAGCGAGGGAAGAACAACTCGATTGCACTCCACAAAATACATGTACAGACTCACACTGCCATCACCATGGCCACTTACACAAAAGAGATACAAAGGGCTTTGACAGGCACACTCCTCTATCCAAAAGCTCCACTTTGCAGGCTTCCAACTCCGTTTCGCAGTATCTGGTCGACCGAATATCCGATTGACGTGCAGTCGATTCGTGCTAAGTCTACATGGATTACACTATCACCAAGAACTTTGGCGAGGCTCAAAAAATTCCAGATGGCACATCTTCCAATGCGGTCAAGTGGGCCCAGACCTAGCCCCCTGAAAATCATCTAATGGCCATAACTTGCCATCCAGAGCTCCGATTTGCAATCCGAAAAGACAGGCATGCTCCACAACTCAAGCATTACACATGTATACACTGACATCAACTCGGACCACCTGTCCTCGGCTGCCCTGTCCGTCGGGGATCTGCTACACACCCTTCCTCTAAACTGCAATATCTTGCACACCGAGGCTCCGTTTGACGAGCCGTCTGGACTGGCTTCTAGAGCACGTTGAACTCTAAATTCTAGCAGATAAAACCCACATTTTGGGCACAGTAGGCCACCAACCTTCTTGGCTCTTTGCAACACACCTTTGGCCTGAAAAAACCACTTCAAGGATACACCCCCGCTATCTTTGGGCTGCCTAGGGCTTTGGTACCTGCCCTAGCCTTCTGCACTGCACTCGATTGTTGTCTCTTCCTAGCATTGACCATCTCGTAGCTCGGACCAACTTTGGCTGGACCATCATTGCCCACCCCCTCGTTGAACATTAATGTTCAACCACACATGGCCTTATTGCACTAAAACTGCACACCAAAAACAAACTCTCTGTACACTACAAAACACCCACCATATGTACAAAAATTGGCCTCTAGTACCCGCTTTCCTTGTTCATGTGGGTTGCCCAACCCCCTGCTTTACCTGTAATCACCGACCTGGGTCAAACACCTTGCATTGGTCTCTTCCACCCACCTGCAACAACTTTGCATAGTGGGACACCAAGGCACCCACCCAACTGCATAGCCAAACTGCCATCCACATGCTTCTACCACTCCAAGGACTCCTTGACAAACTGCCCACTCGCAACAAAGCACCTTCAAGAACACCAAATAAAGCACCTTCGTGCTCACCATCCTGCTCAATCAACACTCGCGACATACCTGACCCGCCCTCCCATCCATGTAAAGCTAGATCCTCGTCTAGCAGATCCTGTACCTGCTCAATAGCATACTGCACAGCTACCTTTATCACCATTCCTTTCATCCACCACTCACAAACCTCTTTACAAATCTTGGAAACTGCTTTGGAGTCCGTATCATCTGTCATAGAGGGCACCAACTGCATAGGAAGCACCTTTATCACCATTCCTTTCAGCCACCACTCACAAACCTCTTTACAAATCTTGGAAACTGCTTTGGAGTCCGCATCATCTGTCATAGAGGGCACCAACTACATAGGAAGCACCTTTAACCTGGACTCCACTTTGCCTTTCTCACCTGCCAGGAACTCAATTCCAGCATTGCCAAGCTCCTCCTCGTCAATTGGCCCTTCAAGGTCAATAAGCACCACTTGCTTGTCCATTTGAACCACCTGCTCTTGTACTGCTGCCTCATCAATATCTGCCAATGAAGAGAGAAACTCGTTCTCTATCACATCCTCTTCGTTCTCTCCCATAGGTACAACTGCTCTATCCCTCTTGGCAAAATTTTGCACCTGCTGCACCACCATGGCATACTCTATTGCTAACTTTACCAACGTGGCCATTAGCATGGCACTGCACACCAGTTTTACTTGCTCCTCACCACCTGTAGGCCTAGACTGCTCCATTCGATCTCCACTAAGCACCTCGGCTTGCACTTCATGCTGCTCTTTGCACACATTCACTGCCTCTCCACTCACATGTAGGAGGTCGAACTCATCATACCTGGATTGGGATGACTCGGTCTTCCAACTCGTATCTACGTCCATAGAGCTACTGTCATTCGACATAGTTTCCTCTTCGGTTTCAAGCTCAGGAACCTCCTCTAGCTTCACCGCTTCAACCTCGTCTGCAAACCGCACTCCTTGCTCTTTACCGCACTTTAATGGAGCTTCAACATCCGCACTCAAACTTGGCAACACTTCCTTTGCCTATTCAGGAACCACTTGCACATACTCCATAATTGGAGCTGCTCTAGCCATCATCTTCGGCATAGGAACCATCCTGTCTCTTTGCAGCCAAAGAACCCTTGGTTCTTCTTGCACCCGCACTTCTCTTTGCATCACCTGTGGCTCGGCTACCACCACATTATATTGCTTTGGCATCACTGCACCTTGCAAACACTGCCTAGCCTCGCGCTTCTTCAAAATCTTTTTGGTTCGCCCTCTCGCTAGAGCTACCGCTTCTTCATACGATGTTGGGCCATCTAACTCCACCTTATCTCGCACTTCCTCATGGAGACAATCCATAAACTTACACAACTTCAAAAAACTGGCATTTTTTGCAGCAGTTACCTTGATCAGTTTCCCCCAAAGGGCTTTGAACTCCCACTCGAACGCTTGAAAATCTCCCTCCAAGATTTTCTTCAAACCATCCAGCTTCCGCTTTACTTCATCTAGCTGCGCATCCGCTACAAATCTCCTTCGAAAAGCGGCCTCTAGGACTTCACAATTTGTTTTTTCTTCTCCACCCAGGCTATCGAACCATAGCCTAGCTTTACCACGAACCAGGAGCGGAAACACCTGTACCGCACCATCCTCTCTTGATAAACCGCTTTCCGACACCAACAATCCATAGTCTTGGAGCCAAGTTTCCGCATCTTCAACCCCAGTGAAAATGGGAAATACCATCAAGCCATCACTAGCAGCGCCTACTCTTCAAAGGCCGCACCTTTGGCATCACAAAAATCACCACTTTGACTTCAACTAGGAGCATCAGCATGAACTCTAAATTCTAGCACATAAAACCCACATTTTGGGCACAGTAGACCACCACTCTGCTTGGCTCTTTGCAGCACACCTTTGTCTTGAAAAAACCACTTCAAGGATACACCCCCGCTATCTTTGGGCTGCCTAGGGCTTTGGTACCTGCCCTAGCCTTCTGCACTGCACTCGATTGCTGTCTCTGCCTGGCATTGACCATCTCCTAGCTCAGCGCCCGTTAGGGTTTTCACCATGTGTTAAACACTTATTCTTTTGCTTGCCTTCAAGCATGGCAGCTTTGGATAGTTCAGCCAAGTGGGTTGGCTTCTTTGTAGTATCTCCCGGGCCTTCCACGTTCATATCTTTGGTAGAGGGCAGAAGCTTAGATTATCTCTGATGAGTTTGGGTGCCTCTACCAGATAGATTAGGTACTGTGGGTACTTAGTCAGCCATGATTTTCTCCACCTGGACTGGGAGTCGACTATTAACTTGGCCCCTTCAGGCTGGGAGATATCTGTTGTGTAGAGTGGAATTGTTGGCTCTTCTCTAATCCTCTTGTTAATGGTAGCGGCTTCATATTTTAGCAAAGGATATGGGAGAGAGGCTTGTAGCCATTCACGCCGGAGGTTGTTGGCGTCGATCTTCTGAATGGTCATGGATTTAAAAACCCTCTACTCCCATTCCAAGGCTTCCTTAGCCATTTCTTTGATTTCTACCTCTATGGCATTGCGCAGCTTCTCTTCCTCGTCTTGCATCAGATCTTGTGGCTCTTGAGAGGGTCCTACTAGGATTTCCTCTTGCATGGGTGTGTCCACAGGATTTGCCACATTCTCTAAGTCTATGCCTTCCATGGCTGTCGGCCCTATGCTTGCTTGCTCTTCTGCTTGCTGTCCTCTCAGCTCTTCTATCTGCTTTAGGAGCGTCTATTTCCCCGCTTCGGCTTCTTCTCCCATGTTCACAAGGAGGTCATTCAATTCGGCGTTTACCTTTTCCACCTCCTCGAGCTTTCTCTTGATAATTTCTAGCTCATCTTGCATCACTTTTTGCTCTTCTTCCATGCGTGTTTGCATAACCCGCCATCATTAACCTTTGCTTTTTCTCTAAAGTTAACTCTTTCTGAAGCTCTTTTATCTGTTCTTCATAGATCTGTCTTTCTATAGTGGTGTGAGTCGAGATAGTAGCTCTAACTCTGGCAGGAGATGCCCATAGCCGTTGGATGGTTTGATCTTTAACTTTAAGCTGGTCCTTGAGCTCAAGGACCTCATCCTGGCTAGCCTCCTGGTCTATTTCTGCCTTTTCCTTGGCATTTCTCATGGCCTCTACTTCCTTGGACTCCTCAGCAAGTTGTAGGGTTAGGTTATCCCTTTCCCTCTCTGCATCTGTCAATGACTTGTTGAGTTGTCTATACTCCTCTTCGGCTCCTTGCAGTCTTTGAGTTGTTGTTGCCTGATTTTCTCTTTCCATTTCCTGGCATCTTTGTAATGCCCTTGCCAAACTGGCTTGCAGCTCTACTTCTCTCTCTATCTGCCTTTGGATTTGCTTTTGTAAAGTGTCAACTTCCAGCTTTATCTGCACCTCAGTGGCTTTGAGAGTTGCCATTTCACTTTCTGAGTCCATTGACTAGGCTCTTATCTCGGTTAGCCTTGTCATCACCACATCCCAATCATTGGTGGGCGGGTGCAAGTCCACTGTATCAGTGGCCATCTCCTTTAGCTCTACTAACCGTATGCTTTGCATTTGCTCTTTGTTCCCCGTGTTTGCCAAGTCAAACGCGACTGTGGCAGCCTCGTTTTTTGTGTATCCGGCCGCTAGTAGGTCTAGAAATGTGTTGTATGACTCATTTGGCTCTGGTTGCCCACTTTTAGGCTTAGTCTTTTCCTTTGGTTCTTGCTCCTGGCTTTGCTCTTGCTTGGCCTCTTCTTGTTCTTCTGGTTTGTCTTCCTCCTCTTTGTCTTCTTGTGGAGGGCTACGAGGAGGTGGTGAAGGTGGTGGCTGGACTCAGGGCTGGCCGGTGGAGTTGTCGGATTTTTCTTGAAATCTCTGTCTGCCTTGGTCTTCCTTTCTCTCTGTTGGCCCTCCTGCTCTTCTAGCAGTTTCTGTCGGACTTGCTCAACCTCCTCTTCTGTAAAGGGAACATGTGGGATATTCTCTGTTGTGACATCAAGAATCTCAAAATTCTTAATGCAATCATCAAATCTGTCTTTGTGCACCCTTCGGGATGATCCGGACATTGCTTCTAGAGACGGCTTCCATAGCTCGTCTAAATCTCCTTTGAGGGCTCTTTCTGCCCTGAAGCTTTCCATCAGCCGCTCTAGTCGTGTAGCTTTCTGTGATTTTGTTTCTTTTGCTGGCACTTGGGTAGATTCTTTCTTTCATTTCTTCTGCTCTAGCTACTCTTTTTGCACGGTTTCTAACCGGCGTTTCAAACGGGTTTCCACCCTTGGTGCTTTTGGTTGCTCGTCTTCTTTATCTTCTTTGAGCCTCAGCTAGTCGTTTTGTGATGGAGGGTCGAGCCATCTTCCCTTGGCGTGCAATGCTCCATAAATCACCTTCGTGATTAGCTCACCCGGCACGATGTATGTGGGGTTCTTGTTTCCCATTTTCACCAAATTATCATGTACATAAGCTGCATAATTGATGATCTTCGGCTTGCTTTTCTGCATTGCCCAGGTGAATGTTGTGGCAATTGTTGCAGGCGGCATCCTGTACTTTTGTGGCCGCTTTGTACACATATGGAAATATTGATTGTACAGCTGGCTCATGATTGCCACTTTGGGGTTGGCAATATCTTCAAAGGTATAGTTGGCTTTCTTTTCAGTGTACACCTTTACTTCGTCTCTTCTTTTGGTTACACTATCCCCCTTGTTGGAGAGGTCTAGTGCAGCTGCTACCACTCTTTCTGTGATTAGAATCTCAGTGCCTGGCTTTCCCTGCAGATCTGTTACTCTTGCCACTCCATCTTCTTTTATTGTTGTCACAAATTCCCGGACTCTTTTTATGTCAATACCTGCCGGCACTGCTTCAAAGTAATTGTGGAGATCAATCTTCTCCAGATACTCTGTCATCTTGCTTCTGACAAACTCATTGAGTTCTCGCGGTAACATTGGTAGCTCTATCACGTTTTCGTCGGTGTCTTTGAGCACGCCTTGGTAAATCTTTAGATCATTGGATTCCAGAAGATCTTCTTGGATCCATGTGCTTGTTGGCTTTAGAGTTCCTTCTGGTATGATGAAGGGATCTACCTCTTCTAGGTAATCTTTTATGGTCATTCTTTTCTTCTTTGCCGGTGACTTTGCGTTTGCTATAGATTCTGTTGCACTCAGTAGTCCGAAGTTAACGTTTTTTCCATATTAGCTGAGAAACTGAGTTTTATCTATCCAAATGACTTGAAAATTGAAAATAAAGCTTAAAAGGAACTTGTGAAACTGTGCATGTGCTCACAGTGCAATTCTGGCCAAAAAATTTCATTTAGACATCCTATGCGTAGGATGTCTTTTTCATCAGAATAGGGTGATACTTGACATGCTGGTAGTCATTGGCCTGTGGAACATGGCTATGTGCTTGGATTTGGATTTGGGCATCAAAAAGTGGACTTTTGGGTTGATTCAGGCTTTAGGTCAAAAATTGGTTAGAAAGTCCATAACATGTAGCAAATGATGTCCAAATGGGTTAAAAAATGATATATGGGCTCATTGCACCATGTATTGGCTCCCATGATGTCACTCTTTGCACAGAAGGTCAAAAATATGCTGGAGACATCTTACGCGTAGGATGTCTTTTTCATCAAAATGGAATGGGACTTGTTCTGTGGGTAGTCCTTGGCATATGGAACATGTCTATGCTTTTGGATTTTTATTTGGACAAGAATTAATGCTGGTAAGAGCTTGTGTAGTGTTTTTGGGCTCAAAAAGTGTATCTTGAAGGTGTCGGGGGTCAAAAATGATTAGAATGGCTTCAAACTTGGTATATGAGCTCTTGAAGATGATGTGATTGGATCTGGAATGGACAAACATCCTCTGTAGGCCAAAAATGTCAAATAGACATCCTACGCGTAGGATGTCTACTTCATCAATTTTTGCTTCTGACCACACAGATTGGTTGTTTATGTGCTTGTGAATGTGTTGTGCAAGTTTCATGTGATTTGGACAAGTTTTGGTAGGTCTATGGCCCATTATTGCCTCTATGCCCTAACGTTGCGTTTTTCATGCATATGAGGTCAATTTTGGTCCAAATGTGATGAAACTTGGTGGCTAGCATGTAAAGGTCATTCAAAAAATGTGTGTGATGAAAAATGTTGAGATCTCTGCCCAGAAATGCCCTTGAGACATCCTACGCGTAGGATGTCTCCTGATGAATTTTTTATGGAAACTGCTACTGGTGCCTGCCCTTAGTCCCCCTGACTCCCTTTTAAGCCTAATTTCAACAAAAAAGTCAAATGGATAGAAAGTAACTCCCTGTGTGGATTCAGAACCTCCGAGCCGTTTTCTGACTTTTGGGGTGCTTTTAGGCGATGAAATTTCTTGATGTTGGTCTCCATAGCTTCCCGATCCCTTGGGGATCCTTGCCGTATGGTTTTTGTCGACTTTGGCTTCACCGGAGCTCCGTTTGGCAAGTTGTCGCTCTAGAAGCACCCGTGGTTGCGTTTACATGTCGTCCATGACTTGTGGTGGTTTACCACCATAGGACTTCGTTGTTGATGGTCTAGGAAATCCGCTCGTGAAGTTTGGTGGAAAATGCACATGCGGTTTGGCCGTGAGAGCTATTTGACGCTTTGTGTGTTTGATGCCGTTTTTGAAGTTTAGTGCCGCTTCGGGTCACCTTTTGGTCATGTGGGCTACATAGGCTTGTCGAGCATGTCGAGATGCTCCTACCCATGAATTTTGGTAGCATTTGGGCGCCTCTCCGCCAATTTCACATTTGGTGGCCTCTTGCGGGGTTCTAAGAATTAGGGTTTTTCCCGATGGTTTTCTACTGCCTTTGGGCATCCAAGACTGGTATCCTATACTAGGGTAAGTTGCCCATGAAGTCTCATTGCTTTTGGGTTAGCCGTTAGGTGGCCACTTCTACTTGTAGGTCTCTACTGCCCACTTTGTGTATGTACCCTACGCTAGTTTTCGCGACAAAATGACAAACATGCGCGAAAAGCTCAAGGTGGTGAGCCTACCTCTCATGTCTGAAGCCTGTCGGGTAGTCGTGCGCATCGTAGAAGCTGCTGGAAGTTTCGCTCGCTTTAGGTGGGAGAAGCTCTCTCTCAAATGTCAATAGTGAAAATGAGCTAAAAATGAGGTAAAAATTTCTTATAATGGAGGGGGCCCAAACCACTTTTCATGAAATTTGACATGTGCTCCCAGCTTCTTGCGAGATGTGGTTTAAGCTCAAAAATTTCTTGATTTGGACTCCATTTGCTTTGTTTACCAGAAATTTGGCATTTCGGTCAAAATCTGGCTAAATCACGCTTTTCGCTGCAGTCTCATAATTGCACCCCCACTGTACCATAGGTTGTCCTATAGTCACTGATCATCCCCATATTTTTTTGTTTTTCATTACGATCGGTTTTCACCTGCTTTTTGTATTTTTGAAGTTTTTTTGTCGAAAATTAGCAAAACTAAAAGGAAAATAGCAAACCAAACCCAAAAAATTCCCAAAAATCATAATAAATCACAAACATCACTGCAAAACATTATATACACTCACATGCAATTTTTATAGCCGGATTTCTCCGTTTTACCAATATTTTGCTCAAAAAATGGCTATTTCTACTTATATACACACACCTAGGGGCTTGATTTGGCGTTTGGCCCCATATACCTATAGATACATGCTGTATAAGGGCTCATGTACTTGGGTTAGTCCAGAAAATTTTGCAATCAAACAACAACCCTTAAAATAGTCGAAAATCATGCCCTTTTTTGCTCTTCTTGCTATTGGTTCCGCATTTTGAGAATGCCTCCCTCCCTCCTAGCCGGAGTCCTCCCGGACGACCATGTATCACTCAGAGTATGTGTCGTGCATAGGTTGAAAATTTTGTGCTAATGCTTGGCTGATTAATGTGGCCCTAATTTATGCATACTCGGTCAATGCATGAAAAAATTAATGTTGTGCAAAAGTAGGGTATAAGCAAGATGCTTATTGGCATTCGCCATTGAGGTTTCCTGTTTTCTTTGCAAGTAACCTCTGTAACTCTATTGCTCTCTGTTTAGTTGTCTTTCTTGCAAAAGGCAGTGGCTTTGCCGCTACCGTTGATATAGCCGTAGTTGTTTCGGTGGAGAGGATTGGCTTGGCCGCAATGGCCGTGGACTGTATTTCTTTTGCTTTCCGTTGGTAGCTTGTTTTTGCCGATTTTTGTAGGTGTTTTTCTACTTCCTCTGTTACCATTTTTTTGTTGTTGATCAGCATCCACATAAGTCAATTGTCCTTTTGCAAATGCTGATGTCTGCCGTCTGGTGTTGCTTGTGCTGAAGGGAGTTCCTTGTGCTTTTGTTTCGGTAGCCAAATGCGAGTAACATTTGGGTTATTGCTGAGCATTTTCTTTGGGATCCATATCTGTTTTATGCCCTTGGTTTTTTGTTGAACTATCTGCTTCGGTTGAATTCTTTCGTTGCATTGTTTTTGGATTGCCATGTTATTTCTATCCTTCCGCATCCATACTTGTTTCCCTTGTTTTGTTAACGTAGATCTTTGCACTGCGCTCAGTGACTTCGTATGTGTGTAGTTAGCATGGTTGGCTTTTACCTGTTTTTTAGCCTTGGGTATCATGTTGTTCTTTAGTGGCACTTGTGCTTTTGGCTCTTTTTCCTGTGATTGCATTGCTGGCAGCTGATTATTCTGGTATTGCTGAGCAAAGGCTATTACCTGTTGTTCTTGTGCATGCTGAATTTTTACTGCATTCGTATTCCAATCTATCTGCACATTGTACTCTTTTTGCCAAGGTTGTCCCATCAACATTGGGTGTTGTGTGCTTTCATCCTCGACTACATAAAATTTGTGTGGGTAAATATATTGTTGTACTTGTACATTCAATATAGTCCAGCCCAATGTTTTCAACGAGTGTGATGTACTACTTTCCAGCATTTGAGGAGTAGGATGAAGTTGATCTTTGGACTTGAGCTGTTGGTATAATCCGTAAGAGATCAAATTTTCTTGAGCTCCAGAATCAAGCAATGCCATCGATTCAACTTGATTGCTCCCCACTTTGACTGCAATTATGGGCTCCACTGTGTCTTCATCCAACGTCGTTAGTCAAATGGCATTGATTCATAATGGTGCTTCACCTTGTTGTTGTTGTCGTAGAAGTCTTTGTTTTGCTATGTGTTCTTTTTCTTTCGCTTGAGCTTCTTCTCATACTCTCTGTTTCTCCTTCGTTCGTTGTTTTCCTTGATGGATTTGTTGAAGCATCTCCTGTGTGAGTGGTAAATGATATTTCTTCAAGCGACATCCACTAATCCAATTGGGCATTTCTTCACCTACTAATGTAGCAAGCTTGACAGCTCCGCTTTGCGATAGATCATTAATCACAAAGGGTCCCATCCCTCGCTTTTTAAGTTTCTTGGCATGTTGCTTCAAAGTATAAACAAGTACATAATCACCTATTTGGAACTCTTTAGTGCGCACATGCTTGTCAAAAAACTCTTTTTTTCTTCTTTTTTTAGCATAGATCGAAGCTACAGCTCTCAAGCGGAGTTCATCTAGCTTTTCAAGATCGTCTACTCTTGAAGAGAGCTCATGCCCTGTCCATTCTAAGCGTTTCGCTACCCGTAGAGTTGGAATTAAAAAAGCTATGGGTAGTATAACATTTAGACCAAACACCATGTTGTATGGTTTCGTTCCTATCGATGTTTTTGTAAGCTACCTTGTATGCCCATAGTGTTGAGTGTAGGTGCTGATCCCAATCTGTTCTTGACTCTGACACAATTTTAGTGAGACCTGTGCATAGTGTTTTATTTGTGGCCTCAACTTGTCCATTTTCCTGTGGATGGTATGGAGAAGATTTCCTATGTATGACCATGAATTCCTCTAGCAGATATTCAATGACTTCATTAAGAAAATGTGTTCCACGATCACTGACAATTTCTATTGGGAAACTGTATCGTACAAAAACATTCTCATACAAAAATTGTGCAGTGGTCCGTGCATCTGCTTTTAGCGTTGCCTTGGCTTTTGCCCATTTTGTGAGATAGTCCGTAGCCACAATGATATATTGGGTATGGGTGCGATATGCAGGGGCTGAAATAGGTCCCACAAAATCAATGCCCCATTTTGCAAATGCCCTTGCTCCCATCATTGGCCATAGTGGCATCTCATCTTTCTTTATCGGCACCTTGGTGCGCTGACATGTGTCACAACGCTTTATAAACTCATCAGCATCCATATGCAATGTAGGCCACCATATTCCTGCGGTTAAGACAATTTTTTCCGTCTTATTTCTCAAAAAATGGCCTCCACTTATTCCGCTATGTGCATGTTCTAGAATCAGCAGGTATTCACTTTCACTTGCACACATTCTAAGTTGATTGTCCTTTCCTCGCTTATAGAGTTGGTTCCCAATTAACTGGAAGTCGCGAGCCTCTAGCTCTATAGCCCTTTTCCATGCTCTTGTTGTGTTCTCAGGAACCATCCTAATGGTTAAGAAATCAATGATATATTGACTCCATGCAGGTGCACTGTTTACCTGAAACAATGTCGCGTGATCCATTGGTCGTTTGGCACTACATATAGTACAATTGATAACATAAGAATGTGTGTCCGCATACATAGTTGGCCTATAAACCCCTAACTGTTTCAGTCTCTGGTGTGTTTTCACTGTTGAACAATGAAATGCACAATCCTGGACATGTGCTTCTTCAAGGTAACACTCTAATTCTTCTGGATTTATACATAATCGTAGGATCTGGTCCGATCCTAGATGATACAGCCGTCCTGATATCAACTGGAAGTTTTTTGTTTGTTGAATTGTTTGTTGTTTGGATCTGTATTCTGTATTATCAAACCTACTGCCTAAGGAAAGAATGCTAACAATTTCCTGATACCATTTGGGTATCATTTCAATATTGAAAAGATAAGCATTTGGTATGTCATCATCTACTCCTTCAGGAGCTTCCCCGTTGTGTATCCTTGAAAGATGATCCGCTTGTAGATGGGTTTTACCCTTTTTGACCACCACTATGAAATCAAAATCTAGCAATATAATAAACCAGTGTACAATTCTCCCTGTATTGCATGGTTTATTTACCTAATACAAAAGAGCTTCATGATCTGTGAAGAACACAAATTTGTTTGCGAGCAAATAATACCAAAATTTCTTTACAGCATAAATCATTCATAACCCTTCTCGTTCGGTGGTTGTATAGTTCTTTTCCGCACTGTTTAACTGTTGGCTTGCATAACAAACTGGAAAATCCATTGTTCCATCTCCAGGTTGAGCCAGAATACTCCCAATTGCATATGCAAACGCATCAATGTGAAGATGGAATATCTTTTCCCACTCTGGTGCTTTAAGTACAGGTGTTGATACAAGGTTTTCCTTCAGCTTTTGGAATGAAGTTTCACACTCCTCGGTCCAATCGAAATTGACTAGCAAACGATACAGAGGTTGTGCGATGACTGCATACATGTATATGAACCTTCGATAATATCCACAGTGTCCCATGAAGAATTGCACTTGTATCGCATTAGTAGGCCTGGGTAGGTCTACTATGACTTTGACTTTGTCTAGGTCAGTGTTATGCCATTTCTTGAGACAATGTGGCCTAAGATGCGTCCTTGCTTAACCATAAAAATACACTTTTTCGGGTTAAGACAGATTCGATATGTCCTGCATTTTTCAAATACCTTTTACAAATGGTCAATATGTTCCTCTCGTAGAAGAGAGTGTACACAAAGATCATCCATGTATATTTCTAATAATATTCTCAGGTATTCTTTGAACGCGTACGTCATTAACCTTTGAAAGGTAGCTGGGGTGTTAGTTAAGCCAAATGACATAACTCGATACGCCTAAATTCCCCATTCTGCGGCAAACGCTATTTTGTGTTGATCCTCCCTTGCAATTGTCAGTTGGTTGTATCTTGAAAACCCGTCCAGAAAGGAATAAGCACGTTTCCCGGCCACCTGCTCAAGTACATGTTCTATGATTGGCAAGGGATACTTATCCCTTATGGTGGCTGCATTTACCTTTTTGAGGTTTACACACACTCGTAGTTTTTCGTTCTTTTTGGGAACTACTACAATGGGTGACACCCAATCTGTATGTTCAATTTCATAGATGAATTCAGCTTCCATCAGCTTGTCAATCTCCTCTTTGATTCGTTTAGCAACTGTGTCATTATATGTATAAGGACGTTGTTTGCTAGGTTTTGCATTTGATTTCAAAGGAATTGTATATTGGCATATCGATGGATCAACTCCTTTGAGGTCTTTATAGGACCATGCAAACACATCTTTATACTTCTTGAGAAGTTGTGTTAGCCGTTCTTCTTCTTCAGGCCCTAAATCATTTGCTATATAGACCGACTAAGGCTTTTCACCAAGTTTTGCGAGGTCTATCCTTTTTGCATTTTCAGGCCCATCGTAAGATTCTTGGTTGGTTCTTTCCCTGACTGGTGGTGTCATGATGATTTTTCTGTCCTGGATGGTAAATTTCCGATAGTGTGATGGTACATTCATGTTTCCCTTCTCTGACTCCCCTTTACCATCACTATCTTCTTCAGTAGTCCATATCTCACATAAAGACCGTTTCAGTGCTAGGTATTTATGTTTACGCTCCAGTTTGGTCCACTCTTGGTCTTTTGTCGTTTCTTTGTTTGATTTTTGAGATTTTTGTAATTTTGTTTCTGTTTTAGCTTTTCGTAATTTTTTTATTTCCTCTCGTGTTCTTTCCCTTCGATCTTTTGAGAATCTTCGTGATGTTTGATCTTTTACACAATCCTCTGCTTTTACAAGCATCAAATAGTGAGTTTTACCGTTTATCCTGGGCATCATGTTCTCTCTCGCTTTCTACTCGTTTCCTCCTATAGCGTTCCTGGCGTCTAGGGTGCTGATTAGCAAAATCATAAAACTTGTTATTCTCTGTTTTCCCCCCACGCTCACTTGAGTTGTTTGAACACTCATTATCTGTATCATTATTTACTTCCAGATGTTCAAAGGAGTTATACAACTCTTCTCTTTCCGGTGGTTCTATCATCTCATCTCCTCCTGGTATAATGCTTACCATGTAGTAGGGTCGCACATCATAGCCATCCTTATCGCAAAATTTTGTTGTTGGACTATCTGTAATGGTACAGACATCTAATGTTGCTAGTATATGTTCCCATTCTAGAGGTTCCAAGGCATCTTCAGGGAAAGGTTTCGGAATATACTCCTTGTCCTCAATCGCTCTTTCTAAGACGCATTCCTCCCTTCTTAAGCTTCCACAATGTGAAGCTCCGAACATCCATAGCTCTTTTTGTTGCCCTAACCATGCTGGGAGTTCCAATCCTGCTACTATAGCTGAATCAAACTCTTCCACATGTGTTTGGTTCACATCCTTGTAACTATGGTCTTTCAGGTGTATTTTAGTTCTTGTCTCGCCATGTCTGAGGTATATGTGGTCGTAACCCCAAGCTTGGACCATCTTCAATTGTCGCATGAATGGTCTTCCCAAGATGATCTCATAATTATTCTTTTTGTTGAAATCGACTATTGCAAATGTATGCTCATACTCGATTCCGCACGAAGTGACAATCACTTTTTCTAAGAGTCCTAGAGGCTTCTCCATGAATCCATCTGCCAATTGCAATTTCATTCTGGTAGCTCTCAAAGCTGGTTTTTCCCATTTTTCCCAGATTTCCTTGGTGGCGATAGCAACTCCCGCTCCACTGTCAAGAATAGCTTTGGAAACTACTCCTTGTAATTCTACTAGTAGCGTGGTGTTTCCATCTTCTCCCTTGCAATACTCTCCAACCTTGTTTAATGCTAGTGGCCTAGTGTTTAGTTGAGGCCTGTCCAACTCTCTGATCCCTTCCTGAAGCCTCAAGGTGGGGTCTTCCACTCCAAATTTTTCTAGGCATTTACCTATTGTGGTCCACATGTTTGGTCGTAACCTTAGGAGTTCGGCTAATGTGATTGTGCATGCCACCGGGGTGGACAATAACTCAATTAACCCTTGTGAATCCATCATTGTGTTGGAAGAAAGTCTTTGAGATGGGATTGCTCTCACTTCAGACTTGGCTTCATACTCTCCTAGGTAAGAGGGTAAAGTTTTCAGCGAGTTTGGTTGGCTGTGCCCCGAACTAATTGATCCTTGGTCTCCCCCTTGTGAATGTATCTCAAAGTTCATTTGTGACCTTGCCTCAAATTCTTCAATAGGAGGTAAGATCACATTCTTCTCTTTTCTCGTGCCATTCATGTGGTGACTCATCCTGTTAGCCTCGTTGGCCTCACGGATTTGCTTCCACAGATCATCTAGACCGTTACAGTCCTTACCCATTGCTGTCAATGTTTTAGGCTGGAACCCGTCACTTGCCTCATCTGTTGTATTTGGCACTATGATAGGCTCTCCTATGGACTCATAGGTATTCATGAGTCTTTCCTTCGTTTCTACTTGTTCCTCTAAAGTTGGCTGGCTACGGGTTGGAGCTGGTACTTCATGCCAATTTGCAAGTTCATCCAACGGGTCTTCCATCAATGATTGAGCTGTTTCAATCATCTCTCTACACATTTCCAACCTTTGTTTTTCTATTTCAGCATATGGATAAGTCATCCACCTTTGCTCTTGGGTTTGGTTATTTTTTAGTCTGGCTTCATAAGCTTTTAGAAGTGCATCCAACTGCTCATTTACCTTGTCTGCCAGTACAGATCCTCCTGATCCTGCACTTTTGAGCTCTGCTATTTCCTTGGGTGCTATGGTTGCTGTGGTGTGTGACCTTAATCTAGCTAGATCTTCTAACCGCTCTAATCTATACTTTGTATGTTTTAACTCCTCGGATAGAGCTGTTTGCTCTCGTTCTTTCCTGGCTTTCATACGCACCTTTCTAGCTTTCCAAGTGCTTCTCTGATTTTTCGTTTCTGAACTTTGGGCATCGGTTTTTGGCTCTTCAATTATGAATTCGTTCGTCATTCTTTGAGCTTGGGCTCGTGTCACTGCCTGAATAGGTATGATTGTTTCATTTTCTGACCCTCCACTGGAAGGTACTGTTTCTAGCATGTTCAAGGTGGTTTTTGCTCCTTTGCTCGGGTTTTTAGGGCAATCGGGAATCAGATGAGTAACTCCTCACTCTGTGCAATATGCGTTGACTCTAATGATTTCATCATGAGGACAGTCTCTTAGCCAATGGTCTCCACCACACTTGTAGCAGGGTCCCTTGGGTTGTTGAGGTGCTCCTTGAGCTCCCCTTTGTTGGTATGCATGTCTCTGTCCGCCCATGCCTCCATTGGCTATGAACAACAATGTTCGTTCATCTAAGCTATATTTTCCTTCTCCTGTTGCCTGTGCAGCTGTTAGTGGTCCTGTAGTTGCTATCATGCTCCATGGTTCTGGTGTCGAAGGTTCTTCCGGTGGATAATAGACAGAGTTTGCCGCATATCCATTGGGATATTCATAATATGCATGCATAGGCACCAAAGCCTTTTCCTCTTATTCGGTTACGGTTGGTGTGTATCTTATATCGATTGGTCGTAATCCTGGTAGGGGTGATTGTTGCCCCAATACCGGTTGTGGTCTTTCTACACCAATAGGTCCTGGTAGGTTGCCTGCTTGAAACTTGAGGAGAAGATACATGAGCTTGGGGAGCATAAAGTCTCTCTCTCACATATTCCTTGTTATAATAACATTCCTCTGTCCCATGGTTTGTCCATTTTTGTTCAATAGCACACCACTTGGGCTGTTTAGCCTGGGGTTTGGCGTACAAGTTAATATTTTTTAGCACTTCATCTACAAGCAGCTCTTGGTTTACAGCTACTTCTCCTTCCGGTGCTATCTTAGAAGACTTGCTTCCACTTTGTTGTGAAGATGAATCGTCGTCAAGGTCCTTGAACTCCCCCTCTTTGTAGACCGCACAATTGTCCACAAGGTAAAGAGCCTCCTTGGTCAACTCATTCAACGCCATGCTCCTCTTCATATGTAAGTCTTTCTGGAGATCCACATTCCTTAGTCCTTGGATGAATATAAGCATAAGTCTGGACTGAGTTGGTAGTTCTTCCACAGGGCAGAACTTAACATATCTTTTTAATCTTAGGGCTGCCTTTCGTACAGATTCCCCATCTTTCTGTTTGAATTTATGGATTTGTGAGACGGTATTATGAGCTATCCCCCTTTGTGAGAATTCCTTGATAAATTCGTCAAACACTTCCTCCATAGACTCAAAGTCTCTACGCTCTACAGAGTCAAAGCAAGTAGCAGTGTCATCCTCTAGGGTTAGTCCAAACCCTGCAGATTGGGTAGGGAAGTCTAACACCTCTTCAGCTCTAATTACATGCACAAAGGTTGCTACATGATCTCTTGGATCTTTGTTTCCTGTGTATTTCTTGTTTACCCATTTTTGCACTTGATAAGGTCTAATCCTATGATGGTCTACAAATCTCATCATTGGATCTCCACGTCCTAATCGATATACCACCTCAAGTCTTTTGTAGTAGGCTGGTTCCTCTCCGAGTGATGCTCCTAAGCCATAATTTCTAACAGTTCTTGCCAGAGATGGTTCATCTCTTCGAACTCGTTCTGTGGGTGGTCCTCTAGGCTCTGTTGACCCTTGAGTCTTTGGCTTACTCTCTCCTTGATACCTTGAATAGAGTGGTGGTTCTTGCAAATCCCTTAGCCCTCGTGCGGCTTCATAACTATCTCGGTTTTGATCTTGCTCCAATTTTGCACTCTGTCGAAGCCATGCCTGCAATGATGGCTGAGTTGCTGGTTGGTTTTGATTGTTGAATGTTTGCGGTCAGGTAGAATGTGAGGTAGCGTCATAATATTTTGAAAAGGGATTCGTCGACTTGCTAGGAGTGTAGGTGGCTCTTGGCACTTCGTCTAGGGCATATGTTGATGCTCTTGGAACCGTCGCCTTTTCTACCTCCTCTGGGAGAATACGTTGGTACTCTCGCCCGTATCTATCAACAAAAACTATATCCTTCCCCATAGCAGTTTCATAAGAGAATAAGTAAAGAACCTTGTCCTTGCTTAACTCGTTTAAGTATGGTTCTTTGCAGCAAAAGTAAGCGACTATTCCCTCACTCTCATGCTTATAGATTCCCACATTCTCATTATTAGTTGAAACCCTGGTTGTTTTCTTATCATACATACAAATTGCTCCAGGTCGATCAATGTTTGGTGGCAGTTGTTGAGCTTCTGAAACCATTTTCCCTTTCGCCACGTTATCTCCATATCTGTTGTAATCTTCAGGGTTACTAACTATCAGATAGTGGTTCCCCTTTTCGTCTCGGAATCTATCTCCATCATCATAGACTCGAATTATCTCCAATCTCTAAGCCGGCCTTTCTTCGATACAAATGCACTTGCATCCTCGATAGTTTGAATAGACTAGGGCTCCCCTCGAGTTTGTTCTCTCTAAGAAGATCACAGTGATCTTGAAATCATTCAAAGGATTTAGGGAGGTGGTTCCTCCTGGCATTGGTCCGTCATGGGTGAAACCTCCTGCCTGTTGACTATCCATCATGAAGAAAGATTTGTATGACGAAGTATCAGTATCACTACCTTCCTCAATAATCGGTGCTAGTGGATCTAGCCTTGCCTGAGTTACACTCTCCTCGGTGGACACTAAGCTACCTTGGTCACCTGCCACCTTCTGGTCTCTAAAAATGTATCTTCCTGATCTTAAATTCATCAAACTTATCAATGCAATTTACCACAAATCCAACCACTCACCTGGCAAAGGATCAGTCTCCGCACAACTTCTTACTTTGCTGCTGAATATACCTGTTGACAAGCGTTTAATTTCAACAATTGAATCAAAGCATTTATCTGCTAGAGGTTATCTTAGTAATGATTGGTATAACTGGAGAGTTAATCTCAACCACTACTGTATTTTATACACTGCTGATGTTCTGGATTAGGTCTGCTAATCTGGAACTGTACTCCCCTCGGATGTTGGTCAATTTACGTGAAAAAGTCTGAATTCAGTCTTTGCTCCGTCAAATGGACAAACAAGGTCCAAATTCACTTCTGAAAGAAGTTCTGGAACCCTTAAGCCAAATGGAATCTCAGTGTCTAAGCCCAGTCAATTTTTCTCTTCAGTAGGCCCCAATAGACATCCTACGCGTAGGATGTCTCCTGCTTTGTTTTGCCTGGATTTTTGCACTATGGATTCCCCTTGATGTGCTGAGTCCACAACTATTTTTACTTTTTGATTTGGACACCTATAAGCTGGTCAATGGATCAAAAATCTATTCCGACAGCCTGTTGCTAATCTTGATCAGTCTAATCAACTCCAATTTGTACCAAAATTGACTAGGAGGCTTACCTCAAGCTATACAACACCTTGCTATGCCCACTGTCAGTATCTGGCTTCAATTTCTTGCTTTAGACATACTACGCATAGGATGTCTATTTCATTAGAATGGCTTCAAATTCAAAACACAGGCTGCCCTTGAGTTGCTAATCACTTTGGTATGCTCAAAATTAGGTTTGGAGTACAAAATCACACAGAAGACATCCTACGCGTAGGATGTCTTTTTGGCTTGTTTGACCCCAGACTTGACCCACAGATCCCCCTTGATGTCAACAACCCAGTGGTATGCTTAGATTTTGGTTTGGATTTCAAAAGTCCCCAATTTTAGCTGTTCTTGCCTTTTTCAGTCAAAAGTGATAAAGTTTGCTTTGAACCCAATTTTCTCACCCAAATGAGATGAATCCCCTCTCAGTCACTCAATATATCATGCAGATCATGCTCATGCAGTCATCATATGGTTTTGGTCTTAAAATAATGCTTTGGCACAATTTGGGTAGGATGTCTAGCAATTTCAGTCTATCTGGCCTTATCCTGTCAAGATATGGTCAAATTTCCACTTTCCAGTTGAAAATAGGGTAAACCCCATCTTCTGAACACACTGGTCAACTCAAAATCCCAAAATTCCCACCAGATTAGCCTGTAGACATCCTACGCGTAGGATGTCTTCTGGCTTGAAATTAAATTTTTTCATGACAGAAATGCTCCTGATGCTCTGCAGCTCTATCAGAAACACTCACAGTAACTTTTGGACTTCACTTCAACTTTCAAACACACTTTTGCATCTTTTTGTTTTTTATACAAACTTGTGATGAATTTACCAAGCAAGTATACATGCATGAAGTGCTCTAGATCCTGAATCATGATGTCCTACTTACTCTACTCCTACTCATCATGTGAAATGGTGATAGTGGTGTTTTGGTTGCTTTCTGGCCTCTCCAGACTCTCAAGATCTCCTCTCACCGCTTCTACCACTCCAATTCCTACTCAAGAACTCAACTAATACCTAAAACTATCTCAGTCTACCTAAATCTACCTAAGTCAAAGGATCTAGGCCAGACACACGCTTCCTAGACTCCCTCTAAGACCTAGAGATTCCTCCACCCTCTGATCCTATCTAAATGAAAAAAGAGACTCTTGGAAAGCCAAAAATCCCTATCCTCAAGGACTAGTCTCCGTCACCTACCTAAGGTTTTCGTCCTTGGCAGCGGCGCCAATGTTGGACGGATACGCCGCGACGGATGTCAGTACAGTGAGAACTCACCTAACAAGATTTGTCAGCTAAGGACGAAGCTCGACCCACAGGCGCGTGGAAGCAAGTATAAAGTGTCAACCTACGCTCGACCGACTCCTAACTAATTCCTATAGAGGTATCTACCCAATGTCTAAGTCACAGCCTTCAAAAGTGCATAAGAGGAAACTTCCTACAACACTTTCTAGAGCCGAACACCCATCAAACAATCTCGAAACACCACAGAACTTGAAGGAGACCCTACTAACACCAATAGGTCGCTCTCCCTAAGGTCTGAACCAAAACCCCAACCCAAAACACCCGATGCAAAATCACGTAGGATGTCTGGCCAAAATTTGCAGGTCTTTGTTTTCGAAATCTAAAGTGCCTAATGTGTATCTCTACTCAATGTGAACGCGTGGATATGTTGCAATGCAAAATTGGACAACGTATGCTCACCGAATCACCAGATGAAGCTCGTAGATGGAGCTCGTAAAACCGGACCGTACGCACGCAATGTAGGTATCGACGCGTAGCTCTCGTCGGGGGCAACACGCTGCACTTCTCCGCACTCTATTCCGACCACTGTTGCACACGTAGCATCAAGATGAAGCTCACTCTCTCTCTCTCTCTCTCTCTCTCTCTCTCTCTCTCTCTCTCTCTCTCTCTCTCTCTCTCTCTCTCTCTCTCTCTCTCTCTCTCTCTCTCTCTCTCTCTCTCTCTCGTACACAGTATGCTCACTCACAGACTTCAAACTCTTTTTTTTTAAATGACAAAAGGTCCTTCATTAAGGTCAAAAAGTGGTATAAATACCTTACAATTCTCAAACCCTAAAGTTCAAAATCAACCATCTACTCAATCTAACTATCAAAACTGGGATACAATCTGGAAACTTCTGTAAGCCCCAATATTTACAAGGTGAAATGTCGAGTTTTCTGAATAAATGAATAATTACAAAAAATGATAATCTGCCGAGAAGTCAGTTTTCGTAGGGTGTGTCTAGCTTTTAACAACCTTAGTCATCAAGCATGACAAGCACCTCAAGCACCTTAATCATCAAGCACGACAAGCACCTCAATCACCTTAGTCATCAAGCATGACAAGCACCTCAAGCACCTTAGTCATCAAGCACGACAAGCACCTCAATCACCTTAGTCATCAAGCATGACAAGCACCTCAAGCACCTTAGTTATCAAGCACGACAAGCACCTCAAGCTTAGGTTGGGTTCCCACCTCAAGCGCATCCCTAGCTTGCCTAAGGTCAAAGGACTTTTAACACTAATCATTGGAGGTCTTTAATGAAGCTAACCTTAAGGTCTTTTAAGCTCCATTAGATGCACATTTCTCTTTGATAGACTACCTACTTTTGGACCCCTATTGAGATGTAACCATCTCTCCTCTTGGTCCGCTACTGAGGTAAGTCTAGAAGCACTTATTGCACATTGCTCTTTGATAGACCATCTTCTTTGGAACCCCTATTGAGATGCAACCATCTCTCCTTTTGGTCCCGTGTTGAGATAGGTCTTTTAAGCTCCATTAGATGCACGTTGCTCTTTGATAGACTACCTCCTTTTTGGACCCCTATTGATATGTAACCATCTCTCCTCTTGGTCCGCTACTGAGGTAAGTCTAGAAGTACTTATTGCACATTGCTCTTTGATAGACCATCTCCTTTTGGACCCCTATTGAGATGCAACCATATCTCCTTTTGGTCCAATGTTGAGATAGGTTTAGAAGCACATGTCTATATTCTAGCTCTTGTTTTTAAGGGCTGTAGTATCTTTTTGCTAGTTTAGCATAGTACTCTTGGTGGCCTGAAGGATTTTTGCTCGTAGTATGCTTTAGATGAGCCTTGAGAAACTTTAGCAAGACCCAATCATTTTCCTTAAAGGCTAAGGCTCTTCTATGCTTATTAGCAACAACCCTTTTTGCCTTTGCTTTGAGATTGATATAACCTCTTTAATCTTTGGAAAAGATTCTTGTGAGTCTCGTCTATAGTCATCAGCAGGCAAAGATCTTCCCATGTACTTTAAGTAGTAAGGGACTTTTGGATCTTCCCTCTTTAACCTCGAAAAGTGCTTTTCCCATAAAAGTATGTACAATGTCATTGTACGCATACTCTATAAGAGGTAGGCACTTCTATCATTGAGAACGTTGATCTACTTCCATGACATATGCTTTTAGTAGATTCAAGTATCATTAGATTAGTTATTTCACTTTGGTCATCCGTTTGTGGATGATAGGCCGAAAGAGAAATTTAATCTACTTCTTAGATTCCAAAAGAGACCCTTCTGGTCATTCTAGGATCTTTGTCCCACACTATGGCTGTTAAAAAGCCATGATGCTTGAAAATTTGAGATCTGAAGAGGGTTGCCATTTGATGTGCCTTAATAGTCTTTTTGATAGGCATAGAGTGTGTTTTCTTGTTAAGCATGTCCACTAAAATAATCCAATTTGCTTCCCTTGATCAAATTTTAACTTTTGGTATACCACGCATTTTGAAACATACTCTTATATGTTTACTTTTCATTGTAGACCAGCAGAAATACATTTCTACTCCTTGAAGAGTAGACTATGGAATCCCTCTTTGCCCCGCATAAGGAGAAATGAGATTCATACACGACTTTCTTATTGTATGGGTGATTAATACATAGCCTATTTCCATTTGGAAGATAACCATCCTTCAAGGTGAATGGTTCTTTTTTCTTCCCTATTGAAAAGGCTTTAATTATGTACCTAAATTCTCGTTCATTAGCATACTCACCTATCTTAAAAGATAGATCATGGTGAGTTGCTATAAACACCACATTTACCCTTGGTCGTTGTGAAAGTGCATCGACCACTTGATTGTGCTTGTGAGCAATATGCAATTTAAATTGCAAAAAAAAAAATCCCCACATCATTTGTTTGTCGGAGAGCTTGATTTGCGTCGTGAAGTTCTTGAGGCTTTGTGATCCATTCATAGGATGAATGGAGTCCCCAAGAGATAGTGTTTCCACGTGTTTTGGGCATATAGAATACCTAGTATCTCTTTTTTGTATTTGCCCAATACTCACTTATTGGATTTGAGTCTTTGACTCTCATATGCTATAGCATGCCCTTCTTGAAGCAAAATAGCTCCAAGGTAGTCACCACAAGCATCATATTGGACCTCAAATTTCTTTGAGAGATCTATTAGTGTGAGCACACGTTAAGAGATAAGCTTCTCCTTAAGCTTCTCAAAAGCTTCTTGTACTTTTGCAGTCCATGAACACTTAACGTTCTTTTTTTTTTAAGTCATGTAATGGGCCTACTATTAGTAAGAATTTTTTCTATGAAGCATCTATAGTATGCACACATACCTAATAAGCTTCGTAACTCCTGTAGATTCCTTGGATTAGGCCATCCTTTTATTATCTCTAACTTTGTTGGATTCATACAGGTGCCATCTTTAGAGATAATGTGACCTAAATATTGAATCTCTTGTAGGAAAAATTCACCTTTCTTTTGATTAATGAAAAGCTTATTCTCTCTCACAACTTGAAAGATTACCTGGAGGTGTCGCTTGTACTCCTCAAGAGACTTTGAATGGCCTGAAGATTTTTGTCCATCATGAGTTTGAATGCGTCTGGAGCGTTTGTTAGGCCAAAACTTGTAGCTTATCAAATAGATCTTCTACTTGCGGCATGGGAAATCTATTTTTGATAGTGATCTTATTTAGTGATCTATAGTTGACACACATGTGATATGTGTCATCTTTCTTTTGCACTAAAAGTAGTGGGTGAAGAAAATGGAGAGGAGCTAGACCTCACTATCTCTTTTTTCACCAATTCATGCACTTGCCTCATGATCTCCTCTTGTTGAGCTTGTGAAACTCGATAAGGAGGCATCTTAGGCGGTGAGATTCTTGATAGGAGATCAATTGCATGGTCATCATCCCTCATTTTAGAGGTAGCTAACTAGGGATGCCATTAATGAAAACATCTTGGAATCCATTTAGGAAATTAGACAACTCTAATTCCTCTTGATTCCCTTTATTGTAGGAATGTGGTGTTCCCCAACTAATTACCATCTATGTACATGCTCTTTTCCCTATAGGTGAAGTAGATTCTCCTTTCAAGCAACTTCATGTTGGAATCCATGCGGTTAAACCATGGTGCTCCAATGATAACATCCTCATGTTTGAGAGGGGAGATGAAGAAATCATCTTTGTCCACATGTCTTTGAACATGAAGCCTCAATTTTCCAATTAAGGAAGTAACTGAGACATCTTGTCCCTGGATAGCTCCATCAACTTTCAATGTATCTCCCATCTTGTGGACTTGTATGCCTAGCTTGGTGGTCAACTCTGTGGATATGAAGTTGTGAGTTGAACCAGGGTCAAACAAAATAAAGGCATCATGCTCTTGCATCTTTCCCCAAGCATAGGAAAGGAGAAATCCTTGGCAATGAGAATCCTCTTTTGGACCATAGAGGCTCTAGGCGGATCATTGCACACATTTCTTTGGGGACAAGCGCGATAGGCATATCCTTGCTCCCCGCACTTGAAGCATTGGTTATCTTTGTGATAACTCTCTAGCTCCTCGAGAGAAAGTCGATTCTTGCCTTGTAGACTCCTTTCTACAAGGCAAGAATGGGCATTGGTTTTCCCCTTTGCATCACTTTTGTCTTTATTTTCCATGGGCTTGACATTTTGTCTGGCCCCTTCTTGGAAATTGATGCACGAAGCAACCACAGTGTGGTAGATTACTTCAATGATAGAAATAGGCCGTTGGGATTTGACATACTTAGCCATTTTTTTCAGGTAATCCCGCA
Organism: Adiantum capillus-veneris; assembly: GCF_014529385.1. Lineage (NCBI taxonomy): Eukaryota > Viridiplantae > Streptophyta > Polypodiopsida > Polypodiales > Pteridaceae > Adiantum > Adiantum capillus-veneris. The sequence goes on from NC_140960.1 coordinate 51,341,346, forward strand.
CATAATTTTTTCTTTTGCTCGACAAAGTTTATTATTTGAAAGACAGTAGCCTTGAGATGTAAATCCCAAAACTTGTCCTTATATTTGTAGATAGACTCATGAGAGAGAATCCTCAAACTCCACCATTCAGTGAGCACTTTGTCCTTTACATTGCTTGCAAGAAATTGCTTCATTATGGAAACTCGTAGATTTTTCCATGTCTTCGTTGCCATGAAGGCTAGTCTACCATTGACGAGCCAATTTTTGGAAGTGCATAGCTACATGGTGTAGCTTGGAGCACTCTATGAAGCCCTTGTCTCCAAAGGCCGGATCAAATTGTTGGATAAAGGCCAATACTTTGTCAGTAGCACCAAAGGTGCCATCATAGGTGATAAAAGAGATACTCTTTCCTTCCTCTTTGCACTTCTTGAGCTTTTGTGACCTTTGCCATGCAGGATAAGATTTGCAATGTCATCCCCTCTTGTATTCTCTAGGAGAATAACTATTTCTTTTGTTGGAAGAGGAGAAAGGTGAAGAAGAAGGAGAAGAGGGTGACCTCTTTCTTGTCCTTTGTTTCCTCTCTTCCCTTTTTGAAGTGATGAGGAGAAGGCCTATGGGTTGACCGTTTCCTCTTGGGAGGAGTTGGCCATTGTATCGTTCGCCATCTTCGTGGACATCTTCGGAGGAACTTAGAGATTCATTACTTTCTCGTTCTTTGGATTCCTCCTCTTGTATGGGAGAGAGTCTTCTTTTTGGGGTCTCATCAAGAGGCCTCCTAAGCTCTCTCTCTCTCCTCTTGGAGAGGAAAGAAAATCCCATAAGCACGAAGTTGTTGAGTAACTTCGGCTTGCAAAGCGAGGTTGGCCATAGCTTGTTGCAACTGAGTAACAAGATAATTAACAATCATGGGGGCATCATCGTTAGCACCTTCATGTGCAAAATCAAATTTATCAATGTTCATTCTACTCTCTTGGTTATTGTAAGCCATGTTAATTAAACTTATGTGTTTACTTAGTGTATGCTTTGGCAATTCAAAACCTTAGTTGCTACTCCTCTTAGCCTTTGAAAATAGGCACTTAAGTATCTACACCCACGGCTCGAGTTGGTTAATTATAGAGAGTAGTGGAGTGGGTCTAACATATCAGAGTTGTCACAGGATAGCTCCTTTCATACTTCTTATGGCTCAATAATGGTAAAGCCGTAGGCAAGTCCAAAAAGACTCCATTATTAAGACCAAAATCCTTAAGGTGTGCACCATATCTCACATAGTGGTCTCAACAAAACCGATAATAGATCCCAATCCCACTTACCCTAATATAATTAACAAAATCAGTCATTAATAGGCTACTTAAGGACCTCTCTTCTTAAGCAAGAAAAGAGAAACCAAATGCTCTGATACCAATGTAATGGAAATGGCCTATGAACTTTGAGAGTAGCGGAATTAGGGAATTAGATAAAGCACTTTTGTGAGATTACTTTGTGAGCATAGCGGATGAACTTAATTGATGGTAGCAAAATAAACATGTTACTTAGTTAACTTGGCATGAATAATACTATTGTAAGAGAGAGAGTTTAGAGAACATGACAACAGCTGAGGATCAAATGCATATGGAGTCGGTCCCCCTCCAATAGGCATTTGTATTATAGTTTCTCCCATCAAGAGAGACTTGGTACAATACAATCTTTGTGTTCCTTGTGAACTTGGCGATGAAATGAAGATGGAAAGCTTCATGCATCACAAGCATAACATAAACTTTGTAGAAAGCGTTAGCTATCCCAAGCATCAGTTCCAAGGCCTCAAACACCTTTGAAGGTGGAGAGAGCTAGCGAGGAATGAGGGTAGGGAAGAGGAAGAAGAAACATTCCATAGGAGAAAGAAATATTTCCTCACTTATCATCACTCTTCTTGCTAGCATACATAATAGGCCGCATCCCTAGCTTGCCTAAGGTCAAAGGACTTTTAACACTAATCATTGGAGGTCTTTAATGAATCTAACTCTAAGGTCTTTTAAGCTCCATTAGATGCACATTGCTCTTTGATAGACTACCTCCTTTTGGACCCCTATTGAGATGTAACGATCTCTCCTCTTGGTCCGCTACTGAGGTAAGTCTAGAAGCACTTATTGCACATTGCTCTTTGATAGAACATCTCCTTTGGAACCTCTATTGAGATGCAATCATCTCTCCTTTTGGTCCCGTGTTGAGATAGGTCTTTTAAGCTCCATTAGATGCATGCTGCTCTTCGATAGACTACCTCCTTTTTGGACCCCTATTGAGATGTAACCATCTCTCCTCTTGGTCCGCTATTGAGATAAGTTTAGAAGCACTTATTGCACAGTTCTCTTTTATAGACCATCTCCTTTTGGACCCCTATTGAGATGCAATCATCTCTTTAGTCCTGTGTTGAGATAGGTCTAGAAGCACAAGTCTCTATTCTAACTCTTGTTTTTGTTTATTCTCCCATATTAAATGATCAGTTTAATATGAGAAAATCATTTGGTAAAGTTAGATATTATATTTTATGACAGGGAGAAATAGAGAGATAGACAAAAAGAGAGAGAGAAAGATAGAAAAGGTAAAGAGAGAGGTCGGATGCCTTGCACAAGGTAATCTGTCCAAATAACCATCGTTTCTTACCCCAAGGGCATAGCAAGCACAACGCTCCAACAAATGGGAAAACGCCTCTAAAGCTCACGATGGCAAATTAAGTGAAGGGTACCATTGCCTCTATTCACACACCAATAGGATACATGAGGTCGCTAAAGGGAGCTTTCTCAAAAGTAAAGAAAGGTGGAAGCATTCAATTGTATGGGTTGAAGTCCCATGATTGGCACAAGATGCTTCAGGTAATGTCTCTTTCTCTATTCTCTCTATTGTTTATTTTTTAGGACGCATGTGATTTGTGTGTATGACTTTCTCTCACTTTTCCTTCCTCTAATTTACAATGTAGTTCATTCTTCCGGTGAGTATGTGCATATGCCAGGACAAGAAAGTCAAGGATGCCATTTTTAAACTTAGAGAGCTAGTAAGGTATACCACAAGCCTCGACTCAACTACACTTTTTTATGTACACAATAATCTCAACTAGCACTTAGTATATTCTTGTGTGTTTTCTTGCAGATTTGTGAGCCTCGAGGAAATTGAAAAAGATGCTATCCCTCTTACTCAAACGCTTGCAGCAAAAACTATGTGTGCCATTGAGAATGCATTTCCTTGATCGGGTCTTCTTAGTCAAATCCACCTCTTGGTTCACATGGTTGAGGAGATCGCTATATGTGGAGTAGTGCACGCACGATGGATGTTCTTTATAGAGAGGTTTTATAGACTCTCAAAGATTTTGTGCGGCTACAATCTCAATGAGAGGCATGTATGGCCGAAGGATGGATCGTGCAAGAGGCATTTGTTTACATCTTAGAGTATTTTCCACAAGTTGATCCTTCAATGTCTCACATGTGGTTAGACAAGGAGGTTGCAAGGATGACTTCGCACTTGCTGGTAGAAATAAAAAACTATTTAACATGGATATGAATCTATCGTGAGTGGTTAATAACTTTTGTATTCTCAATGCAAAGGTTATGACCAAGTGGATGGACTTGAAAACAATGGCAAAGGCAAGGCGTTTGCAAGAGAGAGAAGTATGGAAACAAGTACATGGAGGAATGAGGGCACCCCTAGTGCCTAGACACCTTGCATGTTTCCCAGATCTCATTAATGCAAAGTGGATTCATGAGAGAATGACCGAAGCAAAAGTGCACGGAGAAGACATCACCAACAAAGAAGGGAGTATGCACGAGGTTGCATATACCAAAGGTAGAGTACTCATATACCTAAACCATAGTGTATATTTTTTTCTTGATTTTATCTTTGTAATCGATAAAAGATATTTTCCTATTTTGTAGTGCCTTTCCTTTAACTCTATGTGGTCAAAGAGTCATCACTTTCATACGCGCCACATTGACAAGCATAGAACCACCATGGATTGTGGCATCATGGGCAACTTTGACACAGATGGTGATGAAGCCAGGTACTGTGGAACTATTGAAAGGATACTAAAGGTTAATTTTAGAACTTTTCATACCTTTATCTTTGAGTACAAGTGGTTTGCAAATGTGTCTAGACGGCATGCAAATGGCCTCTACATGGTGGACTCTAATATGCATCACACAGGGAGGTATGACAATTTAGTTTTGTCACGCAATTGTGAGCAGGTGAGTGACTACCTTTTTTATTCTTATTTGCTTGTAACATTAATTATATCAACATTACTCACTTTGAGACTTTGGTTCATAGTTCTCATGACACCTCGCGGAAGAACTATTTTTTCCATTAGTGAAGTGGAGACCATCTTCAACCCTCTTCCATCTTCTACTTTGGATGGGGAAGACAGAGGCAAGGAAGATCGATGATTCAAGTCCGACGGCCACAAGTCTTAGCGAGGATGATTGTCATGATGATGATAATGATGATGAGATGGAGGATGATGAACTCAAAGATGATGAAGCCAACCCATCCAGAAAAGACAATTCTATTTCTCTTTATTGATTTAGGAGCCATGGGCTTAGAATTGGATGATGCTTCTTGTAGGGATCTTTTGGAAGATGATTCATAAACATTTTGTATACTTTAAGTTTTAAAAAAAATTGATCGTGTCATCCATTCATCTCTTCCTCTCTCTAATTTTGTGAAGCATGCTAAATTATGTTAATCAAGTGATATTGATTAGTTTTAGTGATTAGTTTAGCTATAACCATGTGTAATCCCACATAGGTAACTATTGCTCCATGTTTTAATATCCTCTCTTTTTTAAAACAATACATATAATGTTCTTTAATTTTTATTAAGTGAGAGGGAAAGACCAAAGTTTGAGGGGGAGAGAATGTTTAAGCCAAAAGTTGAATGTTTAGGCAATAATTTGTGCTTCGAGAATAAACCCGATAATTCTTGCGGTAATAACAGATGTAACTGTTGTGATAATAAGCACGAACATAAATGTGGTAATATTTGAAATGCAAAAAAGCCCCCCCTCCACCTCCCCTCCCCCTCTCTCTTCCCTCTCCAGCTGATTTTGGACCTTCTCTCTACAAAACGTGGTAAAAAGCCGCGGTAAACAATTAGAGATATTTTGTAGTGCCAGCCCTCCTCACCTCAACAGCCCTCTGCAGTGCTACTTCAACCCCCCTCAGAAACTTGGCTCCACTCTCGTTCCTCCAATTGGCATGCAAATAGCATCTGCTATCCTGACAACTGGCTAGCGCTCCCATGCAAACTGTAATAGACTTCAGAAACCGCCGCTATTTCAAGAAAATATGGTGCTCATTTTTTCTGATAACACCTGTTTTTTCTTTTTAAAAAATTTTGCTTGGTTGCCTTTCCCACGCCGTCGACTACTCACCTCACATTTGCCAAAAAAGATTGCTTTAATCTTTCGACTTCACCTCATGCACAACCTTCGACTCTTGAGGTCAATCACCTTAGAAAAATGATGCTTAGATTCATTTCATAACACTTGCGTCCATGTCCACCTTGTCGAGAGTATTACAATCGCAATATATTTTGAGTTGCATCCACTTTGTAATAGTCTCCCGATGTACGAGCTATAGCATACTTGACTTCAAGCAGACAAAAACCTTTGAACTCATCGAGCTTGAGCAACCATTCTACAAACATCATGACACCATTTGACAAGGAAACCCAAGAATCCTTAAGCTTTGACTAGCAAAGCTTGAAGACACCCTTGGCTTGCGAAGCACCCCATTTGGCCTACATATCTGAATAGCATCTATTGTACACTACATCAAGTACCTGCTCAAGCACTTTGCAATCTACTTGGTAGCCTCCATGTACCGGCTTCTAAGCTCTCCCTGGGCTGACCAAATTTGGTTGCACCATCAATATTTAATAGGTAAAGAAAAACCGTATAAGTGAAAATGATATATATGAGCTGTATAATGGAACTATATAAGAAAGAGATGATATATAGAGGCTATATAAATAGTATAGAGATAAAGAGAAAATTGTCCTCTGATCACCCTCCAGGGTCAAATGGAAAGCTCGAAGCTTTTCCATGTGCATCATAAAGTCCACATGGATAAACAATATGGCATTCATCATAGCCATCCACCTGCACAACATACATACTTAAGTCCTTTTTGCCATATTTAGATCTAAAAAAAAATCACTTCTCCAACTCTTCATAGTGCACGCCTTTGTCACTTTGTATCCACAATCCCTCGTACAAATTTTATGCATGTTTATCACCATTTGAAGCATCTATACCATAAGCAATTGTCTTGCCACCTGCTAGATAACTCTCCATAGCATAGTCTTTATTATAGAAGCACTAAAACTTGTGCATTACACCTTGCAAAGCAACCCACAACAACATATCTATCAACAACACAACACATAGTTGCAATACCTTGTTGATTATCTCCCCTTATTGCATAGCCAAGAAAACCCCTTCTCCTTGCAAACCTGCAAGGCTGGTGGTACCTTCCTCTCTGCATGGAGCCTCAATGTCATAGGTTGCACCTGTATCAATTTCCATGGACTCAACTACCACAGCTATCTCCCCACGACTGCTGTGCACAAATTTTGGAACTTCAAAGTGCACCTCTACATGCCCATCAAGGCAAGGTTGCCCCACCCCCTGCATAGATTAATCAATTTGACATACCTCTTCTTTTGTTTCTAGCTCCTGCAAGTCATCCTCAAAAAGATGCTCTTCAACCAAGTCGATGCACAATCAAACCACACTTCTTCTTCAAGCAAGGACTCACCATCGCAAGATACAAGAGAGGGTTTCTCAACTGGCACGTTCACACAAAGTATCTTTGCTTTCGTACTATTCTTCTCTTTGACCTTCAACTAACTAGTAGGAAACTCATATACAACTTCATCCACATGCAAGATATCATAAGTTTCATACCTTGAAGATATAGACTTTGTCTCCCACGTACTATCAATATCTAAAACACTGCTAGAGCTTTGAGAACTTCCAGACTCCTCTTCTTAACTCACTGTTTCAGACACCTCTGCTACCTTTCTTGTTGCCGGTTTTGGAACAAGTACTTCTTCTTCAAGATCTTTTACCATCCTGTCCTCTAGAACAAGAAAAGTGGGTGGCACTCTGGATATGCCCCTTTGAAATTTTTTGAGATCTTACTGGCAGGTTTTGTACCTTCTCTAGCTTGGCATCACCTTCACGAGATTTGATCAAATGCATATCAATGAAAGGAGCCTTAACCTCTTGGTACTCATACATCTATTTAGGTCTAGGTCCACTAGATGCCGTGATTGTAGACTGCATCAATCTTGCCTCCATCTTTTTCTTCATTTTTTGACTCTTTGCCTTGGTGACTCTAACAGATTAGTCATAGGTTTTTGGATCCTTATAATCTACTCTCTCACGAACATAAGGATGCAAACAAGCTAGAAACTTCTCCATCTTTTTCTTCATTTTTTGGCTCTTTGCCTTGGTGACTCTAACATATTAGTCATAGGTTTTTGGATCCTTATAATCTACTCTCTCACGAACATGAGGATGCAAACAAGCTAGAAACTTTTCCAACTTAAAATATCCCACATTGGTTGTTGGGTAGCAGCCACCAAATTCCCCCAATATGTTTCATACTTAACAAAGGTATTGAAATTTGCACTCACATCATGTTGCAAGCATTTGATCTTTGCATCTGCTTCGACAGTCGGCATCACCTTTTGATATCTTTGTAGGAATTGCTCACGAAATTCAATCCAATTCTGCTTGTGTGCATCTTCTAAGCCATCGAACCAAGCTTTTTCTTTACCTCGCAATACCAAAGGTAGAGTTTGGAGCTTTGCTTCATCACCTAGCATCCGTAGTACTGCATTAGGAAATTTCGGAGGTCATTTGGAGGGCCTTCTAAGAAAATGTATTTTTTGCACTCTCTCTCTAGAAAAAATGGCAAATAAAAGAGCTGGGTCTTTCATAGTAAAACTTCAAAAAGTGTACTTTAAGTAGATTCCTTACTCTTCTGAACATTCGTTCGTAGTGATTGAGGGATAATCCTCTTTTCAGTTGCATTGAATGAACCTCGTCAATATGGAGGGAATGAGGCTAACATGGAGGGACGAATCCGCAGCCGCTATTCACTTTCCATTAAACCTGCACATTTGGCTAATGGCGCACTCCTCAAATGGCACAAATGTTACCCAGAAACGAGCCAAATATCACCTTCACATTGATTTGGACAATGAGTACCAACCATTGATTAAGCGTAGTAAAACAAACACACATATACCTCCCGCTTCCATAGACACGCTCAGAGCTCAAGGAGCTAAACACATAGATATCTGGACGAGAGGCTCTCTCTACCCTAAGAATCCAATAACTAATGCGTCTCCACCGTTTGTCAATCCTACAAGCTTATTGACCTTTGCTGGTGATGGAGAAAAGGGCCTTCTGGGTTATTGTAAATCACTTACAAGAGAAGCTGAAACTTACAAGAGCATTCTCCAAGCTCAACAATGTGAGATTGTTCGCCTTTCACATTTACATTCTACAGATCAGGTTACCATTTTGCAACATAAAACAGAGGTACAAGAACTGAAAGGAAAGGTGCGAAGTTGTCAAATGAAGGACACCATCTTGGGTGGTCGTATCCGAAAGAAGAAATTGCGCAATCTTGAAACATTGCAGGTTGCATCAGGAGGTCTCAAGAAAAGAATCCGAGCATTAAGGTGATGCTTCTTGGTTGGCTACATTGTCTTAGTTAAGTAATCTTTTTGTTTTTTCTTGTTATGCATTGTTTTCATGTGCCTAAATAGTGTTAGTGAAGCAAATTTTCTGTTATTTACTTATGCATTGTCTTCATGTAGAGATTCAATCTATCCTGACAAGGAAAACATTGACCCCAAAGCCAATATAGGAAAGAGATTGAAGCCACTTATAAGTAGAAGCCTGGCAGCAGATATAGTACATGACAAGAAGTTTAAGGTCCTACAACGAAATGTAGTGGACCGCTTTATTTCAGAGAACTCAGTGCCTGCAAAAGAGATACAAGGCACACTTGATTCACTTGGTGTAAGCAAAAGAGGATATTCGGCTATTCAAAAGTCTGTCTCATCCATCTTTGTTAGGAAGGGTATAAAATCCAAACTTCTACCATCAGCCTCAAGTGTTTGGAAAGAGAGGCTTCAGCTTAACGAGGCACAGGGAGACTATCTTGGACAGCCCTTTCATATTAAAGCAACTTACAGTGGCCATGGAGCAAACATGGCATATGATGAGTTCAACAATATTTTTATGGACCTGCGGATACTACAGAAGAGAATGGTGGAGTTTTACAACATCACATTTGAAGAGTCACGTGGGCTATTACATTTTGTGTTAAAACTGGATGAGTGTGAGCTTGTTAAAGAGAAAAAGCTAGAGCGTTTTACTATTACTTTAATGAATAGAGCCCTCTCAAAGTGTCCCAGTGATGATCCTTTATATTTTAGTGTTCAATCAGAATCTAACATATGGTGGCTTGGTGCGTTTGAGGTAAGCGAGATTCTCAAGTAAGCTCAAATGTTCAGATCTACTTAAGTCTCATTTATTTTGTGTTGCAGGTAAAGAAAGAAGATCATGAGATTCTATATTGGGTGTTCCATCGAACTAATATTCCGGAGGTGATTGATCGACAGACTAACCAGGGAGAGGTACTACGTCTAGATGGAAGGGGAGACTTTCAAGTTCAGTGGCATCTTGCAGGTGACCTTAAAACATTAAAGTGCATGTATAATTGTGGAATGGGTGCAATGGCAAAGTCACCGTGTTTGTTCTGCATGGAGCCTGCAAAGGTCATGGACCCAAAGTGGTGGAGAAAAGCTCCAACACGTCACATTGAGGATCCTGCTTTTCGACCGGTTTTGAAAATACCACTTGTGAATGTCCACATTTGTACAATGCATGCCCTTTGTAGAATTGTGGAGAAATTGGTCTACTTATACATCGGGTTTGCTTGGAAGATTAAGAACTCCGCAGAACGACAAGTAGCCCTGCAGTGCTTAGAAATGGTACTGTCGGATATGGGGCTTCATGGTGGCAATGTGAAAATCCAGCGGGATGAAAAGAGATCAACTACTGAGAAGGATGTCCCATGCAAACCATCCATCGGTGGGGTGAAGGCACGGAGGTTTTTATCTAAGCCCCAAGGTACAAGAGATCCAAAGCTAACAAAACATGGAAAAATATATAACACATCTTATGTTAGCAAGGTAGAGTATCAGAGCTGGAAAAAGCTACATATTGCAGTCAAAGACCACGAACCAACTACTCGTAACGCGAAGGGTGAGGTTTGGCGATCAATAGACATCCTATTTTTGATGTGTGACAAAGATGACTGGTCACAAGGTGATATGAACAAGTTCAAGGAAAATCTCAACCTTCTGAAAAAATCATTCAAGACAGCATGGACAGACACCCAGATTACTCACTACATGGTATTATCATGTATTTCTTTCTCTCTTATGTGCAAATATGTGACTGTAAAACATTCTAACTAATCTGTTTTCATATCCAGCACATCATCTTCAATCATTTGCCATATTTTATACAGAAGTATGGGAACCCGGCAATATGGAATACCCAAGGGATGGAAAAGTCTCATTACATGGCGAGAAATGCTTATTTCAGGCACACACGACATGGTGGCTCTCGAATCAAGGCTAACAGTTTGAGAGAACTATTTGAATGGTTCTATCGTAGAATCATTCATCGAATGCAGGCAAAAGAAGTCTTGGCAAATTCAGCAAGAGCACAAGCCATCAGACATTTACAACAACAAAAAGCTAAAAGATCAATGGCATACAACAACTCCAGAGCTCGTGAAAGTCAACGAAGGTGGAGAGAGACAATGGTGTATGTGAATCACAAGTGGAGAAAGATACTCTGAGTGGATGACATTGTACAAAATTTATGTAATACATGATCTTATACAATTGCTACTTGAAGTGTATCAAGATTTTGCAGGTTCAATTTTGTTTTTTGGCACGTCACCCTTGTAACGAATCATGAGATGTTTGCCATACTCTAAAAGTTCATCTGGGTTTTGTCTACCAAGAGCTAGTGCCATTGCTGTGTAGGTGTAGTAATACGCTGCCCAACCACCTGTATAGCCTGGGCAGTAACCAAAACAATCTCTAGCAAACACTTTGTCCACAAGAATGACTTTATCTGCACTTTTAGGCAGCACCGGTCCACCCAAGAAGCGTGATAGTGTCTTGAATGTGTAAGTTGCTATTGAACCCTCTTGTGACATGGAATTGTGAAAAACTACTATCCGCGACTCGCAAGGCTTTGAAAGGTACTGTGCTAGGGCCGCATCCCTTCCTCGATACTCTCTTGTCCAGCGCCGAAGGAAGTCATCCTTGTCAGCAATCCAAGACTGCACATACAATGTCAGAAATGACACAAAGAGAGAGAGAGAGAGAGAGAGAGAGAGAGAGAGAGAGAGAGAGAGAGAGAGAGAGAGAGAGAGAGAGAGAGAGAGAGTTACCATGAAGCTCTCATCTTGCAGAAAGAGGTTTTCTTGCCACAGGTCTACAGATGTAGTTGATCCCTGACCTGAATGGTTAAACCAATCCTCCACTTCTTTGTTACTTTTCGATGGTCTTAGGCTTTGTCTTATTGCTTGGAAGGTGGCTTCATCAAGTAGTGTCTCCTTGTATTTTTCAGCTTTCTCAAAGCATCTTCGAAGGCATTCCATTGGATTGCCTCATCATCACTACTATCCTCTGAAACAAATCCACTCCTCTCCTCTTGGACTCTGGAAATAATAGCCAGGGAGAAATCCTCCCTTAAATAAAACACACTTTGCACATCATGTAAGAAGATATAGGTCCTGTCTCCAATCCTGAAGTCAGGCACAGCAGGCAACATCATCTGAGCATGCTTCTCAGTGAAGTTACTGACATCCAATGGAAGTTTGATTTCTGTGGTTTTCACAGAGAGCATCTTACTTCTTTGTACTTCAATTGGCTCAACCTCAAGGTCGACTGTATCTTCAACCTCCTCGACTTCTTGCATTTGAGTTGTCTCCTCGCATTCTTCATCTGGTGCTGCATCCTGCTCCTCTAACACCTCATCAGGATTCTGCATGAGGAATCCAAATAGGCTGTTCAGGTAAATCATAAAGCCAAAGGCTTCCTGAATGAGTTTGCATTCTTTTTGATGCAAAGGGCAGCCTGAATGTCGGCAAGAGGGTGGTAATTCCCTATACTTCTTCAGTCCCTGTCCCTTTCCACCACAGTCATTTAAATGCACAAGAATCATAGTAGGCAGAACAACCCTTCCTACCTGCACCATCACTTCAAACTTATCTCTGTAGGACTGCAAGAAATTACTGTGCTGAGCTAACAGGT